>NW_028227258.1:89335000-89935000 GCF_978045245.1 Mus caroli | reverse complement strand
TATTCTTTGAAGAATCACTTATTCACTTTAACCCTCCATTGTTCTTGTTTCCATTGTGTTCACTCAAATATATTAACCCTTTTACAGTGTTTCCTGGACTCATCTTAACACCAAAAGCATGTTTTTCACTGAAAGAGTAAAATAACTCTGAGTCTTTACATCAAACAGATTCCTAGCTCCTTCATTACTTTTCATTTTTCACTCAGTAATACACTACTCTCAGCTTCCTATCTCTACTTTACACTTTAAATACCAGGATCTTCACACACAGGAAACAGTGCAGCTACCAGCCTAAGGCCATTATGTTACTATTTTCGGTATACAGACAATTGGTACCCCTTAATTACATTATCACTTTCCCTTTCAGGGCTCCTTCAAGTTTGCTGTGTATTGACTTCTTCTTCTTCTTCTTCTTCTTCTTCTTCTTCTTCTTCTTCTTCTTCTTCTTCTTCTTCTTCTTCTTCTTCTTCTTCTTCTTCTTCTTCTTCTTCTTCATCATTTTATTGGAAAAGTTTCTTTATTTACATTTCAAATGTTATCCCCTTTCCCAGTTTTTCTCCCTCCCAGAAACACCCTATCACATCTCCCTCCCCCACCCCTGCTTCTATGATGGTGTTCCTCCACCCACCCACACACTCCCTCCTTCCTGCCCTCTATTCCCCTACACTGGGGCATCTATGGAGCCTTCATGGGAACAAGACTGCTCCTTCCATTGATGCATGACAAGGCCATCCTCTGCTACATATGCAGCTGGAGCCATGTGTACTTCTTTGTTGATGACTTAGTCTCTGAGAGTTCTGGGGGTCTGGTTGGTTAATATTGTTGTTCTTCCTATTCGGTTGCAAACTCCTTCAACTCCTTCAGTCCCTTCTCTAACTCCTCTATTAGGGACCGTGCATTCTTAAAATTAACAATTATGATAGGAGAAGCACATTGGCTCCCTGAATACTAGTTTGTAAAATGAAGAGCTTATGCCTTTGAGAGTTTTTATATAGATGATTATAAATACTTTTTCCAGTTTTCATGTAATTTAAATGGTCAAAGAGAATTTATATCATCTGTAAATTGTCAAGTTGAAACATTTTTTCCAAACAAAATATTTAGGTAAGTTAGAGATTTCTAATCAAATAGTATTCAGAAACTGGATTCATTTGCATTAGTTGCATTATTTGCACAATGCATTTTGAGGTTTTTATAAAAAAAATGTATATTTCAGCTAGTTCTGAGCAACACACAGCAAAGTCTATAAAGTGAGGTATAGATTCTTTTTTCTTGTGTTTCAGAGAATAGGCTAGTGCAGCAGGAAATGATGCCCTTCAATTTGATAGGAAGACACAACATGCAGCTCTGTTAGAGTCCAAAAATTAAACCAGGAGCTGTGTCAACCTGCTCTCTGCTTTACATCCATGTGGGAGAGTCTACAAGAGTTCATGTGGACAGTTAGTGGGGGTCAAGTGCAGTCTGTACACCCTGCTGTTGGCAAGTGCTCAGCATAACAGATGTTCCTTTGTTCAGGGATGAGAAAACAGGAAAAAAGTCGACATGAGGTCTATAAAAATTCTGCACCATAAGGAACAGTAGAGTATTACCCTGAAAAAGGATTGGAAGGAAAACTTCTCAGAACTGCTTCCTAAACAAACAGAAAATAGTTTATCATGCACATAGGAAGAGAGCCTGGACCACTGGTATAAAAAAAGTGCTTAGAAGTCAAATGTTTACTTTGCCAGCCATTTATGCACAAATAGAAACTAATAAATAGTAGTTAATGAACCAATAGCTTAATCATTTTTCAGAATCACTCAGATGCATGACCCAAATGGAATGGACTTCATGGTTCCTACAAATTCTTTGCATCCCCTCTTCTGTCACTCTGGTTCCCTGTTAGTTTGCCTTTTATGGTAAGTTATTATTAAGCACTGTTCAAAACAAATTTAACATGCTTTAGAAGTTGTCCTTATTAAATATATGCTCATTTCTCAGTGAGCTCATACTCAGCCACTCACCATAGGACTCTGAATAAATTCTTCATGATACATGGTATGATGCTTCTTGTTTGGTAGGTTCCCTTTGAGGATTGTTACCCACACTGTGGTGCACTCCATGGACCTATTTTTATGATTTTGATTTGTTTATTTGCAAAATAGTTTTACTTTCTGTCACTTCTTTTTTGCTTATACTTTGTGTATATTTGTTAATAGAGTATTTTTCTACTCCAAAAGTGGCAAAGTTAGTCTCTTTTGTGTTATTTAAAAAGCATTATTAATTAAGCTGTTAAGAGTAAGTATCATATATTTAAGCCAGGCAGTGGTGGTGCACACCTTTAGTCCCAGCACTTGGGAGGCAGAGGCAGGCAGATTTCTGAGTTCCATAATAGCCTGGTCTACAGAGTGAGTTCCAGGACGGCCAAGGCTACACAGAGAAACCCTGTCTTGAAAAACCAAAAAAAAAAAAAAAAGAGTAAATATGATGATATATTTTGAAATGTTATTTTCACATAGTTTTTCCTTGCCAGTCTAATCAATTAATTGATAACACATATGTCACTTTTTTCTGGAATATCTATTTTCTATCGAATAAAATGTATCACATTAATTATAACATGATATGAAGTAGAGTAATTTCCACTTCAACATAATGTTTCTTTTTATTATTTGCATTTTATTTGTAAAAGCTGAAAGACTGAGATATGAATTAACTCACAAAAGTTGCATTTTAACTAACTCTAAATTCAATATTAGATTTTCATAAATATAATAAAGACATAATAAGCAATCTGGCACATAGGTTGAAATGGAAAAGGATTAGATTGGAGAAATTACTGCAAGGGAAACAAAACTCAATGCTAAAATGTATTTAGAAAGGATAAGCTGTGTAATATGGATGTAACACAAAAAACTTTCACATCTATTTCTACTGTTTAGAATCCCTGTTATTTTTCCATGCCAAGGCATATTTTATGTCCAACATTATATCTAAGATTTAAGTAGATGTATCATTACATGGGGAAAAATACTACTATTTTCCTCAACTGAAGAGTCAAATAAGGTATCACGAGTTGACTGATGATTTTTGCAAGTTCAATTTAAATGAATTAAAACAATGGAAGAAAGAAGATTTTTCGGTTTTTAGGAAGTTCATGAAAAGCAAGGAAACACAGGCATTTCAGTCTATCTGGCTAAAGAGTTTGGACCAGGAAGTGATGTGAAAAGACGGATTCTGTCCTAATTTATGTTTGTTCCTCAGCACCCAGAGAGAAAAGGCACTAACCTTTGGCTAAACACCAAACTTCAGGGAACACTTCTGTCTTCAGATTCTACTCAGCTACTTTATACACATTGTGAAATCTGATAATGCAGAAACAAAGGAAGACATGGGTCACTTAAATTTGGTACATTTAAAAGAGACAAACTTTAATGAGGAAAAGAAAACAGAAATTAGTTTCTAAATAATTTAGAAATATCTCAGGAGATGAAAACTGCTTAGTAGCTTCCCCTGTGCAGATAATGCCTCATGATCAATAAATAAATGCTAACCTCACCTTAAGAGCAGAGATCAAGATGCATTATTAAAGAGGAATCAAATTATTTGGCTTCATTATTTCTGCAAATTTAATGGTATGTATATGGTTTAGAAGCTATGCTTAAATTTTAATACAGCCCATTTTAATTGTGCCAAAGACAAATCAAAAACAAATTTTATATGCAGCTGCTCTTCACCAATCTTTCTCATTGTAATCAGGAAAGTCTCTCCTCCTGTCTCATGCAGGAAGACAAGTTGAATTTTGATGCCATAGAAATTTGTTTTTTTTTAAACTTCAGTCAGAAATAAATGCCTTTGCAGGGGATTTCAAAATCCAAGTCATGCGACCTCAAAGCAAGAGCTTGGTCCATAAACTTACATTTATTTGTACATGATGAACTAATTTTGAAACATTTCAATTCAAAATAACAGCTATACTTACTTACCATTTAACTATGCACTCTTGTAGCTAAACACACTGAATATGGGCTGTGTCTCCATTCATGTTTACTGTGTTTTTCTTTTTTTTAAAAAAAAGACCATGTAATGCCATTTTCCCTTCATTCCGAAAATCACCTCAGCTCTGATGCTTGAAAAGCATGTGCATACATCTGCAGTGTTTGCTCTTATTTGTGTATTCCAAGGATTCCTTGAGAATGTTTTGAAAATTGTTTGCTTTTCTTAATCTTATAGTTGTATTAATGTTGATATACATTGTGTGAGTTAATTTAAAAATAAGTTTATCATTATTTGAATGATGACATATAATTAACAATCAAAATTCTATCCTTTCTGTGTTCTTCAATTTAAATCAAAGCTATGTCCCTCAATCATGTAGTTGTCTATACATGAGAATACCATAAGCATAAAAATTGAACAAAACTTTATTTGAAATGTTCCAGTTATTTATTCTTCTGTCAGAAATATGTAAACTCTGCAATTTGGCACACATGTATTAATCTACTTAATGGGAATGGATGCTTTATTTTTCAGTATTTTACATTTAAATAGTTAAACATGAAAAACATGCTTTGTATTTTTCTGATTGTAAGTATAACAGTATCTTTTCAAAATTTTTTGGATCACTTAACATTTTCTTTAACTTTTACTGAGTTTGTTCTTTGACAAATCATAAATGTATAAAGCTTGTTCAATAACTGCAATCCCCACCCCAATATTACCCCTTCTACAGTGCCAGATGTGGAAAACCTTCATTGGATTATTGGTCAGAAGTGTCCAAGTGACTACCACAACACTGTAGGCTGTTGATATTAGATTGATTGCATTATGGAACTAGAAGCTAAGCTCCTTCTGATGAAGATAACTTAAACCTTTAATGCTTACCCATACTGATAAACTTTCTCCATCAAGGTTTTGTCTTCTGAACATTCCATAAATCTCCAAAACTCCGTTCCAGAGAAAACACATACAACTTTGGGTGACACTTTTTTACTCTTGCCCCTCCAGGGCTTCACAAGCTCAAAGCCATCTTACTGATGCATTTATTGACCTTCGATTCTCAGTAGTCTTAAGCAGCCTCAACACAGTTTAAAAGTCCACTATCTCTTCTGAGGCTCAAGGTAATCCTTTAAATATTATAACACAATACATCATGAACTAATTATTACATATTTCCAACATAAAATTACATATAATATACATTCCCATGGGATCATCAGGAAAGGAAAGATTAGATCAAAACAAGATTGAAACTTAGCAGGGCAAACAGCAAAACCTTAGATGTGTGTCTAGTGTTGGGGTTTCAATTACAAGTGGCTTAGATATGTCTCAGCCTCAGCTTTGCTGCCTGTAAAAATACATGTCTCTCTTAGGCTAGTTTTGCTTGCTGTATGCAGCAATCCTTGACAAATATCTCAGCCTTTTGTTACCTTCAATATCCTGCTTCTCCATCACAATCAAGGCATTTCCTTGAAAGCTAGCTTCATACACTTAGGGCACCATTGCAAATGTGTCAACTTTGCCACACAGTTCCTGGATTCAGTGATGCTCTGAAATTACCCATTAAAAAGTCCAGACACCTCCGAATACAACACATTTACTGAATCCAAAAGTCACTTAAATATGGATGTGGATGACACTCCCAAGTTCTAGAAGCAAACAAAGAAATATAAACACAAATTAAAATTCTGTGTGATCTTATGAACCATAATAACAATGAATATTAATGAGTATGATATATTTTTTTAAAGATTTATTTATTTATTATATGTAAGTACACTGTAGCTGTCTTCAGACACCACAGAAGAGGGTATCAAATCTCATTACGGATAGTTGTGAGCCATCATGTGGTTGCTGGGATTTGAACTCACGACCTTCAAAAGAGCAGTCAGCGCTCTTAAACCCTGAACCATCCCTCCAGCCCTTGAGTATGATATTAAGGACAATTTACAACTTATTACTGTGTTACATTTCTAGTATTGCAAATTGAGAAGGTAGAAAGTGATTTAAAAAAAACTGAAGTATCCCTCCTAGTATCATTTAATTATAAAATATTTAAGATGATATTAACAAATACTTATTAAATGACAATATTGAAACATTTTATTTATACTGTTTTTATGAGTCAAAATTAGGCCATGTATATTTTTCTCATGTTGATATCCTAATATTTGTAATCGATTTATATATTTCTATGTATTTTAAATGATTTTGAAACAAATTTTATCAAAATATGATATCAATATTTGCTATGTAATTCAGAATAAATGTTATCCTAAATTAAAATCATACAACTACAAGCAATATGTCTACATAGACTCAACCAAATCTGCAGCTACATTCACATTCATATATATATATATATATATATATATATATATATATATATATATACACACTTATAATTAATTTGTTTGCTAAATAAATGACTGAATTAAATTATCATAAAATGTTTTTGCTGCTTTGTAATTATTAGTGTCATGAAGCATCTATTTTAAATAGCTAGAACTTACCCAAGTAATTAAACAGCATGATATTATTTATTATGAATGTGGGCTCAAGCATTAAAAGCCAGAAATTCCAACTCACATATTTCTAGATTAGGTTTTACGTATCTTTTTATTTTCATTAAATTGAATTCAAAAGAGTAATCAACCAAATAACATAAATTGCCTGCTGATGAGAGTATTTTTCTGAGTCCTTGGTGTGTAGTTTGTTTGGGGACTATATGATTAATTAAAATACAAGATATGTTTTAAACATTCTTTTTTGAGATTATAATTACAACATTTCTCCCATTTCCTTCCTCCAAACCTTCCCACACCGCCCCTGTTCTTCTTCCAACTCATGGCTCCTTTTGTACTAAAAAATATTACATGCATTTAATTGTTTATTGAGGTACATTCCTTCATATTACCCACTTAGCCAATATGATATTTTTGCATGTTAGTTTCCCCAGCTGACCTTTCAGCACTGAACAATCTTTGTGTGCTCTTTCCTAAGTAGACTACTCCTAATTCTCCCAGCTTTCCTCAGTATCTGTAGTTTGTTGTGGAGGCTTGAGCGTTTGTGGGCTTAACCTTGTCATTTTTGGAATGTTTGTGTTGTCTTTGCTCAGCTCACATTCAGGCAATCGTTTTGGAAAGTTTTTTTAAATGACTGAGATGAAATTTCTTACGCAAAATAATGACTTAATGTATTACACTGACTTAACTTTAACTTTAAACTTCAGAGCTTAAACTCTATTCAAATGCATCTCTGTAAAGCCATTAGTATTGCACCATTTTGGTTGTTTTCCTGACACACCCATTGAAAATGCGAAAATTTTCTTTGATGCTACTTTATCACTAACAATGTCTATTGTCTCTAACATGACAACACTCTTGTTCATATCATTTTCTTATTGCAAGGTGCAATCACACAGCTTTCAAATCTATTAATTGAACATCACTGGAAAATGCAGGTAATGCTCCTTCAATATCATTTATGCCTCTAGGTTTCCTATTGAAACTTCACTGTAATTACGGTTGGTTTTTCCAGTTATGAACTCTCTTTCTTCCAGAGGTTAAGAATATGGTTTGTTATAAACTGACAGTACCATGATTTGTTTTGCTTCTTGCCTGTGAAATTATTGCAGTGCCATAGAAAACCTAACTGTATTTTATAAAGCTAAATGTTTTTAGAAACAAACCTTCCAACTACTACTGTCAGTAGAAACTTATAATTTGAATACTTATACTCCAATAAGTTCACAGACCTATGGCTATGGGAAAGGCAATGCACCTTAAAATATGGTGGAGCCTAAGTAAAGGGAGCAGAATATGTATGGCAGGGATTGCAGAAGACCAGCAAAACAGCTCTCTAAAACAGTAGCCAAAAATCTTTGTATATTGGGACAACTTAATTTGAGGGTGAAAGCCAAAAGGACTTGATAGGGAAGCATAAGGTGTGGTGTATGATGCTGAGAAAATTATTCACTCAAAGTTGTCTTCAAATGCACTTTATAATGATAAGATTTAGTAACATGTCTACTATGGATAAATTCAGGAAGATGATAGAAAACTTCCAAATTTGAAACTTATTTACCAACCACTTTCTAAAGATATGAATGCACTGTTGTCTGTATTGTCCTTGCAGAAGTTTTCCTTCAGTTATGTAGATGAATTTTAATTCAACAACCTGGCTGTTCTGACAAAGTATCACAATCAAAGACCTTCTAGGTCTCTATCTATGATCCAGACAGAATGCAGACATGAAGTTAAAGTTAGTTTGTAGAAAGAGCAGCCGTGTTTGAAAGTAATATCCAATTGAGGGCACAGCTTGGGTATTACTTTTATCTCATACCTTCATCTGAGAAATTAAAAGAAATATTTACAAGTTATACTTTTGCAAAAAAAAATGCTATCAATCCAGTGGATAGACAGGGAAAAATTGACTTGATGGAACTTAAACATCATCATAGTGCACACTATCACAGCCATGGTAGGGGAAGACCACCATGTATAATAATTGCTGCACGAGTACTGAAAATAAGCGTATTGTTTGTTCAGTTTAGTATTGAGGAATGCCATCAATGCAAAATAAAATTTCAACAATGTATCAAAATAGAATGTACGTACCTTATAACTTTACATTTTAAACATGCAATTGAATGTGAATTTAGTACAATTACTCATTTGTACAAACTTCAGCATGATCTGATCAGAGATCATTTTGTCACACCACAGAAACTGTGATGACCCTTTGTGGGCATTCTCACATTATATGCTCCTAAAGTCTGCATGATATGTGATTGGTGACTTTACATCATAAAGACTTATTAAAATCTAATTTTTAATTTTTTTTATTATTTGTTGTATTTATGTATGCATATGGGAGTGGGTAGTTCATGAATCTGTCAGAGCATGTAAGTGGAGATTAGAGAACAACTTGAGAAGTTTGTTTTACTTTCCATCACTATATTCTAGACATCAAGACACAGGCTGTCAATGCTTATATCTAAATCTCCAGGAACATCATAGAAGAAAATGCATAGAGCATATAAGATACAGAGGATCAGAAAGTATGATGAGAGATCATGCTTTTTAGAAATGATAGGGAGATGATGATCCCATGATCCTACACCCATGATACCTCATAAGTATCGCTGCTTAAATAAGATCTGAACAATGAAAACAGCCATGAACAAGTGATAATAGGAGGGAGAGATTTCCTGGGATGACAGTCCTAGAAAAAGAATTACAAAATGCTGACAACTGTTGAGGCAGTTAGATTTGGTCTTTCCTGGCCTTGATCTCTAGATTATTATCCAATTCCAAGTAATGAGTTATGAAATTATATGCATACCAGCAACACTAAATAGACTCAGAAAACTGTACTACTGTGCTTGTCTTTTATTCATATAATTAATATTAGCAAGTAAAGAAAAAGGCAGAATGATTTCAGCAGGGATCATGGGGAGGAAGTATATGGAAGATTTAGAATGGAAGAGCAAAGCAGACAAAAGATATAATAGACAGATAGATAAATAGATAGACAGACAGACAGACACTCACAGACACACACACACACACACACACACACACACACACACACACACACACACATATTCTTTAAGGTTTTTTGACAGTACAAACTTCATCACCTTCCTGGTCTGCCCCCGACTGCTCTCCATCCCATACCTTCGACCCCTAATCTCCAAACGATGTCCCTTACCCCCAACCGCACCTCACCAGTAGTCCTCCTCACTCCCTGGGGCCTCAAGTTTCTCCAGGGTTATGTGCATCTTCTCTTATTGAGGCCAGACTGAGCAGTCCTCTGCTATATTTGTGTTGAGTACCTCATATCAGCTGGTATAGGCTGCTGGGTTGGTGATTCAGTATCTAAGATATCTCATGGGTACAGGTCAATTGAGATTGCTGGTCTTTCCATGGGGGCACCATCCTCATCAGCTTCTTCCAGCTTTTTCCAAATTCAGCCACAGGGATCCCTGGCTTCTGTTTATTGGTTGGGTGCTAGTATCTTCATTTGACTCTTTCAGCTGCTTGTTGGGTCTCTCAGGGGGCAGTCGTGCTAGTCCCCTGACTGTAAGGACACCACAGTGTCAGGGCACCAGGACTTCCCCTGAGCTTGACCCCAATTTGGCCCTGTCACTAGATTTCCTTTCTCAAGTCCTCTTCTCCATTTTTCTCCCTACAATTCCTTCAGACAGAAACAATTCTGGGTCAGAGCTTTTGGCTGTGGGATGGCAATCCCATTCCTTCACTTGATGTCCTGTCCCTCCACTAATGTCTTCCCTCCCTCTTCTCCCTGGGATTGCTTCCTTCTCCCTCCCTAGTGGGATTGAGGCATTTTCACTTGGGTCCTTCAGCTTGTTAACCTTCTTGATTCCTGTGGGTTGTTTCCTGGGAATTCTGCAAATGTACTACAGTATTTAAACCCCATGTTGTCATGCTTAGAGGCAAGAGTCCTCATGTGCTTAAACATCACACAACCTTGAACTTTGATTTCTTACTCTACTTTGACTTCAAGTGGAAAATGAATGATTATCTGACTTGCTGTCCGTGTTTCATTTATTTGACTTTAGGGGTCATTTTTCTATCTGACAATCTCATGGAAGCTTTAAAGATGTCTCCCAGGAATCTCATACCATGATGTCTGTCCTTTAAATTTCATCCTATCCTTAAGAGTGAAAGTATGGTTAAATATCAGGACATGCTTGACCTAGAACCAAGTGAAGGAAGCTTGTGCTGGATGGATCCTACCTAATCAGACCAGCTATATGAGAGAAGGAAAATCTGGAGAGTGCTTCCTTATAACCCACCAAACATAGCAAAGTATATTTTCATGGGCCTCTCTACATGTTAAAGGTCTGTGGGTGGCTTCCTGGAGTGGCAAACAGTGTCTCTAGACTGAGCCTTAGAGTACAGTGAATTTTGCTCAGAACAGGAAAGAAAAGAATTTGGTTTACAAACTTGGAAGGTATCTCAAAACCTCGAAGAAAATTATAGCCCTGGCTAAAACACTGACTTCAAGAACAGAAAGCTTAACTTCCACAAATGCATGTGTGATATATTCTACCAGACACAATAATAAAATGTTAAAAGGATATTTAAAAGCTGGGCAGTGGTGGCGCACACCTTTAATCCCAGCACTTGGGAGGCAGAGGCAGGCAAATTCTTAGTTCAAGGTCAGCCAGGTCTACAAAGTGAGTTCCAAGATAGCCAGGGCTATACAGAGAAAACGTGCCTTGAAAAATAAAAAAGGGGAAAAAAGCTATTTAAAGGGTAAAATTTAAAAAGAAATCTATGATTTAGTTAACATGAAAACTGCAAATATAATCTTCATTTTATCTTACATTTAAGATACATATAATTTGGGAAATCTGAACCGCAGAATACATGAATCTGAAGTGTTTTCTAAATGCTTGTTAATTCATAATAATTTCTAGTAAATATTTAAATAAATAATATAAAATAATGTAATATAAAAATCCCCAGGAATTGGTATTGTTACAAGTTCATTAATTTATCTTAATTTTTAGTTGTAAAATTATAAATAATCTCTAATGTCGGTGAACATTATTTATTTTTAATAGTTTTTTTTAGAAAAAAAAAGAAAAAAGAGGAAGTTAATTTTAACCAGCTGAACTTTATCCATCAGCATTAAATAGAGCTGTAATTAAATACAATGCCAGCAATGTATTTAAATATATGAGCTAATCAATTGACAGGCATACAATAGAAATTAACTGTATTTCAAATTTATCCAGTAGAAACTGTTTTAATTATCTGACAAGTTGTGCCTTACTAATGCTTAAGTGGATTATTAATAATATATTAATACCTAGCTACTACCTAAAAATAAACCTTTGGATTGTTTTATTTTTCAGGTGATGGTTGTTCATCAATAACCCATCTTTTTTCTAGTGTTTATGCCTTTGACCATAACCTAAGGTCTACACTCAAGGAGCTACATTTATACTTAAGGGTCATTAACAGAATAGCTTTTACTGCATTATTAGTTGAATATAGAAAGTCTGTTCTGGTGCACCAAATAGTATCCCAGAGGACTGACCTAAAAGAATTTAAAGATAATACCAATCTGGAGAGAATGATACTAAATTTGAATATGTCAGACCCCAATGAAAGCAATCAATCACAATTCTCAATCACAGATCACGGGAAGCTAATGCCTTCATTTGGAATAAGAGTATCAAGTAAAAGAGTGAATGGAAAAACAGTCCCCTGCAGTCCCTACAGTCTCATGCTAGAAACAATATACTTTTTATATGCTAATTAGAAGTAGAAGGCAAGTGTCTTATTGTGTAATTGAAGTGATGTTCCTCAGAGTTTATGCACAATCTTTCTGAACAATCTTTCTTGATAGAGGGCCAGTACCCAAAATTTATAAAGAATTTGAGTAATTAGACTTCAGGGAACCAAATAACCTTAATAAAAATGGGGAACAGAGGTAAACAGAGAATGCTCAACTGAGGAATCTAGCATGACTGAGAAGCACTTGAAGAAATGTTCAAACATCCTTAGTTATCTGGAAAATGCAAAGCAAAATAACCCTGAGGATTTCACCTCACACCAGTCAGAGAGGCTAAGATAAAAAATTCAGGTGACAGCAGATGCTGGTGAGGAACATTCCCATTGCTGGTGGGACTGCAAACTAGTAAAACCACTTTGGAAATGTGTCAGGTGGTTCCTAAAAAACTCGGAAATAGTTCTACCTGAAGACACAGCTATACTGCTCCTGGGCATATACTCACAAGATGTTCCAACTTGTAATAAGGACACATGCTCCACTATGTTTATAGCAGCCTTATCTATAATAGCCAGAAGCTGGAAAGAATCCACATGTTCCTCAACAGAAGAATGGATACAGAAAATGTGGTACATATACACAATGAAGTACTATGCAGCAATTAAAAACAATGACTTCATGAAATTTGCAGGCAAATGGATGGAACTCGAAAATATCATCCTGAGTGAGGTAATCCAGACACAAATGAACACACATGGTATGTATTCACTAATAAGTGGATACTAGCTCATAAGTTCACAATGCCTATTACACAACCATATGGGGCATAGAAGGAAAGAAGACATGTGGTCCATGCTTCAGTCCTACATTGAGCAGGGAATAGAGTGATTGTGGTAGGTGGAAGGAGAGGAGAACAAGGGAGAGAGAAAGGAGGAGGAAATAGGGGTGGCAATTTCAGAAAATGGAGGAGACATGAGGTACAGAGGGCCAGGAAATGAAATAAAAATGGGTCGCAGGTCAGGGATGAGAAAAGGGCTAGTCACTGGAGGGTACCAGACACTAGAGAAACGTAAGTCTCCCAGGACCCAACAGAACAGACTTTAGTAGTAATGCACAGAGAAGGGGGAGAGGGAAGGGCAGACGTGGGATGGGGGTGGGTGGAGGGGTAACTGGGAAATGGGATATCATTTGAGATATAAACGAATGAAATGTTTAATAAAAAAATAATGAATAATTTTATGGAGAATAGTCAAGTAAATTTGAAAGACTTTGAGCCTTCACCTGTAACATGTCTCATGCTTAGCCTTGGGAGGATTTGTCTGTCAAGAACAACGCCCTGCCCTCCACCACCCAATGAAGCATGGCTACATTCATCTTGAAGAGATTATTACCATTATTGACTGCCTTTCCACTCTGTTTCCAAGGCGGGCAACAGGCTGTAGGACTGTGCTGCAAAATCTAAAGCCAGACAATGCTACTTAGCTAAATTGTGTTTGGTTTTTGTTTTGAGCTTTAATTGCTTTATGTGTTTAGTTTTCTTTGTTTTTATTTGAAGTTTTGTTATTTATTTGTTATCTTTTTTGTTCCTGTAATTAATTTGCTATTTTCCTAAGGCTATACATTGTACTCATTGACTCTCACTTTAAGATGTTTTTGAATAAATTTAATGTATTGTGAATAAAAATGTGACCTCTAACATTTCACTCGAAAAAGGAAATTATATAATATTAATTACAACTTTTATGTTTAGTATATATTTTCTTCTTTATCATGTTAGAATAATATTTTCAATGATTTTAACAGCTATTCATTTGAAATCATAGTTTTTGATATAGTAATTAAACATTTTGTTTAATCTTCTAATGTTTCATCACAGTGTTTTACAACAGAACACACAGAGTGAAGTTTCATCTCTCAATTCACTGATATCAAAATTTAGTATTTTATTCTATAATAGTTCTTGAAGTACTTGTATCTTGCTAATGTTCCATAACATTTGCCATATCTTTTGTTGTTAAGATACCAAATTATTTGAAGCATAGTTTGTTGATAGATGTTACAATTTTAGGAAATTTTATCTTTAGGATATGCTCCCTTTAATATGAAATCATTTAATAAAAATATATTAGGAAAACCATTTTCCAGAACTGTATCTTATGCAAGCTTATTTGATAAATAGATCTAATGAATGAGCATTAGTCAAGATTTGAGAATGACAAGAAACAAATAGAATTTTATGGTGGAGTGTTATACAATACTTCTTAGTACCATAAAATAGAAGTAGTGTAATTGCATTGCTTCAAATTTTTCTGTCATGATAATGACTATCCTAATACAGTTAAAGTATCCTAAGGAAGCCCTTACAGCAGAATCCTTCAGCCACATTTCAGGGTGTGGAGAAGAACTGCTTCTGGTTTCAGATGCTGCCTGTGCTGCATGCCAGTTAGGACTTCAATACCCCAGAGACAAAACCCAAGTTGATGCATTCTACCAATAACTTATTGTAAAGGTCAGAGTGGATTCTTGCCCATGTAGGCATGCAAGTGAGGACTCAGTGTGATGGTTCCTATATACTCTCACAGATCCCATCAGGTCTCAGCTTTGACATGTGAAAGCCTTTGTGACGTGTGCTGTGTGTATTAGTAGTAAGTGATGAACTCATCAGAACACAAACACACTATTATTAAGCGATTATTTAAAAGATACCAAGAATGCCAGAATGTACTTACTGCTAGAATAAAAAAATTAATGCCATGCAATTACTATTTGCAACTCTAAGGCTATATGTTTTAAAATGTAACTTGATGCATGGGACATATAGGTGGAACAACAATATGAACTAACCAGTACCCCCAGAGCTCGTGTCTCTAGCTGCATATGTATCAGAAGATGGCTTAGTGGGCTATCATTGGGAAGAGAGGCCCCTTGATCTTGCAAACCTTATATGTCTCAGTACAGGGGAACACTAGGGCCAAGAAGTGAGAGTGGGTGGGTAGGGGAGTCCTAGGGGGGAGGGTCTGGGGGACTTTTGGGATAGTATGTGAAATGTAAATGAAGAAAATATCTAATTATAAATAAATAAATAAATAAATAAATAAATAAATAGCAGTAAACAAATTGAATAGCCTTTCATCTACTGAAGAAGCTTCAAATGAGAAGAAATGAAAAGATGAAATGACACAAATTAAACGTAAGTTCTTTGGAAAGTAAAATATTAGAGAATTCTCCATTACTCACTCAGCTCAGTAAGCTTGTCCCTGTATAAAATAAGACAAAGGCATTGTAAGGAAAAACACACACACACACATATATATCCTGAATAAATTAGTGTACTAAATGCCATTATAGAACTAATTTATTCAGGATATATATATATGTATATATATATACACACACACATACACACACATAAATTCAACATATATACACATGATATTCTATGTATGTTGGAGAGTTCTGGATTTTGGTAGGGGGTGAACTTATTATATTCTAGTAGGTATGTGCACTTCTAGTACAACAACCTTGATTTCTTTTACAATATTTCACAAATGAAAATGATGTCTAATTCTAAAATGAATTAGGAAAACAAAAATTTATGATCCTTGAATATCTTAAGCCACTATTGTATGTAAGTGCAAAAAAGCACATTAATTATTGTGGTGTTTTGCCAAGGATAAGGATCAGATTCAAACTAATAGAAACAATTAAAACAAAATGTTAATATATGCATAAAACACTATATGTTTAATTGGTCAAAACTTAAAATAAGATAATATACTACATTTTAAAAATTGAGTGAAGAGATATATTCCTTATTGTTTCAATTAATAATTCTAAAAGGAATGAATTAAAAACTAACAACTATAATATGCTAAGGAATATTGCCAGTATACACTATTGGTGTATGAGAGATGGATGGATGGCAGATGACAAAATTGATGTAGAAATCAATTAGAGAAAAATAAGACATTTACAGAGCTTCAAAGTATTTTACTATAAACATTTACTATAAAAATGAATTTGGTGGGACTCACAGCTCCAGCTGCATATGTAGCAGAGGATGGCTTAGTCAGTTATCATTGGGAGGAGATACCCTTAGTCCTGTGAAGGTTCTATGCCCCAGTATAGGAGAATGCCAGGGCCAGGAAGTGGGAGTGGGTGGGTTGGTGAGCAAGGGAAAGAGGAGATGATATAAGGGGTTTTCGGAGGGGAAACCAGGAAATGGGATAATATTTGAAATATAAATAAAGACAATATCTAATAAAAAAAATACTTGTTAAAATAGTTAAAAATGTTTATAGAGCATTTTCTTAATTAGTGTTTGATGGAGGGCCCAGATCATTGTAGTGGGGCCAATCCTGGCTTCATGGTCCTGTGTTCTATATGAAAGAAGACTGAGCAAGCTTTAAGGAGCAAGCCAGTGAGCAGCACTTCTGTCTGACCTCTGTATCAGCTTCTGCCCAGATTCCTGCCCTCTTTGAGCTATTTCCACCATAATTTTGATGATAAACTGTTATGTGGAGCTTGAATGAAATCAACCCTTTCCTCCCCAGGTTTCCTTTGGCTAAGGTGTTTAACAAGAGCAATAATAACCCTAAGTCAGATAATAGAGTAAACCCTCTTCATCGAGATTCATAATTTGCACTTTAATAATGAGAAACACAATAGTCAAAAAATAAAGAAAAGCTTTCTTGTCCATTTGGCAAATGATCTTAAACAGTCTCAAAATCATAAAAGACAAAAAGTAAAATGCCTAGCAAGAAAATATCACAGTTTGTGGAGTTGGGTGGCCTAGAAACAAAATGAAATGAATTGTAGTATGTGTTAAAACACAGAACATCAGTGAAAACTCTGGAGCTTATGTCAGTTTTCTATAGCTACAGTGTAGAACATCTCGCACATTTTCACGTTTTGCAACATACAGTTTTCAGTTGGGGATGCTGGAGGGTAGTACAACCTTTGATATTAGGTCTTTTGGATGAGAACTGAAGTGTGATATCTGCTTCTGGGTTAGGTAGAGGTCTTTCACTCTGAATGTCTCATTTCTAGTGCCCGGATATAGCTACTATGGTTATATATACCATAGATATTAAAGTCTATAGTGATGATAGATTGACAGTCTCTAAAACAGTGAGCTAGAATTAATTTTCCATAACTAATGCTGCTTCTGTAAAGAATTTTATAACATCAACCAGAAAAGGAACTAATACAGTATTCACTTCTCAGCTTGGATAAGCATAAAACAATCAATTGCTTAATAGATACAAAAGTAAGGAAGATCGATAAAAGTAGATAGAGTGCACCCAAGATGATCTTGAAATTCTTTGGTTGAAAAAAGCAAGCATTGTGGTTTCAGTATAATTATTTTTATTTCAAAAGATTTTTTGCGATGAGAATATTTACCTACTTTTATAAATTACTTGTACTCAAAATACAAAGTTTCATAGAATACATTGTTTGTGTGTTTTAAATGGACATCCTACAATAAATATGTTGATTTTGTTATAAATGATATATATAGCCTCTGTTCTTGCTTTCCTCTGGGACTTAAGAATGTTTGCTCTGAGGCCCCAGTTGCACATCCATCTGTAATTCCAATTGTTTGTAAATATTTCTGGCACGATTTTGTTGTTTGGAGATACCTAGCATAGTAGCTTTCAGTCAGCAGCTTATAGAAGACAATGAAATGGTATATCTAGTCTCTCATTTACACATTTTCTTGTTTACTTTCTGCTGCCATGACAAAAACTGTCCACAAGCACCTTGAATAGAAAAGGGTTTATTTATCTTCCATTTCCAGGTAACATTTTTTTTTTTTTTTACTGAAGGAATTCAGGGAAAGAACTCAACACAGAAACCTGGAGACAGGAAACATTCGTATGGCCTTGTTTCTTCTGGTTCAACTACTAGGCAATTTGTCTACTCTTGACACCACTCACAGTGGAGCCGATTGCTTCTCTGTCTATTAGTAATTAAGCTCCAGTCACAAATGTAGCAGAGAATGGCCTTGTCTGGGATCATTGGGAGGAGGGGCCCTTGGTCCTGTGAAGACTCAATGCCCTAGTGTAGGGGGATGCCTGGGTGGGGAGGCAGGAGTGGGTGGGTGGGTAGGGGAACACCCTCATAGAAGCATGGGAAGGAGGATAGAATAGAGGGTTTCCAGGGTGAAAACTGGAAAGGGTTTGAAACGCTGACACCATTGCATACACTAGCAAGATTTTGCTGAAAGGACCCAAATATAGCTGTCTCTTGTGAGACGATGCTGGGGCCTAGCAAACACAGGAGTGGATGTTCACAGTCAGCTATTGGATGTATCACAGGGCTCCCAATGGAGAAGCTAGAGAAAGTACCCAAGGAGCTAAAGGGATCTGCAACCCTATTGTTGGAACAACATGATGTACTAACCAGAACCCCGGAGCTCTTGTCTCTAGCTGCATATGTATCGAAAGATGGCCTAGTCGGCCATCAATGGAAAGAGAGGCCCATTGGACTTGCAAACTTTATATGCCCCAATATAGGGGAATGCCAGGGCCAAAAGAATGGGAATGGGTGGGTAGGGAAGTGGGGGGCGCTATGGGGGACTTTTGGGATAGCATTGGAAATGTAATTGAGGAAAATATGTAATAAAAATATTAAAAATCAAAAAAAAAAGAAATGTAAATAAAGAAAAAAAATTTTTAAAAAGAAAGAAAAGAAAACAATGTCTCACAGACATGACCACAGCCTACTCTGACTCAGGCCATTTGCTTAGCTGAGGTTCTCTCTTCAAACCCTCATCAAGTTGCCCAATGAAATTAATGTTAGCAAATACTAAAAATGTGATAGGTTTTCAATAGATGGGCATGTAAATCAGCATTATTTCTCTCTCTCTCTCTCTCTCTCTCTCTCTCTCTCTCTCTCTCTCTCTCTCTCTCTCTCAGATTTCTTTTCTTGTTTTTATAGTTATAAATTGAGTATTATTTAAATCTACATCTAAGATCATTCTGTCGTTTCTAATGGAGTATGGAGGTATTGATGTAGACACTACTATTTGGTATAAGGAATACACTTCCGTTAATATTGATTATCATACACTTCTACTTTGTGAAACATATATGTTTGCATATGATTAAATATTAATAATATTAAATATCATTAATAATATTAAATATTAATTTAAACACAACATGATGGAGACAAATTTAACTAAGATTGATTTAGAGAATGTTTTATTATTTGTTTATTATTATCATTTGTGCTGGCAACTAACAGAGGCCTTTTTATTTTACTTTTTCCCTTTTACTGAAAATTAATTCTTTTCTCATACAATATATTTTGATTATAGTTTTCCTTCTCTAACCCTTCCAGTTTCTGCTACCTCCACCTTTTTCCAGATGAATCCTTTTCATTCGTTAGAAAAGAACATACTACTCAGAGATAACAACAAAATATGGCAAAGTAAAATATAAGATAATGCAAAAATCATCATATTGAGTCTGGACAAGGCAACCCAACAGAAGAAAAATAGTTCTAAGAACAAGCAAAAGAGCTAGTGATCCACCAATTCTCACACTCAGAAGTCCCATAAAATAATAAGTTAAAAGCTGTAATATATGCAGAGGACCTGCTGAAGATCTGTGTAGGGTCTGTGCTTGCTACTTCACACTCTGAGGTTGATTCAGAGTATTTTGTTTTCCTTGTGTTCTCCCTCCCCTCTGGCTCTTAAACTCTTTCTGCCTTCTCTTTTATAAGATTTTCTGAGCTCTGAGGGAGGGATTTGATGGAGTTAAACTATTTACTCTCGCTCTCATCGCATAATGAGCATAATGTCTGGCTGTGAGCCTCTGCTTCTGTTCCCATGTGCTGTCAGAAGAATAAGGCACTGATCTATGAGTATTGCAAAATAGCACAAGGAATCTTTTTTTTTTTTTTTTGATACTTTTCTTTTAGACCAGTATTGTTTGGCTTTTTCTGGGATCTCTAGTCTCTGGTTCATGGTCACCCAAGATTTATTGGGTATGAGTTCCATCTTGTGGAGTGAGCCTTAAGTCAAACCAGATATTTGTTGGCTATTCCCATAATTCCAGGCCACCATTGCTCTAGTATATCTAGCAGGCAGAAAAGAGTGTAGGTAAAAGATTTTGTGGCTGCCTTGCTGTTGGATGTCCCTGGAAATTAGAATAGATTTTATGGATGGCCTGGTGGTGGGTTGGGTTAGAAATGGGGAGGAGAAACAGGGTAGAGGAAGAGAATGTAGAGAGAAATATCTGGAATTCAAGTTAATATGAGGAATGATATAAAAATCTAATGCTATGGAAACTCCCTAAACTATATGAAGCTGATCCTAATGAGATCTCCTAATAATGGGGTTTATGGAGTTGCAGCTGGCTACCTTTTGCTATCAAATGAGGCTTGCTGTAGTGGAACCAGCTTGCATTCAAATTGAGTTGTTTGTCAATGCAGGGGTTACATGAAAATCCCCCAAACAACCCAGGCTGTTGCTAATACAATGGGTGAATTTGTACTGCAGGGCTCCATTACTGGGGACATGCCTATTTGGACCCTTCATCCCTATGTTCTAGTGTCTTTTGTGATGGAAGATACTCTGTAAGACACTAAAAGATAAATTAGCAGAGATCTTACATGCCTTAAATTTTTAAAATATTAAGTTATGATATAGTTTCAAAATTGGTCTATGTTTTTTGCAAGAAATTCATCTATGAATCAAAACCTACAATTCACGGAGCAAGACAGTCATGTTATAAATGTTGACCCTCATGACTTTTATGATGAAATTAGGAATTTACATATTACCCAAGTAATGTATATCCAATTACTAAACAATTTGAAACTAATTCTCAATTAACCAGGTAGCAAAAGTTAGCACTTTACATGCCATCTTATTTTATTTCTAGTGACATTTTTACATTATAGGCACTACATGAATAAAGATTACAAAATATGGGTAGACTAGTAATTCCCACATGTGATATTTCAATCAGGTAGTCAAACAAGGTCTTTGCTTACTCCATCCTTTCTTTGCTATGCAGTAAAGAATGACACTCTTGAGTTAATAATGATGAATGAATCAGAGTAATATATAAAAGACAGGCTGCCAGACGATATTGACAACTTTTTTAAAACATGAAATGAACCTTCAGCATGTTTTGTCCTAAATTTAGAAAGCTTTGATTGTAACTAATTTAGTCATTGCTATGTTTGCACTCTTTTTGCTCCATCAACAATGTAAAATTATAAAAATTAAATGGTCTGTATTACAGGAAATGTTCAGCAATATTTATGACTCAAACTTTCAAATCATAATGGAATCATCAATTAACTTAACTGTGAGGGCAGTAGCTTTGGTGTCCTTTCTGGTGTCTTGAGAGGATGGGCAATGGGTAACATTTTCAATGTCAGAGGTCACATTCAGAGTGTATCTGAGTTGTCTGTACCTATGGATCTTATTAAGA
Organism: Mus caroli; assembly: GCF_978045245.1. Classification (NCBI taxonomy): domain Eukaryota; kingdom Metazoa; phylum Chordata; class Mammalia; order Rodentia; family Muridae; genus Mus; species Mus caroli. The sequence continues at coordinate 89,913,299 of NW_028227258.1, read as the reverse complement.
GGAAAGAGTATTTGAAAAGGAAGATTGTCAAATATAATCACTGTCAGCTGTACATAACTAGTCACCCTTTCATCTCTTCGAGTTGAGATCAGTCAACATTGGACAGTAGAGGTAGCTTCCTGCATGGAAGGCATGTAGCGGAAAAATAAAGATGCAATTTGTGTCTGTTATATTATAAATGGAGGAATTTAAATACCTTTGATTTGTGAAAAATATCCATGCTTTCCAAAGGCTCCCAGACACTTACATAAAAGATTATTTTTACCATTTTATATAAAATGACATTCAGAGAATTAGGGGATAACAGAAAGAATTGCATTACTCAACATGATTGGTAGATACTGAGAGATGTTAAATGAAGGCTTGTGTATTGAAGTCTGGAGTCACCAGTATGAGTCGAAGAATAGTTATGAAGAGATAGCCTATAGGTATGGAGAACTCAGTAGTTTTGTTTAGCTGAGTTTTATGTTTTAGACACAGAGTAACAAATAATTATCCTAATCAGACTGGCAGTTTTATTCAGAGAGAGTTTTAGCTGTTTTCTTGAATAACTGGAATATCTAATAGCATGCTATCATATAAAATTATCCATAAATTTAATTCAAAACATGAGCTGTATTTCTCTCTCTCTCTCTCTATATATATATATATATATATATGTATATACACACACACATATATATGTATATATGTGTGTATATATATATGTATCTGTGTGTGTGTCTGTGTATCTGTGTGTGTGTCTGTGTTTGTCTGTGTGTCTGTGTGTGTTTTATGTATGTATATTAACATAGGGGTTTTTTGCTTTTTTGTTTTGTTTTGTTTTGTTTTGTTTTAGTTTTTTGAGACAAGGTTTCTCTGTATAATCCTGGCTGTCCTGGAACTCACTTTGTAGACCAGGATGGCCTCGAACTCAGAAATCCGCCTGCCTCTGCCTCCTGTGTGCTGGGATTAACGGCGTGCACCACCATGCCTGGCTATTAATATAGTTTTGATTTCTCAAGTAAACAAATACTTAAAAACAATTGAATAACCTGATCTAATATCTCATTTTTTCTTTTTATTAATCTTAAACTACATTTGTTTCGTAAGTCGGGGGATGAAACTTTGTAGATGCTGTAGCACAAATATAAAGAATCGAGGACCACTTATTAGTGTCCTTCTTTCCTTATGCTGTATCAAACACTGAGCCTGAACTCAGGAATCTGGCTTGGTGAAAAGTGCCTGTACTCTCTGAGTCATCCTGCTGACCATTCATCCTAGTTATTTTTCATATCATCTGCATCATTGTTTGAAAGTTTAAAAAATAAACAATACAAGTTTTAAAGTAAAAACAGTAATATGTACAAAGCAAAAGTCTGCTTCATCCACAAATTTTGTCTCACTAAACTAACACAATCTCTGCTAGTGGAAGACTTTCTGAAAATTGTCTGTCAACGAGGTATTTAAAAATCTGGATGCTCATGATAACTTGACACAGTTGAGTACCAAATATGCCAACATTTCAATGTGCAAAATATATTGGAATAGTATATGTGTCAGTTCATTGCTTCTTTGGAAATAGATTGAAAATGAAGTGTAAGGAGAAATGAGAGACTTTATACCACCACTACATGCTACACTACACATGTTTTTTTCTTGTTATTTTTCACATTTCACTATTTCCAAGAAATGGGGCAAAATTAAAAGACTAATCTTTGGAGAATGCAGAATGATAAATATGCATGAGCATTTTTCCAATTATTGCAGAAATTACTTTGTGTAATTTATTTTGGATTCTGCATGAAGGTGTTATAATTACTAGATTACACGTGAGGTGCCTGCAGCTCCATGCACATATTCCCATGTCAATTGAGACTACGAAATAAAAATATGAATGCAGGAAACAGGACATTGAAATTGTTTGTTGAAATATGTAGCATGTATATTCATAAGTATAATCAAAATGGGCATATAAAAATCATAAATCACATTCATCTTCTCATAGTTGAAAACCAAATTAAAATTTTACCGTATCTCTCCTTTTTCATGTATGGCTCCTTCAGTACTAAGAAGGATGGCAATGCATCTTACTTAAATTCTGCCCAAACAATGTCACTGGAGTGGTATGAGTATGTCTCATTAGACCTCAAACAATGACTATAGAAATTTCTTCAATTCATACATGATGAATTTATGAGGAAACAAATATATTAGCATATTATTTTCTCTGTTTTAGTCTTGGCTCTCTCTCTCTCTCTCTCTCTCTCTCTCTCTGTCCCTCTCTCTCTCTCTCTCATCGACTCTCTTATTTTTCTTCTTTTCTCCCTTCATTGTTCTTTAACTCTCTCACCTTCTTCAAGAGTTCATTTTGTTTTTCTTTCTGCTTACTTCATCTTATCTGCTACTTCTTCTGTTTTATCCTAGTATTTTTGCAAACCTGATCTGTTACTTTCTTTTCCATAATTATTATGTTCTGACTTCAGTAATTTGTTAACATCATTTGGCTTCTGATTTAAGTCCCAGGAAGAAACTTTAACTAGCACAGCAGGATAGTCCAATCATGTCATAGTCCAATACACATAATTTGGAATTGTATCCAAATCAGAGTTCTTTAAATGTACAGAATTGATTATATAGATATGTGATATAGATACATATAGATATAGATGAAATGGACACAGAGATAGGGATAACGATAGAGATAATGTGTGTTATTAAACTACCCATTATGATGAAAAAGTCAAGAATATGGTCGATATTCTGTCAGGAAGACTGGATGTACCAGCAGTTCCAAACTGGTGATTGAGCTCTGGAGTGTTTATGAATAGTTGTTGGTTATCTGTCTAATTTGGAATCAAAAATAAGTTGATTTAAATTTGAGTGAAGGAATGCCTCAGCATCAGGATAGAGGAGCTTGCTAGAGCAAATAAGAGGAAACAGGCAAAAGGCAAAAGCTTACTTCCATGACCTGTATATGGCCTGATACCAGAAGATGCCTGCCCAAAATTAGAGTGCATCTTCTCACCTCAAATAATTTGAAAGACAACAAAGCTAGTTATATGGAGAGGGAGCGTTGGAAATTAGGGAGGGGAAGTAGGAAATTATGTGATTATAAAACCAATAAAAATGATATTAAGACAATCCCTCAGAAATGTGCCCAGCTGAGTTTCAATTTCAGATGTAATGTACTTAAAACCATATTAGTAATCACAGATTGAGACAGAAGTCCCTCAATTTAGTAGTCAACTCTGAGTACTCATGGAAGATATAGGATAACAAAAGATGATTACTGGAAAAGAGATATTTGTCATTTATTATAGCATAAATATTGTTACTGCACAGGGTGTGGAATGCTTTACCTGAATAAAGTAATATTGAAAGCACATTTCTTTTTACATTTAGTCTTACAGTGATTTTTCTCCAAGATTTCCATTTTATGAATTATATATGAAAGAGTTAAACCTGTATGATATTTTTGAACAGAAGGACTATGGCATGCTAATAAGAAAAGATTCTAAAATCATACCATAATGAATAGAAAGTTTAAACTATCCCCCAAATTTCTAGGTTTAAACTTGAATGTTGCCATTTAATTGCCAGTTACAGTGTGGAAACTTTCTTTCCTTGTGATTTATAATTTAAAAATAAATAAAATTAATCTTGATTTATACAATTTTTTGTGGATTTAATAAAATACCTTACCTGTATTTCTCTTGAATTTAGCATTGCATAAAGTTAGTGTTTTCATACATATTTAACCTACCAAATAATACAAAATATATTCAATTCTAGCATGTAAACATTAATGTGTAAACTGATAGTGCTCAGTTCATTTTTACAGTATTTCAATAGTTTATAAATTACTTCTACTTTATAGAAAAAGTAATTCCTTTTTAATCTACAAAATTATTATTAAATATATTTAGATATGTTAGTATTAAGAGGTATTTTTACTTGAATATATATGTGTATATACATATGCATATATATGGAAAAGTTAATATGTGATCTTTTTTCTGGCCATTAAGCAGATAGCTTTGTAGATAGATATGTAATATCATGAAAAATATAAAGTGGCTAAACATTCAAGAAATGAAGAAATGTAAGGATTTTATACATATATACTATATTATTGCGTAGGTTTTCACCTATATTGGTTACTTGGTTTACTTTCACCAAGTTGTAAACAGCTCTGCTATTATCATGGGCTCAAAAACATTTCTTTCTAAGAAGGCCTCTAAATCTCTAATATTTCAAGAGAGGGATGAGAAGATTATAGAAGCCAGACACTAGACAATCCAGGAGTTTTATGTGAGATTTCTCCTCCTAGAAATTTCAGAAGCTCTAAGAATAAAATCTCACCACTACATCATCTAAGCATGAGTAACAATTGCCATGCTAACATTCACAATGGGCAAGCCCCTGAGCCATCAACCCTATGCAAAAATTAGAGAAAAAAAAAACAACCCCTAAGAGTGGGAGAAGTCGTTGCTCAAGGAAGATTATACCAATTGATCATAGAATACTAAATGATTAGCCCTGGAAATACACAAAGAGATAACATCATATAGACAGTGCAGTATGTATTTAGGAGTGTGTATGTATATCAACAAAGGTAAATGTAATAACAGTCAATGAAAAAGTTGCCATGAACTTGAGAGATCATGGAGTGGTATACAGAAGGGCTTGGAGAGAAAAGGGAAAGTTAGAAACATAATTAAAGTATGATCTCACAAAAAAGGAAGAAATAATTAAAGAAAATTGGGTAGACATTCAAAATTATTCTAACTTAAACATAAATACATATGAAATAATTGCCTCTCCCCCTATTGTGTGGCCTTGAGTTCCTTGCTAAAAACAAATAAGCATATAAGTTTCAACACATTTGCCAGATAGGGGTTTCTAGTCTAGTTCTTTGGTGTATACTCTTATCCTTTTTTTTTTTTTTTTTTAATCTTACTATCTTACTGTTTTGATTATTGTAGTTTTGAAGTATTATTTGAAAGCAAGAGGTATTACTTCTCCAGCTTTTTTCATGGCTTTCAATGTTGTTTTCTTTAATAGGAATCACTTGAAATTCTATATAAAGTTTTTCATGAATTCTCCTCTGTATGGAAAAAAATCATTGGAATTTTGATTGTAAATTTGCTTGCAGATTGCATACAATAGTATTAAGACCTTAAAAATGTCCTCCAGTTAATAAACACAGAATGCATTTTCATTTACTTATGTAATTTTCATGATTCTATAGCCATGTTTTAAATTTTTCAGTGTGTATTTAAAAATATTTATTATGGGCAGCACCATTTTCGGCTCCAGACAACCAGCCACCTGCCTGGTCAGAGCACAGGTGCCCGCCCGGCCCGAGAGGCTTCTGCCTCAGGTTCTGCAGGAGCCACCTTGGTTTTGGGACTCAGCAGAAAGTAGTCTACACAGGTGAGAGTGTGGACTACTGAAACAATGGCTTCTGTGACAGGCCACAAAGATCCTATTTTGGGCCTTCATCTTTGGCCAGGAGGAGGTCCAAACACCAGAAAACTGTGCACCTTCCCTGAAAGAGGAGACCTTGCCTGCAGAGACTGCTCTGACCACTGAAACTCAGAGGAGAGAGCTAGACTCCCAGGTCTGCTCATAGAGGGTAACAAAATCACCAGAGGAACAATCTCTAAACAGAGACAACTATAACAACTAACTCCAGAGATTACCAGATGGCGAAAGGTAAACATAAGAATCTTACTAACAGAAACCAGGACCACTCACCATCATCAGAACCCAGCACTCCCACTTCGCCCAGACCAGGGCACCCCAATACACCTGAAAAGCTAGACCTGGATTTAAAAGCATATCTCATGATGATAGTAGAGGACATCAAGAAGGACTTTAATAACTCACTTAAAGAAATACAGGAGAACACTGCTAAACAAGTAGAAGATATTAAAGAGGAAACACAAAAATCCCTTAAAGAATTGCAGGAAAACACAACCAAACAGGTGATGGAATTGAATAAAATCATCCAAGACCTAAAAAGGGAAGTAGACACAATAAAGAAAACCCAAACTGAGGCAACGCTGGAGATAGAAACTATAGGGAAAAAATCTGGAACCATATATTCGAGCATCAGCAACAGAATACAAGAGATGGAAGAGAGAATCTCAGGTGCAGAAGATTCCATAGAGAACATTGGCACAACAATCAAAGAAAATGGAAAATGCAAAAAGATCCTAACTCAAAACATCCAGGAAATCCAGGACACAATGAGAAGACCAAACCTAAGGATAATAGGAGTGGATGAGAATGAAGATTTTCAACTCAAAGGACCAGCAAACATCTTCAACAAAATTATAGAAGAAAACTTCCCAAATCTAAAGAAAGAGATGCCCATGAACATACAAGAAGCCTACAGAACTCCAAATAGACTGGACCAGAAAAGAAATACCTCCCGACACATAATAATCAGAACAACAAAGGCACTAAATAAAGATAGAATACTAAAACCAGTAAAGGAAAAAGGTCAAGTAACATATAAAGGCAAGCCTATCAGAATTACACCAGATTTTTCACCAGAGACTATGAAAGCCAGAAGAGCCTGGACAGATGTTATACAGACACTAAGAGAACACAAATTCCAGCCCAGGCTACAATACCCAGCCAAACTCTCAATTAACATAGATGGAGAAAACAAAGTATTCCACAACAAAACCAAATTCACCCATTATCTCTCCAGGAATCCAGCCCTTCAAAGGATAATAACAGAAAAAAAACAATACAAGGACTGGAACCACGCCCTAGAAAAAACAAGAAGGTAATCCCTCAACAAACCTAAAAGAAGAAAGCCACAAGAACAGAATGCCAACTTTAACAACAAAAATAACAGGAAGCAACAATTACTTTTCCTTAATATCTCTTAATAACAATGGACTCAACTCCCCAATAAAAAGACATAGACTAACAAACTGGCTACACAAACAAGACCCAATATTTTGCTGCTTAAAGGAAACTCATCTCAGAGAAAAAGATAGATACTACCTCAGAATGAAAGGCTGGAAAACAATTTTCCAAGCAAATGGTATGAAGAAACAAGCTGGAGTAGCCATGTTAATATCTAACAAAATCGACTTCCAACCCAAAATAATCAAAAAAGACAAGGAGGGGCACTTCATAATCATCAAAGGTAAAATCCTCCAAGAGGAACTCTCAATTCTGAATATATATGCTCCAAATACAAGGGCAGCCACATTCATAAAGAAACTTTAGTAAGTTCAAAGCACACATTGCACCTCACACAATAATAGTGGGAGACTTCAACACACCACTTTCACCAATAGACAGATCATGGAAACAGAAACTAAACAGGGACACAGTGAAACTAACAGAAGTGATGAAACAAATGGACTTAACAGATATCTACAGAACATTTTATCCAAAAACAAAAGGATATACCTTCTTCTCAGCACCCCATGGTACCTTCTCCAAAATTGACCACATAATTGGTTCACAAAACAAGCCTCAACATATACAAAAATATTGAAATTGTCCCATGCATCCTATCAGATCACCATGGACTAAGGCTGATCTTCAATAACAAAATAACTAATAGAAAGCCAACATTTACGTGGAAACTGAACAACATCCTTCTCAATGAAAATTTGGTCAAGGAAGGAGTAAAGAAAGAAATAAAGGACTTTTTGGAGTTTAATGAAAATGAAGGCACAACATACCCAAACTTATGGGACACAATGAATGCATTCCTAAGAGGAAATCTCATAGCTCTGAGTGCCTCCAAAAAGAAACTAGAGAGAGCACACATTAGCAGCTTGACAACACACCTAAAAGTTCTAGAACAAAAGGAAGCAAATTCACCCAAGAGGAGTAGAAGGCAGGAAATAATCAAACACAGGGGTGAAATCACCCAAGTGGAAACAAGAAGAACTTTTCAAAGAATCAAACAATCGAAGAGCTGGTTCTTTGAGAAAATCAACAAGATAGATAAACCCTTAGCCAGACTCACTAGAGGGCACAGGGAAAGCATCCTAAATAACAAAATCAGAAATGAAAAGGGAAACATAACAATAGAATCTGAAGAAATCCCAAACACCATCAGATCCTTTTACAAAAGGCTATACTCAAAAAAACTGGAAAACCTGGATGAAATGGACAAGTTTCTAGAAAGATACCAGGTACCAAAGCTAAATCAAGATCAGGTTAATGATCTAAACAGCCCTATATCCCCTAAAGAAATAGAAGCAGTCATTAATAGTCTCCCAACCAAAAAAATCCCAGGACCAGATGGGTTTAGTGCAGAGTTCTATCAGACCTTCAAAGAAGACCTAATTCCAGTTCTTCACAAACTATTCCACAAAATTGAAGTTGAAGGAACTCTACCCGACTCATTCTGTGAAGCCACAATTACTCTGATACCTAAACCACAAAAAGACCTAACAAAGATAGAAAACTTCAGACCAATTTCCCTTATGAATATCGATGCAAAAATCCTCAATAAAGTTCTTGCTAACCAAATCCAAGAACACATCAAAACAATCATCCATCCTGACAAAGTAGGTTTCATCCCAGGGTGCAAGGAAGGTTCAATATAGGGAAATCCATCAACGTAATCCACTATATAAACAAACTCAAAGACAAAAACCACATGATCATCTCCTTAGATGCTGATAAAGAATTTGACAAAATCCAACACCCATTCATGAAAAAAGTCTTGGAAAGATCAGGAATTCAAGGCCCATACCTAAACATGATAAAAGCAATCTACAGCAAACCAGTAGCCAACATCAAAGTAAATGGTGAGAAGCTGGAAGCAATCCCACTAAAATCTGGGACTAGACAAGGCTGTCCACTCTCAACCTACCTGTTCAACATTGTACTTGAAGTCCTAGTCCGAGAAATTACACAACAAAAGGAGATGAAGGGGATACAAATTTGAAAGGAAGAAGTCAAAATATCACTTTTTGCAGATGATATGATAGTATATATAAGTGACCCTAAAAATTCCACCAGAGAACTCCTAAGCCTGATAAACAGCTTCAATGAAGTACCTGGATATAAAATTAACTGAAACAAGTCAATGGCTTTTCTCTACACAAAGGATAAGCAGGCTGAGAAAGTAATTAGTGAAACAACACCCTTCTCAATAGTCACAAATAATATAAAATACCTTGGCGTGACTTTAACTAAGGAAGTGAAAGATCTGTATGAGAAGAACTTCAAGTCTCTGAAGAAAGAAATTAAAGAAGATCTCAGAAGATGGAAAGATCTCTCATGCTCATGGATTGGCAGGATCAAAATTGTAAAAATGGCTATCTTGCCAAAAGCAATCTAGAGATTCAATGCAATCCCCATCAAAATTCCAACTCAATTCTTCAACGAATTAGAAAGGGCAATCAGCAGATTCATCTGGAATAACAAAAAAACCTATGATAGCAAAAACTCTTCTCAAGGATAAAAGAACCTCTGGTGGAATCACCATGCCTGACCTAAAGCTGTACTACAGAGTAATTGTGATAAAAACTGCAAGGTATTGGTATAGTGACAGACATGTAGACCAATGGAACAAAATTGAAGACCCAGAGATGAACCCACACACCTATGGTCACTTGATCTTTGGCAAGGGAGCTAAAACCATCCAGTGGAAAAAATACAGCATTTTCAACAAATGGTGCTGGCACAACTGGCAGTTCTCATGTAGAAAAATGCAAATTGATCCATTTCTATCTCCTTGCACTAAGGTCAAATCTAAGTGGATTAAGGAACTCCACATAAAACCAGAGACACTGAAACTTATAGAGGAGAAAGTAGGGAAAAGCCTCAAAGATATGGGTACAGGGGAAAAATTCCTGAATAGAACAGCAATGGCTTGTGCTGTAAAATTGAGAATCGATAAATGGGACCTCATAAAATTGTAAAGCTTCTGCAAGGCAAAAGACACCATCAATAAGACAAAAAGGCCACCAACAGATTGGGAAAGGATCTTTATCTATCCCTAATCGGATAGGGGACTAATATCCAATATATATAAAGAACTCAAGAAGGTGGACTCCACAAAATCAAATAACCCCATTAAAAAATGGGGCTCAGAACTGAACAAAGAATTCTCACCTGAGGAATACCGAATGGCAGAGAAGCACCTGAAAAAATGTTCAACATCCTTAATCATCAAGGAAATGCAAATCAAAACAACCCTGAGATTCCACCTCACTCCAGTCAGAATGGCTAAGATCAAAAATTCAGGTGACAGCAGATGCTGGCAAGGATGTGTAGAAAGAGGAACACTCCTCCATTGTTGGTGGGATTGCAAGCTTGTACAACCACTCTGGAAATCAGTCTGGTGGTTCCTCAGAATATTGGACGTAGTACTACCAGAGGATCCCGCAATACCTCTCCTGGGCATATATCCAGAAGATCTCCCAACCGGTAAGAAGGACACATGCTCCACTATGTTCATAACAGCCTTATGTATAATAGCCAGAAGCTGGAAAGAACCCAGATGCCCCTCAACAGAGGAATGGATACAGAAAATCTGGTACATTTACACAATGGAGTACTACTCAGCTATTAAAAAAAATGAATTTATGAAATTCCTAGGCAAATGGATGGACCTGGAGGGCATCATCCTGAGTGAGGTAATCCAATCACAAAGGAACTCGCACAATATGTACACACTGATAAGTGGATATTAGCCCAGAAACTTAGGATACCCAAGATATAAGATACAATTTGCTAAACGCATGAAATTCAAGAAGAACGAAGACCAAAGTGTGGACAGTTTGCCCCTTCTTAGAAATGGGAACAAAACACCCATGGAAGGAGTTACAGAGACAAAATTTGGAGCTGTGATGAAAGGATGGACCATCTAGTGATTGCCATATGCAGGGATCCATCCCATAATCAGCTTCCAAACGCTGACACTATTGCATACACTAGCAAGATTTTGCTGAAAGGACCCAGATATAGCTGTCTCTTGTGAGACTATGCTGGGGCCTAGCAAACACAGAAGTGGATGATCACAGTCAGCTATTGGATGGATCACACGGCCCCCAATGGAGGAGCTGGAGAAATTACCCAAGGAGCTAAATGGAACTGCAACCCTATAGGTGGAACAACAATATGAACTAACCAGTATCCCGGAGCTCTTGTCTCTAGCTGCATATGTATCAAAAGATGGCCTAGTCAACCATCACTGCAAAGAGAGGCCCATTGGACTTGCAAACTTTATATGCCCCAGTACAGGGGAACCCCAGGACCAAAAAGGGGGAGTGGGTGGGTAGGGGATTGGTTGGGTCGGTATGGGGGACATTTGGGATAGCATTGAAAATGTCAACGAGGAAAATACCTAATAAAAAAATAAATTAAAAAAAATTTATTACTTAAGTCACTTTATTTTGTTTGATTGTTTTTTGAGACAGGGTTTCTCTGTGTAGCCCTGGCTGTCCTGGAACTCACTCTTTAGACCAGGCTGGCCTCAAACTCAGAAATTTGCCTGCATCTGCCTCCTGATTGCTGGAAGTCACTTTTTAATACTTCTTCCCTTTATCCTATTCACATAGAGTACATTTTTTCCAATACAGTTTCATAGGTAACAACTATGAAAGGCACCCAACATTATTCAGATAAAAATGAATAACCTTTGATAAATAACCTTGGGAAAAAATGTTGGACTCGGGGAGCAAAACCAAAGGATTGTGATAGTTTATCTTTCCAGTATCAGGGGTGTGAGTATTCTCTGGGGTATATTGCATGTCATTAAAATATCTCAATGATTATGTGGGCTATAAAACAACCCAAACAGATATTTAGAAATTACCAAGAATTACAAATAGATATTTAATTTAGAAACAAGGTTATTGACTAAAGAACATTACCTTTAAGACCTTAAAGGGGAGGGTTTACTTTAGTCAGGTATTTCAAAGAAGTAATATATATTATATAGAATGATATTCTAAACTCTTTTTTCAAATTCATTATTTCATTTTTATTACATCATTGTGTGTGTGTGCATGTGCGTGTGCATGTGTGTGTGTGTGTGTGTGTGTGAGAGAGAGAGAGATTGGTTACACTTGGAAACAAGAGGACAACTGGTAGTGTTTGATTCCCTTCTTCTACTACATGGGTCCCTGGGATTAAACCCAGGCTCCTATGCCTGGGAGGGAGTGTTTTCCCTGGTTCATATGTGAGAAATTCCAATATATATAAAATTAAGTTGAAACTATCAAGCCAATGTAAGATACTTAAGTATTTTTTCCTGGTTCATTATGAGAAATTCTAACATATAAAATTAAATTGAAGCTATCAAACCAATGTAAGATACTCAAGGTTTTATTTTTTTAATGGTTTAAATTTAATAAGGAATCTTATCATAGACAGTTTTAAGTTAAAAGCAGAGATTTTGAAAATGCTCTCATGTTTCACCAGTCTTTGGACAAGTATTAAATAATAATAATAATAATAATAATAATAATAATAATAATAATAATAATAGGTGAATCATTAAATGTCAACACTAGGATTCACATGACACTCAGATAACTGATACAACTGACAGGAAGATAAAATATGTATTATGTATATATAGGACAAAAGGCTGGCTCACTTCCTGACCAGCATGGAGTATATAGCAGATGCCAATCACAGTAATCAAGGTGGGGCTCACTGGAGAAGTGTCAGTTGTTATTTTGGGGCATTTTCACATTAATATTCTTAAAGAACTTTTGACTCTTGTTTATCAAAATCATGAGATGGATAAGCATGGATAAAGAGGCTTTACACGTTTGTAGTTGGCAACAGCCATATGAGATATAAAACAAAAACATTTTTAAAAGTGCTTTTCACTTGGTCTTGACAATATAGAACAGAAAAATTGGTTACTTTAGTGTTAGCCTTTTGTTTTTCTTACTTTTCTATTCTCAAATTCATTTAAAGTTTAGACTTTTCCAAATCTTGGCCCAAATCTACCCAAATAAATGTTTATATTCCAAGTAGCTTGCTAGATGTTTTTTTACTGATTCTCTGGGCAGTATTCCAGAGAGGCAAAATGAAAACTTTTTATCTGAGGAACTGATGACATTTTCAAAGAGGATATGCTAAGATGCAATCAGATTGGGAAGGTAGCTTCAGTTTCAGTTAGTAAGAAGTCAATAAAAAGTAGAATTTTCTTGTTGTGATTGTCTTTTTTATTCATTTTTCAAGAGCCTTTATCAAATACTTGCCTATGACATCAGGGAAGTAAGAAAGCAGCAGCCGTTATTTACATGGAGCAAATTCCTTCCTCATTGGAAGTCTCAATAACATTTACCCTAGAGGTTCATGAAGACTTTAAGCAGATTTGGTTGCTACATTTTTAAGTTTCTTTCATATAAAATATTTCATATTCAGGTTTATTTTATTTGAATAATTCATCATTTTCTTGAATTTTCCTGTTTTGTGCTTTATTTCTCAATAATATTTGCAAATGTAACTGGACCATGGAGTGCAGTTCTTTAACTTGCAAACTTGAATGAATTTGTAATTCCCAGGACACATGATCAAAGTATAAACCATTTAGAAGAAATATTAGAGATTTTCATGCCCTGTTTTCCATTATTCTATGTGAATTTTCCATGATCAAACACTGGTGTCTCTTTATTTTAACTTTCTTTATATACCGATTAAGCACTTATACAAAGCACTCTAAATTCAGCACTGAATTCTAGGAGAAAGTTATATATACTTTTATATGATACACTTGACCTCACAAATCTTGATTCAACTTTGAGTCTTATTTTAGAGTTTGGCCCTTCTTGTGGTTAATCAGTCCTTAGGACTAGAGTTCTATCCTGGTCTTCATTTCTAATAATCTAGCAGATGTGATAGCAGTTCACCTACTTTATATCTGAGACTGAAATTGGTTCATTCTAGCTAAAACCATATCATCCTGTGTAATTCTCACTGTGCTTTCGAAAAAAAGAAATTTGATAATCAGAGTGAAGGGGAAAGAAACACCGAGAGAATGAAGGGGAAATGAATATGTATGAGAGAAAGATCTTGAGGGAGAGACACATACAGACACAGAAATTCAAATCATAGAGATATATTGTCAACAGTAATTTTAGGGACAGATTAAACTAACTTTCTAATTAGTTACCGTCATGTACATTAGATTTCAGTAACAAAGATATTGAAGTCCAATATTATAATGAGTCTTAGAATCTTAGATTTTAGATATGTACATGTTTGTGTATATTTATAGCTTATGTCTATAAAATGCTTAACTAGAGAATCCGGGCCCTAGTGAAAATATTCTGCCTTCTTCAGATATATTACAAGAATTTCAATATTCTCACTATAGTTATAGAATAATATTGGCTAAACTATGGTGTGAAGCTACAAATAAGACACTTGAAAAAATAAGTCTTTATAAAAGTTTGGGATTGTTATAGATTATGGGGACTTTTGAAGTTGGATGGATTTCATTTCTGCATTACGTTATAGCTACAAGCCTATGGGGACCAAGAAGTCGAATGTGGTAGTTTGAATAGGAATGGTTCACATAGACTCCTGTGTTTGAATGCTTGGCTCATACGGAGTGGCACTGTTTGGAGGAGTTCCCTGTTAGAGTAGGTAGGACCTTGTTTGAAGGAAGTGTGTCACTCGGGGGTGGGTTTTGAGATATCAGATGTTTAAATCCAGGCTTAGTGGCACACAATCTCTTTCTTACATCAAGATGTAGAACACTCAGCTCTTTCTCTCACACCATGTCTACCTGTAGGCTGCCTTGTTTCCTGTCATAATGATAATGGACTAAACCTTTGAAACTGTAAAATATTCTCAAAGAAATGTTTTTTTTAATCATTGTTTCCCTGGTCAGGTTGTCACTTCACAGCAATAGAAAACCTAACTCAGACAATAGTAAGTCTATCACAAAGAGAATCAACTAACCAACCAACAAAATATCACAGATAGCTACAGCAAACACAGTATTTGTTAAAATTAGAGAGCTTATTTATTGATAGATGAGTTCCATTTTCAAAAGGAAACAAGGAATTTGTTAAATATGACACTAATTTCATTCTTAGACTTTCAAATGATAAAGAGTTGTTGAAGTTCAAAATGCATAAACATGACTTTATAAACCTAGATAGTTTTGTAAGGAAATTAATGTGATGAGAACATACATGGCTGTGGGTGTCAGAGGTTATAGTGAAAAAGTGTGTGTGTGTGTACATCAATTACACTTCATACTATAAAAGAGTGTGCATGCATCAGTTAGAATTCATAGTGTATTGTTCCTTCTTAGAATGGGGAACAAAATACCCATGGAAGGAGTTACAGAGACAAAGTTTGGACCTGAGACAGAAGGAAGGACCATCCAGAGACTGCCTCACCTGGGGATCCATCCCATAATCATCCACCAAAGCTAGACACTATTGCAGATGCCAACAAGAACTGGCTGACAGGAACCTGACATAGCTGTCTCCTGTAAGGCTCTGCCAGTGTCTGGCAACTACAGAAGTGGATGCTCACAGTCATCCATTGGATGGAGAATAGGGTTGCCAATGAATGAGCTAGAGAAAGTACCCAAGGAGCTGAAGGGGTCTGCATTCCTATAGGAGGAACAGCAATATGAAATAACCAGTACCAGAGCTCCAGGGGATTAAACCACCAATCAAAGAAAACACATGGTGGGACCCCTGTCTCTAGCTTCATATGTAGCAGAGGATGACCTAGTCAGCCATCAATGGGAGGAGAAGCCTTTGGCCTTATTAAGATTCTATGCCTCAGTATGGGGGAATGCCAGGGCCAGGAAAAGGGAGTTGGTGCGTTGAGGAACAGGGGGAGGAAGGAGGAGATAGAGGATCTTTGGAGAAGAAACTAGAAAAGGGGATAGCATTTCAAATGTAAATTTAAGAAATATATAATAAAAAAAGAAGGCGAACAGGGATGGTGATCAGGTGTGGGGAGGAGGTATGCAAAAGAGCTGGGAATGAAAATTGGTGCTGGGCATCACTGGGAAAGGAGAGGATAAGGGAGTCTATGGTGAAGAGCTTAGCTATTATTTCTACCAGTGGAGGTAATCTAGAGACAAAAGTAACTACCCATTGTAAGCAATCAGAAATTCCAGAGGTGGGAGGAGGACATCAATCTACCCCCAAAACTTTTACCTTCAAATCTGTCTTGCCTACACAATATTCAGAAAGATAAAGATGGAGAGAGTGAAGGAATAACCAACCAATGACTTCCCTGACTTGATACTCATCCCATGTGAGAGAGCCAACTCCTGACACTATGAAAGATAGTCTTCTATGCTTGCAGACAGGGAAATAGCATAATTGTCTTCCATGAGGTTTCATTCAGCAGCAGATGGGGGCAGGTACAGAGACCCACAGCCAAACATCTTGGGGAGTCTTGTAGAAGAGAGGGAAAAAATTGAGCTAGCTGGAGGGGTCAATGTCACAACAAGAAGAGCTACAGAGTCAACTAACCTGGAGGTTCACAGAGACTGGGCCACAAAGCAGGGAGCATGCATGGGCTGGACCAAGGTCCTTTATAGACAGTGCAGGCTGTCTCAGTCTCTGTTTCTTGTCAGTGGATCCCCTTCCCATATGTGAGATCCCAAGCAGTAGATGTCCAGGGTGGGGTGGTAACCTAGAAGGGACACCTCCTTCTCTGAGTAGAAGGGGAGAAGTAATGAGGATAAGGACTTTGTAAAGATGGAACTGGGAGAAGAGGAGGGATGGGACTGTTATTAGAATGTAAAGTATATAAAATAATAAATTATGAAGATAAAAAAGAAAATGAAGAATGGTGATCACAAATACCCTTGTAAACTTCACACACACACAAACACACACATACACAAACACACACACAATCTCCTTGCATTGTGTTTATTTGTAGGTGAAAACAGAGCAGTTCACAATTATGCCTAACATTACTATCCCATTTACAACTGCAAATAGATTATATATGTAATAACAGATGGAAATGTTCCATAATCCATCATCTTTTTAAAACTGGTCACATTGCTTTACTTGTTATAAATTTATAACTTTCTTCTGCTGCTATCCAATCTGTATATCTTTCCTACAAATTCAGTGAGTACCTCGAAAGTTTGTTCCTTTCCTGGGGATATTCCATACTTTTGTTCTAAGAGCTATGTGTCTGTATAATTGTGTGTGTGTGTGTGTGTGTGTGTGTGTGTGTGTGTGTTGGTTTCCTTTATACAAACACTAACCAATTCTCTTAACTCCCTGTTTTCAATCCAGCCCCTTCAAAGTTGTCTCTCAAACATTCCCCCTTCAGTTCCCCTCACAGTGTGTTTAAACAGTCCCTTCTCCTAGTTTCCCCAAAACTAGCAGCTCCAAATTACGACAACTGCTCCAGCCTATATTCTCAGCTCAGTGTCTCCAGGCTAAACTGTCACCAACTGTCTTCTTATTGCTAGGCCAATTTACTTTCTACTCTGCTCAATCTCTTCTTTTCTCCAGTCCTACTCAGTTATCTTTCTTCCTGCACCAACTGTCTTCTCTAACCCTACTTTTGGACCTTATTTTTCTGCCACCTGCATACCACCCCTCTCAACCCCCACTGGCATTTTTATATCCTCTACTTATCCCAGATGTCCAAGAGGCAATGCACACAAGCAGTTCAAACAGCTAAGCATTCCAAAGGGTCAGTTGACTAGCAACTGAGTATCCTCTAAAGAACAGCTGTACAAAATAAGTCATATGCATCATTTATCAAACTGCCTGTAATGGATATTGTTAGTTTCCCATTGACTTTAATCACAGGACATGGTAGCACAAAGAGGTGAACTAAAGAATCTCCCAAACTCCAGATGTAATCTTGCTTAATATAGTTGCAGAGAAGGAATCACTTTGTGATCTGGATAAATCACACCTCCTAATGCTCTTTTTCATTTTATAGCCTGTTTCATTAAGCACAAAGTGGTCATGGGGAAATATGAGGTTCTAGTTTAGTGAACTCTTTGTGTGTCTTCTGGCAAGAGTACTCCCTTCTCTGGAACCAAAATATCTAGGCCAGTAAAACTAAATGTCAAAGGAACAGGAAGCAAACATTTTCCTAGTGAGTCATTAGGGGTAAATATGAAGGGAATCTTTCCCTTTTCCACCCCTTGATTCCTGGACCTGTTTATCTTGACTACATGAGAAACTATACCACATTCTAGACTCTGATTCAAAACATCCACTGTCTTCTGCAGAGTCCTGTCCAAGCCCTCAATAGTAATTGTTGCTGTAACTACATTCCGAACTATATTCAGAAGGCCTTTCTGTCAGTCTATTCAGCCAACTGCTCTGTGATGATGAGAAACAAGGAAAGAGCATGATCCCCCTGTTGTACGCCTCTGGATATGAAACTGAGTTCTTAAGTCAAAAGCAATGTTGTGTGGCATGCCAGGCCATAATTGTGGATAAGGCATTTTAAAAGTCCATGGATGGTGTATTAGTCTAGAGTCACAGAACTTATGGGTAGTCTCTATATAGTAAGAGAATTTGTTGATAACTTTCAGTCTATAGTCCAATTTCCAAAAATGTTCAGCAGCAGCTGTGAATGGAAGTCCAAGGATCTAGCAGTTGCTCAGTCCCACAAGGCAAACAACCTAAGGAGAGAAAGAGGAAATCTTCCTTCTTCCAATGTCCTTATGTAGGTCTTCAGCATAAGATGTGGCCCAGATTAAAGATGTATGTCACCATGCCTTTAATCACAGATGACCTTGAAGTCAAGAGATCTCCCTGTCTTAATCTTCTGGAATTCATAGCCACTATGCCTACAATCTTTATGCCAATATCCAGGTCAGGAACTTGTATCTCTGTATAACTTGAACAGATTAGGATCACTGGTGATCCTTCCAATTCTAGATTGTAGTTCATTCCAGATATAGTCAAGTTGACAACCAGGAATAGCCACTACAGATGGTATGTTTGGGAGAAAGCTATATGTGAGAAAGGAAAATACATAATTGGAATAAGTATCTATTCAAATAAAGTCAAATCGTGGTCCTTTTCATGATAGAAGTGATCCAATGAAGCCAACCTACCTCTAGGTTACTAGATGGTCCCTGTGGAATGGTTTTATTTCTGGGGCTTAATGCTGGTCTCCGCTGTTGGCATATCTGGCACTCAGCAGTAGCTGTAGCCAGAGCAACCTTGGTAGATGGAATTCCATGTTGTCAAGACCATGCATTAACATTTCTGCCACCAAAACCATGTTGTGTGTAGGTTTATTGGGCAGTGACAGGAATGCCTGGGGAAAAAGGTTGACTGTCAACAAAACAGGTCATCCTATCTGCTGGATTATTATTGAACTCCTTATCTTCTGATATGCATTCCCATATGACAAACATCTTCATATCATTCACCCACTTGGGAAGATCTATCCATATGCCACTTCTTCAAATGTCTTTCTTACCAGTTTCTAAATCATGCTTCTTTGTATTCCTGACTAAGGAGTCAATCCACTGGGTACAACCTATGAGTAGGTAAACAATGATACATCTAGCCATTTCCAATCAGCATAATGTCATCAATATACTGGACCCATTGGAAATTTTGTGGAAAAGACAATCTATTAAGATCCATTAAACTAAGTTATGACACGGGGATAGAGTCAATATATCTTTGAGTTAAAATCATCATCAGAAAGGTTTCATCCAGCAAGTGATGGGAGGAGTTGCCAATACAAACTGTCAAACATTAAGAAGAGGTTGAGAGATGCCATGGAATAGAAAAATGAATGATTACAAGAACTAGAAGGTTTGAAGACACAATGAGAACATGACCCACAGAGTCAAATAAGCAGGATTCATAGGGTCTCACAGAGACTGAATTAACTATCAGGGAGCCTGCATGTGTTTGACCTAAGTCATCTGCACATATGTTATGGTTATGTAGCTTGGCTTTCTTGAGTGCCTTCTAACAGTGGAAGTATGGGAAGTGTTTCCAACCCTTATGCTGCCTCCTGGACCTTCTTTCTCCTATAGGATATGGAGTTTTGTGCCTAATCTTATTGTAACTTGCTAGTTATGATGCCAACTATGGTAAGTATAATAACTTTATTTCTAGCAATTAAGAGCTGCCATCTTACCCCTGCTATTCTGGAACCAAAATAAAGCCATCACATTTAATTCATCAATCTATGCCATAGCATTTCTGACCCAAAGATATGGAACAAAGAATAAGGAGGCAACAACTCTCTTCAAATATGCTGGTGCCCCAATCACTATTTTACTACTTACTGGATTGTTGGAGGACTTTCTAGGCTTTCTAATTATGAAGGATTGGGATTTTCATATTGTTCCATTCTAGCATGGAAAAGATTTCTTGGATCTGTAAAGTCCCTTCATCAGCACTGTGCCAAGGAAAATCAAACATCTTAAGCTTGTTTTTATTAGATTACCATTTGACAAATGCTTCAGCCAACAGGAAAAGTAAGCTTTTAAACAACTGTTTAACAGTTGAAGCTTCAATATTAAGTACAGAGTCTCTACTCAGTAGGCCTATACTAATAAATGAGTCCTGATCTTATAGTCCTAAGGTCTTATAGTTCTTCCATTTTTATGACTACCCTAAAAAATCCATTCATACATATAGTCATCATATTTTTGCTGGAATGCATTAAAATTCACATTACAATTTTAAGAAATATAATGTATATCCTCATGAACTAAAGTTTCTACTAGCCCTTTGGGAGTGAGCTTGCTTTAAGTCTGGTCATAGTAAAAGAGACCTTAAGTGACTTCAGGATGGGGACTGGAGAGATGGCTCAGTGGTTAAAAGCACCGACTGCTTTTCCACAGGTCCTGAGTTCAAATCCCAGCAACCACATGGTGGCTCACAACCATCTGTAATGGGGTCTGATGTCCTCTTCTGGTGCATCTGAAGACAGCTACAGTGTACTTAATATAATAATAAATAAATCTTTTTTTTAAAAGTGACATCAGGATTTTCTTGCCTCATGTCCCTTAAGGAAAGGTTATTGATGATTTGACAGACAATGAGAAATTAATTACCTCCCAAAGTAAGGGCTGGAATCCATCCTCTGTTAGTGGTGGAGAGAATACTTGCTCTAGTTAGATGAATGCTTCAGAATCTGAGGATTCATACTACACAGCCTCCACAGTGTCTTCCCATACACCTATATCCCAACATACAGGATCCTATTTCTTACCAATAAGTGCTTTTCCTTTAATAGCTGCTACCTTCCTTGACATGACATTTTTGTTGTAAAAATTCAGCCAATCTTATGATGAGGACTTTGGTTTGATTTGCAACAACCTGTTTGTTGGAGAGAAGAATCATGTTCAAAGTGAATGTAATGAGGATATGACCATTCCCAGGTATGGCTGAGGAGTAGGCTTTTATTGTAGATTTAAGGGGGAGTACAAACAGAGGCATCTGAATGAGTCCATAGCAGAGAAATAAAGTAATAGACTATACAAGACTATCAGACTGAACTAGGTCAGGAGAGGAAAGAGAGAGGAGGAGAGTTACAAAGGAAGAGAAGACAGAGGAGACTGAGAAAGAGAATCAAAAAGCCAAGTGTGTGGCCTAGATGGCAAGATTTTATATCAAAGAGACTCTGAAGAGAAGGAATTCTTTACATTGGAATTATTTGAAGTAGAGAGGTGAGGTGAGAGGACCCACAGGTATTGAGTGCAGTGATTGGTTAGTGTGGTATTTCGTATGCTAACAGTGTTTGTAATACACAGTTAGCCATTTGTCCTGGGTTACTTTGGGACCTGACATAAGGCACACTAAGAAACCTTTAAAATGTTTATGGGCATTGTGAGCCAATTCTCTGTTTTCCCTTGCCACTGTATGCTAAGATACTAAGCCATTGGTTGATTTTATCCCAATTAATTCTCTTCTGTTGTCAGTTTATCCACAAATGTTAGAAGCAAGCAGCCGTCATCATTCTTTTTCCCTTTTTTCAAAATCTTGTACATAAATGGTCAATAAATATATTATTCCACACTGCAGGCTGTTAAAATATTTCCAACCATTGTCAGTGTTCCCCACACTACCAAGATAGTGTTTGGTAGTAGGAAGTGTTGGTGAATTCCCAAGCCTCCTCAAACTTCTTAGTAAGTTCATCATACAATAATGTTTCCTTGGAAGGTACAACAGTCTGTATTATTCAGTGTCCCCTACAGAACCAGATAATATATATATATATATATATATATATATATATATATATATATATACTGTACATCACGTATATTACATATTATGACAGTTATATTGTATATGTTGCATATATTAGATGATAGATAGATAGATAGATAGATAGATAGATAGATAGATAGATAGATAGAAACATAGACATAGACATAGACATAGACATAGACATAGACATAGACATAGACATAGACATAGACAGCCTCTGACCAAAGCAACAACAGAAGAAAAAAATATATATGGCTTACTATTCCAGAGATATGAGTCCATCATATTAGGGAATCTTGGAGAAGTTCCAGGTGAGAACTCACATCACAAATATTATATATATCAATATATCATTATAAAATTTATATGTAATATATTTGCCATTGGCAAAACAAGATCATTATTTGGAACTATAGAACAAGTATAATGCAATGGGCTCAAGTTTTTGCTTTTCAAAATATTCCAAAGTTTAGAGTATAAACTTAGCCTGACATGACGTTCAACAAAGCAAGGTTTGCTTTCACTAAACTGAGAAAGTTTATTATCTTTTCTTTTCAATGCATAATTGCAGTATTTAACAGTACATTTCTGGTATTATCAACAGGAGATTCAGATTGTCATTTGAATGAAAATTTTAAGCTTCAGTTTTTCTTGTGCTAAATAGGACAGCTTTGAATACATTTGCACTTTTCTGATTCACTCACACCATAAGGGTAAAATTTGGCAAGCAACAATTTTCACAGCAATAAATAAAACACGATTCAGAAATCTAGGTGACACATGTATGACATGTTTTATCTTACAAGTTAATTTCTGTTAGAAAAAAAATGAACTCTAGGAAATCAGTTTAGCTTTTAAAATATATTTCATTAAACTGTCCTGAAAATTGAGAAATGTTTTGTCAAGCATGTAAATAAGAAAAATACTTGCAAACTTTTAAGTTGAATAATAATAGGATATTACAACTTATGTTTGTAAGTCTAGGAGACCAATTCATCATTTTTTACATAGTCATTTTTTACATAGTCATTAATTGATGCATATTTATTGAAATTTTAATGAATTCCTAGTACTTTCGAAGTTTCATTACTGTGAGGATCTCAAAGTAAGATAGAGTGCTGAGAGACAGGAATAAAAGCATTAATAATGAAGTTGATTCATTTCTGGGTCTTCAATTCTATTCCATTGGTCTACTTGTCTGTCACTATACCAGTACCATGCAGTTTTTATCACTATTGCTCTGTAGTAGAGCTTTAGGTCAGGCATGGTGATTCCACCAGAGGTACTTTTATCCTTGAGAAGAGTTTTTGCTATCCTAGGTTTTTTTTTTATTCCAGATGAATTTGGAGATTGCTCTTTCTAATTCGTTGAAGAATTGAGTTGGAATTTTGATGGGGATTGCATTGAACCTATAGATTGCTTTTGGCAAGATAGCCATTTTTACAATGTTGATCCTGCAAATCCATGAGCATGGGAGATCTTTCCATCTTCTGAGATCTTCTTTAATTTCTTTCTTCAGAGACTTGAAGTTTTTATCATACAGATCTTTCACTTCCTTAGTTAGAGACACGCCAAGATATTTTATATTATTTGTGACTATTGAGAAGGGTGTTGTTTCCCTAATTACTTTCTCAGCCAGCTTATCCTTTGTGTAGAGAAAGGCCATTGACTTGTTTCAGTTAATTTTATATCCAGCTACTTCATTGAAGCTGTTTATCAGGCTTAGGAGTTCTCTGGTGGAATTTTTAGGGTCACTTATATATACTATCATATCATCTGCAAAAAGTGATATTTTGACTTCATCTCTTCCCATTTGTATCCCCTTGATCTCCTTTTGTTGTCTAATTGCTCTGGCTAGGACTTCAAGTACTATGTTGAATAGGTAGGGAGAAAGTGGGCAGCCTTGTCTACTCCCTGATTTTAGTGGGATTGCTTCAAGCTTCTCTCCATTTACTTTGATGTTGGCTACTGGTTTGCTGTAGATTGCTTTTATCATGTTTAGGTATGGGCCTTGAATTCCTGATCTTTCCAAGACTTTTATCATGAATGGGTGTTGGATCTTGTCTAATGCTTTTTCCGTATCTAAGGAGATGATCATGTGGTTTTGGTCTTTGAGTTTGTTTATATAATGGATTACGTTGATGGATTTGTGTATATTAAACCATCCCTGCATCCCTGGAATAAAACCTCCTTGGTCAGGATGGATGATTGCTTTAATGTGTTCTTAGATTCGGTTAGTGAGAATATTATTGAGGATCTTTGCATCTATATTCATAAGGAAAATCGGTCTGAAGTTCTTACTTTGTTGGATCTTTCTGTGGTTTAGGTATCAGAGTAATTGTGGCTTCATAGAATGAGTTGGGTAGTTTCCTCTACTTCTATTTTGTGGATGGAACATCTAGAGACTGCCATATCCAGGGATCCATCCCATAATTAGCCTCCAAACGATGACACCATTGCATACACTAGCAAGATTTTGCTGAAAGGACCCTGATATAGCTGTCTCTTGTGAGACTAGGCCGGGGCCTAGCAAACACAGAAGTGGATGCTCACAGTCAGCTATTGGATGGATCACAGGGCCCCCAATGGAGTAGCTGGAGAAAGTATCCAAGGAGCTAAAGGGATCTGCAACCCTGTAGGTGCAACAACATTATGAACTAACCAGTACCCTTGAGCTCTTAACTCTAGCTGCATATGTATCAAAAGATGGCCTAGTAGGCCATCACTGGAAAGAGAGGCCCATTGGACATGCAAACTTTATATGCCCCAGTACAGGGGAACACCAGGGCCAAAAAGTGGGAATGGGTGGGTAGGGAAGTGGGGGGGGATTATGGGGGACTTTTGGGATAGCATTGGAAATCTAATTGAGGAAAATACATAATAAAAAAAATTTAAAAGGAGAAAGAAGTTGAATTAAATTCTCAGTTGTCTAGTTAGATAACAGGATCTCAGAAGCTCTACTCTTGAAGTAGGTGGTCAGAGTAAAATCCTTGATTTGTGGCCTTTTATGTATAATACATATGCCCATTGATAAAATATCTCTAAGTGCTTGCTAAGATAAATTCATAACGTGAAAATTCTGAGGTTTAAACTAGTATTTTCAAACCTTTCTTATGCATCATAACAGTTTTCCTCTTTTTACTGGGAATGAATAATGATTAATATATTTAGTTGTGTTAATGAGTTTTCTAATAGGCCACTTAGAATACTTTGGGAGTATTTCAAATATACTCTCTCATTAGTCTGGATCTATGGAAATCTGAGAACAAAATAAGATTAAATGTTCAAATACTTTATTAAAGGAACCCCGTTCTATAACTGAATGCGTGTTTCCCTTCATTGAAATCAGTATAATAGTGTGAATAAGTGTGTGAGAGACTGTCTTATGATGAATAACAATACTATTTTTATTAATAAGATTAGAAGGACTTGTTGGTCATTGCTGTCATGAAGATGATGCCTACGATAAATAAGCCATCTCCAGACAAGAGGAATGCTCATAATTTAGGATTGGACTTCTCCTTGTATAGAACTATTGTATTTAGCTTATCAACCAGCTAGCTTGTGGTGCTTTGTTTTAGGAAAGCCTAAATAGAGTAAGACGCCATGTATGAGATAAACTAAGATAATAATAAGAGGAAACACTTAAAAAGTTACCTGGCATTCTTTAAGCATTTTCCTTGGGATGAAATAGAGCATCTCAGTGTCTATGAAAAAGGCCAATAAATCTACCAATCCAAACATCATTGTTACTAGAATTCCTTGATTACCAGATACTTAAGTTCAGCATTGCAGACAATGATGGATTTCAGCATACAATATCTTGTGCCTTCTATTCAACTGTATTTGCTATAGTTAGATATTTAGAAGGCCAGTTTCTCAACTTGCTCTCTAGTTCAATTAAATGGGTTCAAATGGCATATTTAGCAGTAGAATGAACAGTAAATTACCAGTAGATTCTGTTTTATACGTATCCTTGTAACATTTGGAATTGCTCCTTGTAGATTCACTATTTAAACCCATGCCTCCCCATATCAAAGGTAACTTTGCTTCGAAAATGTCACATTCAGATTCCAAAAATTCTTAATATATATTTCAATCAAAAACATATGTCATAAATCTATGTTAAACAAACACCAGAAAATCTATGTCTAATGACTGCACAAAATGTCATTTGCAGTAAGTAGACAATCTGTGAATATTTGGGCAGTAAATGTAAGTACCACAACTCTAGTGATCTTCTTTTATTTTAGGCCTAGTGATCTGGTGATTATTTGGGTGAAAAAATAATGTTGATAGCAGGACACCAGAAAATCTCAATGAGAATGGTAGCAAAGATCAGGTATTAAATATTACTCCAGATGTGTTTTATTCTTGATTAAGTTAATGATGAAGGAAAAATTAAATGGTCAAAGATATTTCAATTCTGCAGGGCAGAGAAAAAAAGACCATCAATACTGACAGAATTTTCTATGTTTCTGTTCTTCCTTGGGGTCTGGTTTAAGACTGGATGGAGTTTTAATAAAATTGTCAGGAACTGCACTTATACAAACTTGCTTTAGGGATGAAACAGAGCAATGTGCAAGTGAAGTGCTTTTAGGAGGTTGCAGAACTTGTATATTTGCAGAATGAGAAAGGCAAACATGAATCATTCTATTTTTTATGCAAAAAATAGCTTCTCAGTAATGTCCACTTGTGAAACAGTAGGAACAAGCATTTTATTCACAAAGTTACCATATCCTTGTGAGAAATCAACTCTTTAATAATTTTTAACAAGTGTGACATGCATTTATTTCTACTAAATAGGAAAAACATAAAATATAAAGCTAATTTAAATTTCTTTCATAATTATCTTATATTTCAAAGAATAAAATGAAACATCATTTAGTATATTAAAAGAATTAAGCATTAAGTATAACAGAAGTAGACATTTAAAAGTAGAGATGTTCAAGTGAGTCATGGCAGAGAAACACTCTCATGATTGATATAAGGTTGACAAGCCATTATTAGTTTACAAATGAATGTTATCTGTTCTTTTTTCCAATACAAAATAGAAAAGGCAATTTATTAAGTTTCACTTTCCCTTGAAGTTTTAAATATGTTGTCTTCTTTTGTTCTGAACTGAATAAATTAAACAATGAAACACATTAAACTTATACATTACCTAATTCTACATATTCTTGCCAGCTGTTCAGACTTTATTGAGTAATTCATTATCAGTGTGCTAGCATATTTGTGTTGATGAATCACAGTGTTACATAAGTAGAACAAGTGTGTCCTGGTGATGTATTAACTCAATAACTCAGAAGCAGGCAGAAATGAAGATTTGAGAAAGGTTCAGTATGAATACTTTTTAAACACATTGCATATAACATTTAGTAGGTGATAGAATGATATTCAAACATAAATATTTTAATACTTCTGTTTTATAATAAAAATACTTTAAAATGAAAGCGATGACAATAATATTCTAATTTTCTCAACATTAAAAATTATTCTGGAAATTGGTGTCCAACTATAAACAAATAACTGACTGCTGGCTAAAGGGATTATTTTCAAAATTATTAATTACTTCATTTAGTAATACACAAATAATATATATTCTACTGCCTTGTGATTATCATATAAAGTTATATGTAGTCCTCCAGGTGCATCTATTAATCATAGTTAGCACTACTTTTTGTTTGTTTCCTCAAGAACAAAGTTAGTAACTGGAAGATGTACTGGACTCGTATGAAAAAATTGTAAATTGATTTTATATTTTTAAATTTAACTTCCACATATAAATGCAAATATTATACATATATGTGCCTACATTTTGTAAATTTTACATCAGAATAAACACAAATTTCTACAAACATGTATAAATTATATACTGTAGTCTGCTATAATCACTGTAGTCTGCTTGCCCTGCAATAGCATGCCACACACCTCACTGTAAGACCACAGTTGGCAAGCTGTTACCTGCTTTGCCCACCCACTACCGGTTAGCATCAGTTCTCTTTAAATTCTATAAAATCAACATTTTCACAGTCAAATTTTTGTTGTTTTTTATTATTAAGAAATGTTGCTTGGGTTATCTCACATATCATAATAATTTCAAGTTTAATTCACGTTGTTGAAAATGACAGGATTCCATTCTGATTTCACTTTGCAAATTGCATCTCATTTAGTTCATATATTTATTGTTTTTCAGACATATATAATGTTTTGTTTTTCTTCTATATTCACATTGTAACACCACATTGGAGCACAGATGTCTTCTTGACAGATTGAGTTGGATGTTATAAGTTCAAATACACAACAAACCAAAAACATCTTCCAGACCATTCTCCACACTAACTCCAGTAATGTATATTGTCATTCACAATGCTTCCCCTTTTACATCCTTCCTGGTACTGAATATCTTTTATCATTTATAATGGCCATCTTGTTACCATGACATGATGCTTTGTTGGGTTTTCTTTGGCTGTACTTTCTTTCAAGACTAATAATCTTGATCATCTTCCCATACATACATTAGTCATTTTTATTTGTAAGCAATTGCTATTGTAATCTCCTACTTTTCAGACTGTATCTACACATGCAGATCTATATGTTTGCTGTAAAGAAGCTTTTTAATTTTCAGTAATCCCATTTGTATGACTTATTAGCTTTCTGCTCTTGGAGCTTCTAGATATTATCACGCATCCCACTGAAACATTTCTCCTTTTTTACTCCTGGAAGTTTCATGGTTCAGATCAAAGATTTTACTTTTTAATCTATATTGGATTTTGCTTTTGTTACTGGAAATAGTTATTAGTTCAATATTTTACCCATGGATAAGTAATTTTACCAGAAGTATATATTTTTACCAGAAGTATATATTGAAAAGTAGTTTTTGACTAAGATGCCTGGACTTTCTTATAGACTATAAGCAAGGCTTACATTGGCCTGTCGATTTGTTTAGTTGTTAACATCATACTGTTTGGGTTTTTACACAGGATCTAATTTAACTGCAACTTAGAAATTGCTGTTGTGGCTAGTGTTGATTCTCAACCTCACTGTACCTGGAATCACCTATATGGAAAAGGGTAAATTACTGTTGTGGTCAATAATCTTGGCTAAGTTATGTTAGGTGAGAGGTATAGCTTAATAATGGGCAGTATCATTTCCTGGAATTGGTTTGTAGAGTTTATAAAGAAATTTAAAACAAAACAAAACACAAAACACTAACATATGATGGCTTTTATCTCTATCATTTTCCTGACACTAGATGCTGCAGTGACTTCCCCACAATTATGGACTGAATTCACAAACTATGAGCTAAAATGAGCTATGTCTCCTTTAGGTTCCCTCTTACTAGATGTTAAAACAAATAACGACAATGACAACAAAACCCAAAGATAACTTACATTAACACTGGGGAGTCAAAACTACCTCTGAATGTCTTATCCTTCTGTATCAACTTTCTGAATTCTGTAATTAAAGGCACATACTGTTAATGACCTTGTTCATGTGGTACTGGTAAATAAACAAAGAACTTCATAAATATTATGCTTATGTCCAAACAGTTGGGATAAATCATGAGCCCAATTCAAATAGCTTTAATGAACTGCAACTTTTTCATAATTTTTGAAAACATGGACTCTAATGACTTCCAACATGCCATTTTCCTTCAATATTATTTCGGTTTTCTAAGGTTTTATGATTCCATTTAAAATACAGGTTTTTTTTTTCTTTTGAAGATGCAGAGCGGTTCTGTGAAAAAAATGTTATTATCATTTTTTACAAAAAAAGTCTTCAGATTATATTAAATAGTTTGGATGTTTAGCAATAGTGGTCCAATCTTAGAAAATGTGTTGCTACTCTATTTTGTGTACTTTTCACTTCTTCCATCATTATTTTAGGATTTTTATTGTACAATTATATCACACCCATTAATTTACATTTACTTGTATAGTTTTATTACAGCTGCAATTATGACACTTTATTTTAGAAAGTATGCTATTGGTTGATATCAATAATACAAATGTTAAATGTTAGTTTATATTTTTAGAAGATAGAATATTGTGGACATTTTTATAAGCTGAAGTTCACTGTGCCTGAGATAAAACAATACCAGATAAATATGTGTAGTAAAAAGAGTAGCTATTTCAAATCTCTGCTCCTAAAATCCACTTAATATATCATCCTCAGAGAGAGGACATATTATAAATTATATTGATAAAAACAGACAGTACATTTGTTCTTATATCAAAGCCTGAAAATGATAAAATCGTGAAATGTATTTATTAGGTCTAATAGATTTCAGTGACAGTTTTGGAATTTTCTACAGATGAAATTATGCCATCCCCAAACAGTATATTTCAGTGAGTTCTTGTCAGTTTAGATCTGCTCTATGCTAGAAAAGAATACTGTGTGAGTAAAAGCAAAAGTAACTCTACTTGTGTTATTCATGTTCTAAGAAGGTTTTCAAATTTCTCATGTTAGTGTAATGTTAACTTTTAGCTGATAAATAGCTTCCAGTATGCTACTGTAGGCTCCATACATTTGATACATTTGATAATTTATAGAGAATTTTGAAATTTATCAAATGCCCTTTACACACTCATAGAAATGGCTTTTGACATAAGGTTATGTCTATTCTTATGGAATATTTTTGTGTATTGTTTTGTCCAAGAATTTGCTTAGTTCTTCAGGGCTATAATATAATGAACCTTATAGTTTAGAATCGCTTCTACTAGCCGGGCGTGGTGGCGCACGCCTTTAGTCCCAGCACTCGGGAGGCAGAGGCAGGCAGATTTCTGAGTTCGAGGCCAGCCTGGTCTACAAAGTGAGTGCCAGGACAGCCAGGGCTACACAGAAAAACCCTGTCTCGAAAAACCAAAAAAAAAAAAAAAAAAAAAAAAAGAATCGCTTCTACTGATGTTATGTTCACAGTGTCACTTTTCCTATGTTCATTTTCATCTCTAATTTTACTAATAGGAATATTCATTCTCCTTTTCAAAGACTAGCTAAGAATTTCTCTATATTTTGCATATTTTCAATGATTCGTTGTTTTTATTCACTTTAAACATTTTTTTATCTACTTAATTTATTTCTAATGAAATCCAACTATATGTTTACTACTGTGAATTTAAGGTAATACTTCATCTTGATTCTCAAATCTCTTTAGCTGTGTTAGGGATGGGAAGAGACAATATTTTTCTGGTCTCAGTATTAACAGTATTCTCAGTTCCTTGTTCTGGAAAGAGTTGTTATTCAAAGTCAGATTTCTAAATCAAATAAATAAATAACTCAGATCTCTGTCTTTCTCTCATTACAATTATTTATGAATTCTCTCAGTCTCAGGTCTACTCTACTCTAATTTATGAAACAAAACACTTTCCCAGAGTTATTTATTTTCCTCTGCTCCATACCGAGAGCATATGCTTTCATTATCTTTATCCATAACTTGTTCCAGATAACAGTGTCATGCAAATAAATGAACACTAGCGAAATCGAGGAGCATTTGATATGGGTTAGAGTTTACTGACATAAACAGCTTCACAGACACCCAATTAAAATACTCTATTCAGCTGCACAGAGACTATGAAATACTTAACATTTACAATGAGAACACTTTTCTGTTTAAAACACAAGTACAAGCCTATTTGAAGAAGAAACAACCATACCAAGGTACAAAAATAATTTAGGTCAAAGAGGTACAACTGTGTCTTTCATTGTAAATCCCTTGAGCCTTTCTATAGCTGCTATTTCTTCCTTGCTGAAATGATCTGTTCACCTATTTTCAAAGCTGAATTCCTCATTGTAATTCAGGTCAGAAATTCACAGAGGGGCTTTGCATGTACACATTATTCACCCTTTATGTATTCATGTTTATTTTTCTTCTTTATTATAATCCTCACTATACCAAAAAAATGAACTTTATAGCCAAATAACCAAAGTTTGCTATCCATCTAGAACTTACTAAGCAAATAAAAGATACATATTTAATATTTAATTAATGATAATGAATAAAATTATATTACTTGAGTTGCTGAAGAGAATATCGTTATTGTGTAGTACTTTAAAATGTTATTGTCAGCCAAATTACAGAGCTTCTTAGGCATTCATAAACAGAGGGATGGACCGAGAAAGTTTTGTTAAATGATCATGTTGTCAAACTCCCTTTTAAACATTTATTATTGTATTCATAGATTTGTGCTGCTCTCAATCTTAGGAAGTAACAGTTTTTTGCAATGATTAATAGTTACTTCAATGATTTGTAAGTGGTCAAAGTGTTGAGAATAACAGATTATGAGTCTATAGGTATAGATGAGTACTCTATACCATCCCCAAACATCTCACTCACCATCATGGATTGGGAAGAAAAAAATCTAAATGCCAAAGGATAATGAGGAGAGATATGAAATACAAGACATGTTATCTGAAGACAAGAACTCACAGCATCTGTGTTTAGCTACACTAAACACACATAAGATCAAGCCAGTCAAAATTGCAGCATGAACAAGATTAGGACTTGAATGTTTACACTGCTAGGTGAGGAGCTATGAGCAGATGATGGCTACAGGTGAAGGAGCATCACTGTTCTTTTAGGTTTTGAGATTGATAGGTATCTCACAACAAAAGTGGGCAGTGAAGGCTTAGATTTTTCTAAACTTATTTTATTTAGGGTTCTAGAATGCTTCAACCTCCCTTCTAGGCCACCAACCAAATGTAGAGAGAAAAGAAGGTTTGTAGGAAACAGGGGTTGTGAACCAGTTTAGAGGTAGTTTATGGGGTAATCCCACGTTTCATTGTCAGGACACCAGCAGTCCAGTCCAATAGCAAACATCAAACATGAATCAGTCGCAGAGACACAATCCTTCAGAAACCACAAGGATCTGCCGAATCAGCACTAGTCAGCAAAAGTGGCAAAAATCAGCTAGAACAACATGGGAAGTTCTTTGACGTACTTCTCTCTATGAAGTACAAACCAGTGAAGACCAATAAAGCATTGCAAGGCGTAGCAATTTGTCCTCTCACTGATGTACTATGTTTATATGCTTTCTAAATATTATGTGCCTCTCAAGCATCTACTTCGGCAAAACATCTCTCATTAAGACAGCTTCCAGAAAAACATCACATGACACAAACTCAGTTTCCAAGGAAACAAGAAATGTCTACTTGAGGTGGTGATGTACAGAAAGATGACTTGCATCTGTAGAATCCACATAAAAACAGCTACTAAGAAAGATGCATACTTAAAAATATCACAGTTCTGGGAAAACAAAAACAATGTGACTGATGAGCTCATAGTCTCAGAAAGCAAGATAGATGACATCTAATGGATGACTTCAGAGAAAGACATCTGACTTCCAGATATACATATATATGTAGCAATTTAAACTCCAGACACATAAACACATCTGTAAACACATATACAAAGAGAAATACTCTAAAATCACAGTTAAATTCTTTTAGGATCATCATTAAGAATATAGACAAATAAATGACTTCTTAATTCTTAATGGTGACCTTATAAGAATTCCTAAAATTTTACCAGTATTTATTAAGATTTTTTTTATAGTAAGATTGCTATTAGGTCCTTTTCTGGTAGTCAAAACCGAAATGAAAACTCTGCCAATCTCCCATGTGTCAGTATTTAATCGCTTCTAGGTAGTAACCAGACTTTATACTACTCAGAACACATTCCAAGTGATTGTAAAACCATTAAACAAAGATCATTAAAAGGGGACTAATTTTATTGTCTATGTTAGGGCAGAAGACAAAATATTGACTGGATTTATCTATACAAAACTTCACTAATATCTTAGTTATGATTTTTAACCATCAGTGAACCTGCTGAGCTGAGACAGGTAATGAATGTTTAGCCAGATAATTACTCCTAATGGATATGTATATAAACATTCACTGTTGTAAACTTCTTAGATTTATGATTTGACTTTATGTATGAACATGTGAAGAATTTTTTTTACCATGTGATCATGTTTTCCAGAATATGTTTAATTGCTGAGGATAAAGGGAGCAGACAAGAACTTTTCCCTTATCCCCCTTTTCATTCATTGCATCCCCCCTTTTTTCTTAGAGAGCTTTCATAGGAAACTTTACAACTTAGAAATAAACTCTAAAATCATTTTTTCTTTCTTTTTTTAATTACTTTTACTTTGGGGGGTTCAGTTACCCCCTCTCCTTGCTCACCCTCTCACAGTTCCACATACCATTCCTCTCACCCCCCCACCCCCAGACAAGAGAATGTCCCTTTCCAAAGTGTCCCTTTTTCTTCCTGCGACTTCCTGCTGAGATAAAATGAAGGCTATTTTACCTAATCCCTTGCTGTTTTAGGAGGAGGTGCTAAGTGCCAGAGATGGCAGTTTCTGGCCTCACAGGCATGAAGAAGGCAGGTCAGCTACAGTATCAAAGTAAATTAGACTTAGATAAGTAAACTTTTAATTATTATACAGCAACCCTAAATATTTCATAAGACAAAAGTCTTATTCGCATATCTCATAAGACAAAAGTCTTACCCCCCTGCCAATACTCTTCCCCCTCTGCTGGCTCAAGAAGAACCTACAAGAATCAAAACCCACCAGAGCTAGCACTCAGCAGGGCACAAAGAAGGCAAAGGAGAGTGGAGATGGGGAAGGAGGAAAGAAATGGAAAAGTTATAGGAATATGTAGTAATTGTGTCAAGGTACATAATATGCTTATAGGAAAAGGTCCTTGTGGAACCTGGAACTGTGTAGAGTTAATATATACCAAGCAAAATATTATTGTTAATGAAGCTATGCCAGTGCACTCAGGCTAATGCAAGAAAATTTGCTTCCCATAAACTAGCATCCTCTCATCATTTTTTGGCCACATGTAGGCTATGTGAGCTGTCGATATCTGATTGCTTATGCTACACTTCTCCATTAAATAAAATCTCTGAAAGTGCAAGATGAAACTGAGTGCTTGTAAACAGCCCCCTCAGACTCTTTCTGTTATATTCCAAAACTTGAGAATCATTATCTAGTGTACCCTTATACCTATAAATATGGATCCCCAAATACTAGGATGGAAATCTCATACAGCATTTGTTGTGATCATAAAAGGAGAAAGAGCTATAAAAGTATGTTCTGACAGGGTGTGGAGGAAGGGAGTGCCCTGACAGGCCAATGCCAAGACATGCCTTACCCCTGAGAGACCAGCGGTATTTTATAGAATAGAGTTTATTCAGGACATGAGGAGGGGAGTTAAGAGGGTAGCAAAGGCAAAGAGAAGGAGAGGGTAGAGACATAAAGGCAGGCCATGGCCATGTGGAGAGAGGGAGGAAGAGAATGGGAGAGAGGGGGTACAAGAGAGAAAGAGGACAGAGAGAGGCAAGAGCTTAAGAGGGTAAGAGAGAGAGGAGGGGCCAAGAAGCCCCTTTTATAGTGGGCCAAACCTACCTGGCTGCTACCAGGAACTGTGCAGGTGGAGTTTAGGCAGAACACCAACAGCATTGTTAACAGAAAAAGGCAAAGCTGACTTAATTCATGAATCAAGGTCTTTGACACTACTCTCTCCTCTGCGACAGTTCTTTATTTGCACTCAGGGAAAAATAAATCTGTCTTGCTCTTAGAAACTACCAAACTCTGTGAAAACTCACTAGTTTCTAGACTTTCCTAAAACCTTTTCACCACTTGTTTTAGCCCAAGGCAGCAAATTCCCTGTTCAGACTCAGAATGATGCCAACCCTCTGTAAGCTCGTACTTTAACCAAAATAGAAGTTTCAAAAAGTCAGATTTTTGCACTTGAGAGTTATATTATCCTTTAAAATATGGATGTCAGAAAGTCAATGTAACCATAGTGTACATTTAATATCTAAGAACAAAATACACCTTTAATATTGGAAAAATGTAATCATTTAGGTTTGTGGCTGATCTAGGATGTTCTCATGAAATCTAAATCAATTTTAGCTTCAGGCAAAGAAGTCTACAGAGTTTTGGGGAAATCTATAAGGGATTTGATTACAGCCAGGGAAGGAAGGTGTGGGGCAGTTAGAAGGTGTATAACATAAATGATGACAGACGTATTGAGGAGTTACTATTGTTGTTGAAGATACCTGCTACTTTTTCATCTGATTTCTTTGCCCATAGCTAATGCCCCTGAGCAACCATATACACATGAGGCAATACATTTTTGCAGAGATTCTGGATTTGGAGTAGGGTTTATATTTATAATTCTTTATTATATATCTCTAAGCCTGCCTTATGACATAGGATTATCTCTTTTACTGGGATATGACTACTCCTAAAAGGTAAGCCTATAAGGTAAACCTATATACAGATAAAAATTGTATTCATATTGAGGATCTCACCAGAAACTCAGCATCCAATGTCATTGCCATGCTACATTGTCTCATTTAATTTTTTATTCCGAGTGCTGGGATTAAAGGCATGTGCCACCACGACCGGCTTCTCATTTAAAATTTTAAATTAGAATTTGACATTAGTATTCTATTTAAATTACTTTCATCCCAAGTTCTCTTCACCCTAATGGTACCAATGTCCCTCCCGCCTCCATCTCAAATTCTTGACTTTTAAAAATTATGATTTTTAACCCAATCACAAAAGAACACACATGCCTGGTGGTGGTGGCACACACCTTTAATTCCAACACTTGTGAGGCAGAGGCAGAGGCAGAGGCAGGAGGATTTCTGAGTTCGAGGCCAGCCTGGTCTACAAAGTGAGTTCCAGAACAGCCAGGACTATACAGAGAAACCCTGTCTCAAAAAAAAAAAAAAAAAAAAAAAAAAAAAAAGAACACACATGGTATGCACTCACTAATAAGCAGATATTAGCTCAGAAACTTAGAATATCCAAGACACAATTTGCAAAACTCATGAAACTCAAGAAGAAGTTAGATCAAAGTGTGGATACTTCATTCCTTCTTAGAATGGGGAACAAAATACCCAAGGAAGGAGTTACAGAGACAAAGTTCAGAGCTAAGACAGAAGGAAAGACCATCCAGAGACTCCCCTACCACCAAACCCAGACACTATTGCATATGCCAGAAAGATTTTGCTGACAGGAACCTGACATAGCCTCTTTCTTGTGAGTCTGTGCCAATGCCTGGCAAATACAGAAGTGAATGCTCACAGTCATCTATTGGATGGAACACCCAGCCCCTAATGAAGGAGCTAGAGAAAGTACCCAAGGAGCTAAAGGGGTCTGCAACCCTATAGGAGGAACAATGATATGAACTAACCAGTACCCCAAGAGCTGTGTCTCTAGTTGCATATGTAACAGAGGATGGCCTCGTCGGCCATCAATGGGAGGAGAGGCCCTTGGTATTGAGAAGATCATATGCCCTAGTACAGGGCAATGCCAAGGCCAGGAAGCAGGAGTGGGTAGGTTAGGAAGCAGGGTATGGGGAGGGTATAGGGGGCTTTGGGGATAGGATTTGAAATGTAAATGAAGAAAATATCTAATAAAAAATTATGTTTTGTGAACACACACATCTTATTGAGTATATTATCATTATACATATATATGTATACACACATACAACACACACACATATATATATATATGTATATATATATATATATATATATATATATATATATATATACTCTACTACATATGTAACTAGAGACACAGCTCTGGGGCATACTGGTTAGTTCATATCGTTGTTCCTCCTATAGGGTTGTAGACCCCTTTAGCTCCTTGGGTACTTTCTCTAGCTCCCTCATTAGAGGCTGGGTGTTCCATCCAATAGATGACTGTGAGCATCCACTTCTGTATTTGCCAGGCATTGGCACAGACTCACAAGAAAGAGGCTATGTCGGGTTCCTGTCAGTATATATACATATATATTTATATTATGCCTACCACTAGAGGTTAGATGATCAATCATTAGGATCATCTTTGGAAACTCCTGATTCTCTCTCAGCAGGCCTGTAGCCCTTTGTCTTTAAATATTTTTTTCTTCCACTTTGAGATAAAAATTGGTGATGCCAGTGTCCAGGTGACTCTATTGTTAAAATATTTAGATCCAAATACCTAATACATAAAACAGACACTATTTTATAGCAGATGTCCTGATGCGCTGGCTCTTAAATTTTTACTATCTTCTTTTACTTGATTTTCTGGACCTTAGGTGCAAGGGTTCAGTTGTACATACAGTTGATAACTGCAGATGGGCATGCCACAGGCAGCTCTCCTTTATACTTTGACCAAGTATGAGTTTTCATGATGATCTCCATCTGCTTCAAACAGAAGCTGTGATGTAGAGCAAGAGTTGTGCTTCTCTGTAAGTATAATAGGTCCTTAGGACGCAATGAGAAAGTGTTCCAGTTTAGGAAAGTGGCAGTAAATTCTCTTCTAGGGTTGATGATTTCTCCAGCGACGGGAAAGTTGCTGTATTTGCAGGACCAGAGATGAAATCCCATTGAATGGGTGTTAAGTCCAATAGATAATGTTTGATTCCCTCATGATAGAAGTTGGACTACTGTACTTGGGAGTTATCTTGCTCTGCTGGTCATTATTGTGGTCCATAAGCTTTGCTGCCAGTCAGGACGTCTCATTTATTTTCTCCCTGGGAGCTTACATAGCTTCTAATACTACTAGAGCACTCAATACAGTTTTATCTTCTACTTTTTAAAATGTTTATTTATTTATTTATTTATTTATTTATTTATTTATTTATAGCCCAAATGTTGCCCTCTCCCAGTCCCCCACAACATAGTCCATCCCTCCCCAACCAGGATTCCATTCTCCTCTGAGTTGGTGACGCCTGGTTATCCCCTGAACCTGGCACATCAAATCTCTGCCAGATTAGGAGCATCCTTTCTTACTGAGGCCTGACAAGGCAGCCCTACTGGAGAACAGATAGCACAGTCATGCTTCAACTTTATTAAGAGCCTCCACTTCAGTTGTCCCGGGACCAACCTAGAGACTCAAAGGCACTTCTTTTACATGGTTGCTGGGGGCCTCACTCCAGCCCATGTGCTCATTGGTTAGTGACTCAGTCTCTGAGAGCTACCAGGGGTCCATGGTTAGTTGAAGCTGTTGGTGCTCTTGTGGTGTTCTCATCCCCCTCATGGTTTTTAATCATTCCCTCAACTCTTCCATAAGAGTTCATGGCCTCTGTCCAATGTTTGGCTGCCTGTTTGGTCAGCTACGGTTTGGAGCCTCTCAAAGGGCAGTTATACTATGCTCCTGTCTGCAAGCATAAAAAGAGTATCCTTAATAATGTCAGGTATTGGTGCTTTCCCGTGGGATGGGTTTCAAATTAAGCCTGTTATTGACTGTCCATCCCTTTGGTTCCTGTTCCATCTTTGTTCCTGAATTTCTTTTAGACAGGTCAATTTTGGGGTCAAAGGTTTTGGAAGTGTGTTGGTGTCCTTATTCCTCCACTGGGTGCCCAAAATGGCTATAGAAGGTGGCTACCTGAGGTTCTATGTTCCCACTATTAGACATTTTGGCTACATTCACCTGCATTGAGAGGCTATAACTTCATGTGGTCAGTGAATTGTATCCAGGTTATTTGGAACTTTCGGGCTAATATCCACTTATCAGTGAGTACCTATCATAGGTGTTCTTTTGAGATTGGGTTACCTCACACAGGATGATATTTTCTAGTTCTATCTATTTGCCTAAGAATTTCAGGAATTCATCATTTTTAATAGCTGAGTTTAGTTTAATAGCTCCATTGTTTAAATGTACCACATTACCTGTATCCATTCTTTTGTTGAAGGACATCTGGGTTCTTTCCAGCTCCTGGATATTATAAATAAGGCTGCTATGAACAAAGTCGAGCATGTTGGAACATCTTCTGGGTATATGCTCAGGAGTGATATTGCTGGATCTTCTGGAATTACTATGTCAAATTTTCTGAGGAACTGCCAGAGTGATTTCCATAGTGATTATACCAGTTTGCAATCCCACCAGCAATGGAGGAGTGTTCCTCTTTCTCCACATCCTCACCAGCATCTGCTGCCACTTGTGTTTTTTTATTTTAGCCATTCTTAGTGGTGTGAGGTGGAATCTCGGGTTGTTTTGATTTGCATTTCCCTGATGACTAAGGCGTTGAACATTTCTTTAGGTGCTTCTTGGTCATTTGATGTTCCTCAGTTGAAAATTCTTTGTTTAGCTCTGTACCACAGTTTTAATAGAGTTATTTGGTTCTCTGGAGTCTAACTACTTGAGTTCTTTGTATTTATTGAATATAAACCCTCTATTAGATGTTGGATTTGTAAGGATCTTTTCCCAACATGTTAGTTGCCTTTTGTCCTATTAACAGTGTCCTTTGCCTTACAGAAGTTTTGCAATTTTATGAGGTCCCATTTGTTATATCTTGATCTTAGAGTATAAGCTACTGGTGTTCTGTTCAGGAATTTTCTCCTGTGCCCATGTGTTTGAGGCTCTTCCCCACTTTCTCCTCTTTAAGTTTCAGTATATTTGGTTTATGTGAAGGACCTTGATCCACTTGGTCTTGAGCTTTGTACAAGGATATAAGAATGGGTAGATTTGCATTTTTCGACATCCTGACTGCCCTCTTTCTCTCTCTCCCTTCCCTCCCTCCAAGTACCATGGCTGACCTCTCTCCCACTTTCTACCTTCTCTGTCTCCCTGCCTTTCTCCAATAAAGCTCTAAAACCATAGACTGTCTCTGCTCATCAAGACCTGCTGTGCTTGAATGATGGGGTAGGCTTTCCCCTAATGAGCTACATATAACCTCCTGCCAGAAGGCCTTTGTGCGCTCCAGCCATGGACTGGTCCAAGGACTCTAGCCCCTGTGAGAACCACCCAGCACCACCCTCTCTCCCTTCCCTCTCCTCCCTTCAGCCCCGGGGCTGACTGAGCTGTCTCAGGTCCCCATTCTGTTCTCAGCTCTTCTGCAGTGTCCAGAGATATCTGGGATGCCTGAGGCTGTGAAACTGGTACCTAGGACTGTCCCTTATCCACCACCCACCAAGCTGGGTGCAGTGACTTCACACAGCCAAACACCCACCAGGGACCATATGGAAAGCATGCGACAATCCTTCCATGTCTGCCCGCCTAGAGTACTGGAACTCTGGTGGGACACTGGTTTTCTCACACTCCCTCTTCCCCTACACCCACTCCTTCATCCCCCATACCCATTGACCCACACTTATGTAATTGGATCACATATTTATTCTCTTGAGTTTTACCCTGTTTCAGCACAGGTTATTGAATTGCATGCTGTAGCCACTGTTTTGGACATGTTGAAAAATCAAGCTTTTGATTGGTATACTGATAGCCAATATCTAGCTCATGGTTTGCAATTGCTTGAAATTGTTCCTTTTTAAGATACTGCTAATTCTCCAATTTTGCTATTATTTATGCAAATACAACTCAAATTAAGAGAAAGTACTGTTCCTTTAAAGGACTGTATTTGAACATTTAAGAGCTCATACTGGATTGCCTGGACAGACACCTTAAGGTAATGCCACAACAGATTTGTATACCAGGCAGATTATAGGCCTTACAGGAAGAATAGGCCCTACAATCTCATCCTTTATGTTATCAAAATAGTAATAACTTGAGTCAGCAATTTGGTATTTCTAGAAGATGTGCATATCAAATTGTAAAGACGTTTTTCAATGTCCTTTAATTTCCACCTGTACCACATAATGGTGTTAATCCTCAAGGATTTGTACCTAATCAATTATGGCAAATGGATATTAGTCATTTCTGATTTTGGAAAGTTAAATATGTATATGTGACTATTGATACCTTCTCAGGCTTTCTTGTTGCAACTGCTTTAACAGGAGAAGCAACTAAAAGTGTAATTATTTATTGCTCAGTTTGCTTCTCTATGCTCCGTGCTCTAAATCAGATTAAAACAGATGAAGGAATCGGCTATTGCAGTTAAGCATTTGAGATGTTTAATCGTCAATTTAATGTTATCTATATTACTAGGATTTCTTATACTCCTCAAGGACGAGGTAATTTGGAACTTTAAAACAATACCTTTATAAAATGAAAAAGGAGAATTATATTCCTGTATACCATACACTTATCTAAAGCATGCTTTTTATTTTAAAATTTGGATGCCAGGGAAGTCTCTGCTAAGTGTCTATGGTACCCTATAACTATGC
The DNA here is from genome assembly GCF_978045245.1 of Mus caroli. NCBI lineage: Eukaryota > Metazoa > Chordata > Mammalia > Rodentia > Muridae > Mus > Mus caroli. Next base: position 89,871,065 of record NW_028227258.1, on the reverse strand, counting down.
ATACTTATGCATAGGTGAAATGGAAGGATCTACTTACTGACATGGCATGGTCTTTATCAGGTATTAATATGGGGAAGATGGAATGTTTGTGTTTTTTACTACAGGGTGCTTAAGGAGCATGGTAGCAGCCAGAGTGATTGGTGAGACATGCTGATTCTGAGACAAAAAAAAAAAAAAAAAAAAAAAAAATGATGCTGACCTGTGAGCTTGCTGAGTGCCCTGACAATGGTGACAGGAAACCTGTATTGGACATATTCTCTTGACTCACCTTTGCATACCTGTATCCCAGATTGGCCAAGCTGCTTTGCCTCAGGCTTTTAGACCTTGTGGGACAGAGAACATGGAGATTTCCTTTAATGTGACCAGTTGTTTTGACCCAATCATGGTCTGGTCTAGAAATTAATTCAATAACAGAAAAAAGAAAATGGCCGTCTTCATTGGGAAGGCTGGTACTGGACATTTTCAGAGACATATTTGATAATTGATAACTGTCTTGCATGATGCATGATTGCAGTCGATAAAATTGGGACAGACTCTGGATTTCAAACAAGTGTTAGAGCATGTGTTAAGGCTGCTAATCTTTTATTAATAGGTTATATTAAAATTGCTTGTTTCTTCTACAATATTTAATGTAAGGTGTGCTGATTTTTCATTTTCTAATTGTGTTAATGTATTGAAATCTGGCATGTCTGTTGTGGTGGTTTGTCAATAGGCTTTTGTTTTATTTCCTGTGAGTATTACAGGATCTTGGTATTCTAAAAAAAGCTTTCAAGTAATAAAAAAAGTGAGTCAAGCTTTAAGCAGAAGCAAGAGGGTAGTGGGCTTGATTATTGCTGGCATAGCAGTTTTAATTGCACTAATAGCTAGCACCAAGGCTTCTGCAATTGCTTTGACAGAAGAAGTTAAGATAGCTACTTATGTTAATCAGTTAGCAAAAAAGGTTACTAATGCTCTGAGTTCAAGAAAATTTAGGTAGATGTTTGGAACATCAGATTGATGCTCTTTATGATACAATTCAAATTATTAGAGAGGAGGTTCAGAATTTAAGAGTAAAAAGCCATCTTGAGTATCATGCTAAATAACAATGGATTTGTATAATTTCTAGAATTTACAATGATAGTCATTATAATTGGGAAAAAGTTCAAAGACACTTGCAGGGTATTTGATGCAATTCTAACACCTCTCTAGATGTTTTGACTTTGCATACCGAGATTATGAATTTAAATATTGTTGCTCCACTGAGTTTTGATGCTGCAGATATTGCTGATAAAATTATTCATGACTTAAGGTCAGGATTTCCATCTTTGTCATACTTGAAGAATGGCTTACATAGCTTGTTCATGTTAGCCCTTCTTGTTCTGGGAATACTTCTTTTCCTGCCCATTGCAATAAAACTTGCCTTTAACAACATCACTATGCTGGCGGCCAAAATACATGACTTGAAACTAAAAGTGGATCCCCATACAGAGTTATTAATTTAACAGGCTGTTAGTCAAGGATGGGTAAGTGCCTGTACAGTGCCTTACCAATCTAAGACAGAATAGCATTGCTTTTGAAAAATGTTAATTCCACAATGGGTAAAGAAGGCAATTTTTGTCAGAACAACCTAAGACAGATCCACTCATATTTCATGAAATAATAAAGGGGGAAATGTGGGCAGCTTTTGGTACTTCCTATAAAAATTGGGCAAAGTACTTGTTACTGGGCTTAGGAAGTAGGCTAAGATAAGAATATTCATGTTTGGGTTGATGCAAGGATCAAGGTGAACACAGCCAAGGGATGTGTGACTTCACTTTTGTCTTGGCAATCCTGATAAGCCCCGAGACCCAGTGACTTGGGCACTTTGTTTATTGCTTTGTGTGATTACTACCTGGTGTGATCTCTTTGTTCTTTGCCTTATTTAATCGATTTGTCTTTGGTCTAAGAACTGACCCTATTCTCTGCTAGTACCTAGAATGGTATAAAAGCTGGCTGGGAAAAATTAAAGCAACTTCAACCTCAGCACTGGCTGAAGTCATGTTGTAATATTTGTCTAATTCTTTTTCTTTTCAATCCTCACTCCTGCCCTTGAGACCCTGTTGACCAACTGAACTGACTTGTTCAATTTATTTTACATTGTGGAGATTGCCCTCATGCTTCCATGTGCACACCTGGTGTCTGAGAAGAGGTTATCAGATCCTGAAAAATGTAATTGTAGGTAGTTGAACACTGGCATGTGTGCACTGGGAATGAATTGAGTCATCTGCAAGAGTAGGCAGAGCTCTTCCTTAACCTTTTGTGCCAAGGACCACCCTTGGCTTGGAGGGGGTATCTGAGAAAGGGGTGACTGTAAGCAGGGAAAAGAAATGTCTCAAAGACAAGTTGTGGGTTCAAACTGGTGGCATTGGTTTTTCTGAGATAGCCTTCCAGATTTCTCTGTGTGTGTGTTCTATTCTGTTACAGACAGCTTTTCCATGCTATTATTAAAACTCTCTAGTTGGAACAGCTCTCTCTCTGCTAATGAAAATTGTAAAAGCTATTGGATAGCTCATGAGTTTTCTGATCAAAGTCAGAAAAGCTGTTATAAAAAAATTATTAGATTTTTCTGACCAAGTCAGAAGTCCTGGTAGAAAATATTATTGAAGAGCTGTTTTCACTCTCTAGACATCCTCAGACAGCTCAGCTCTCTAGAGAAAATTCTAAGAACTGCTATCTTGCTCTGTAAACTCATCATTCATTCAGACTAACACTCATCATTCATGTAGACTAAAAGCCCATTTTTATTTACATATCAATTCAGTTATTTATACCAGGTTCCCTTTTGATTATTCTTTGGATCAGCATTCTGAGACTCCAGTCCCTTAATTCTTATTAGACAACAAGTACAAATTTTCTTTTCAAATTGCCAAAGAATTCAGAGATCTGACTGCCTCTGTTAAACACAGACAATAAGCTAGCTGGGTGGAACCTTGCTATATCCTAGGCTGACCCCGAATTCAGGAATCTGCCTGCCTTCATAAGCATAAACAAAAAACAACTTGGTGGGATCTCCTTCAATCACCACTCCCTAAATCTCTTTATCTCCTTTCTAATAATTTTCTAACAAATTGGCTTCAGCACAGTTGCTTTTGTTCCTTTAGAAAATTATATATTTTCAAATTTATGTGTTTAGAGCCTTAAGGGCTGTCCTGAAGGGTCACAGTGTATAATATTTTATAAGGACATAGACACACCCTCAACTACTAAACTACTGTTTCTGTTTACCATGGAGTTGTTAACAGGGAGTACATTCCTCAGAAGGAAAGAGACCTCCATTACTACACATACACACACACAGACATACATAAATACACATACACAGAGGTACACACACACACACACACATACACGCAATGCACATGCACATGTTCACACACACACACAAAGACTCAAAAAGCCAATGAAATCACAATGTGAGAAACAATAATATATACGCAAATGGCAAGTAAAAAAGGAAGAAAAATACCAAATAAAGTAAAATGATATGAGAAAAAAAATCCACAAAAGTACTATTGAGTTTATTTGATGTTGGCCTTATTCTACTGGGCATAGAACAACACTTGCTTATTCCTAATATACCCAGTGAGATTTTACGTAGATAACTATTTTTACTAACATTTATGTATGTTTTGATTATCTAAATCTAAATCCTCATGTATATGTGGCCATCATCTCACTGACTGAACCTTCTCCTAAGCTCCTTAAATCTTAGTTTTAAGCAAGTATTTCCTAAATTTACTTCTATAGTCTAGATGTGCATCATATTTGTCTTTTTTTAACGTGTATAACTCTTTATATCACAATACGATACCTTTTTCAAATTCAGAATACCGAATCTGATTCAAAACAAACAAGATGAAATATCATTTTAAATGTTTTATCCAATAAATCAATAAATATATAAATAATTTAAGGAACTTTTAGATTCACGGTAAAATGGAGATTAAAGGAGAGAGAATCCTGTTATATTTTGTGCCTCCACATGTGTGGAACTTCACTCAATGCTACCATGCAGCATCTGAGGATACTTTGAACAGGCCACTACCACCTGAAGTCCATGTGTGCAGTTGGCTTTACTACATGGAGTTTATCCCCTATCCAATAGATATTAGTGTTTAATTTCATGTTATATTCTCTTTTCTATCACAGATTTACTTTTTATATCATATGCAAGCCCTAATAATGACTTCCTATCACAAATCTCAGAGATCTGCATAATTGTAATTTACTTATCTATACTAATGTGACAGTGTCTTGCAATGGTTTGATGACCAACCAAGGTTTTTCTCCAATTATATCCACACTGCCTTCTGTGTGTAATTTCTTCCTATTTTCTATTTGCTAACAACAACGTACACATATTAGTCTCTTATTTCTCTCTGAGCACATCAAGGACCCATTTGTTCCAGGATAATTGATTTCACAATAATCTTTGCCTTGATTAAATATTTTGAAAATATCTACACTGTTTTGCAGGTAAGTTGTATGTGAGTAAAGAAGTATTTATATTTAAGCTGGGTACTCAAATGTACATGCATAATAAACAAAACAGTTATATTATGATAAAGAAATCTTACATTCTGTTTTATTAGTGTTTCATTGATTTTTAAATCAAGAACTTCATAGTGAAATTTCTGTTTGATAAATGTCACTAGATGATATGATTAGAAGTAAATGTTAAATACAGTTCGTGTACATAGCATTAAATATTTAAATAGTAAAATTAATAATTTATTTGTTGTTACATATATTTTACAAATGTAATTTTATAAAATATGAACCTCAAAACTTTCCTTGTGAATATGAAATACAAAGGACTCATTTAAGTTTATATATAAGCAATGAACTCACTGTATTTAAAAATAATTTACTTATTCTTTATGGAGTAGTTTTAAAGACCATGATGAAACTGGGCTGTATTCAAAACAATGCAGAAAAAACACGAGAATTGTATTTTATTTAATATTTTAAAGAATACCATAAGAATAAATTATTACCATGTATATCCCTGTATTTCAGGCTCAAAAGTGATTGTTCTTGGTTTCAGAATGCTTACATATTCTAAAGTTGTTTGTTAGTACTTTTACTTTTATGCACTGAACAGATTTTTTTTTTTACTTAAAATTAGAACCAGTAATTATTGTTGAAGAATAATATGAGTGAAGCATACATTTGATTAAAAAAAAAAAGAATCTTAAATTATACTAAGTACTTACAGACACAGGTAACTATATCTTGGCAACTTAAAATAATACCAATTTTGGAATTTTTACCTACTCATGATTAAAAATGAGCATTTTTTCTTCTGCCTGATATGAACATGAGTATCCACAATAAGTCTCCAGATTCTTCTGACTTCGTCATCATTTACAAATACCTGTCTTGGAATACAGGAAAACATGATTCTCTCACAGGGGAGTATATTAAAGATTAATATTCTATTCTAAATCTGTTATGTTTAATGAAATAATTCTCAGATTCAGCATTAAATAATAAAATGTAGTTGTTAGTTGGGAATTCCTCTCATCAGATACTTAAACACATGACTTTAGTGTCAGCACTGCTCTGAGATAACGTCTGTGTGTGTGTTTATTTTTTTTAATTAGGCATTTACTTCACTTACATTTCCAATGCTGTCCCAAAAGTACCCCAGTCCCTCCTCTCCCCACTCCCCACTCCCCTACCCACCCACTCCCTCTTCTTGGCCCTGATGCTCCTCTGTACTGAGGCATATAAATTTTGCAAGACCAAGGGGCCTCTCTTTCCAGTGATGGCCGACTAGGCCATCTTCTGATACATATGCAGCTAGAGACAAGAGCTCCGGGGGATTCCAGTGTTTTAAGGTAGCCATCTTTGAAATGTCAGCAATCAAATTGAAGTTATTTTAAATCAATGAATGAACTTTAGAAAAGAGTACAAAAATTATTTGACATTTACATATACCATTGTTAACACCTAGAAAGTGGTTTCTAAAATCCACAAATTATTCTTATAACAATAAGAAAAATTCTTCTATGAACACAAGAATATTATATTAGAAATCAAAATCAGAAGAAAGAGACAAGAAAAGGAAGGCTCTACAGTCTCCTTTAAGTAAATAATTTGAATGCAAATTATCTTCAGTGTGAACAAGTACATTGGCAATGTGAATTAAAATGTTAAAAATAGTCCAGCTACAACATTCTACTTATAACACATGCACTTGAAGTTTGAAGATCAAGGAAGATTAGAACAAAAGGATAAGCAGGCATGGACTGTACTGCAAATGAAATCCAGGAGTGTAGCCATGATTTAAATAAAATGTAGACAGTATGCAATATTATGAGATGAGGAAAAGTAATTTGAAAATAATTGAGAAAGAATATCTAAAAACTAAAAACTCCTAAAACACACATGGTCTATGTATTTATATAATAGTAAATTAACACACAATTTTAATATAAGGACTGTTATGAGATAATATATGTATGCATATATATGTAAATTCATACTATATATATATATATATATGTGTGTGTGTGTGTGTGTGTGTGTGTATGTGTGTGTGTGTGTGTGTGGTATGTGTGTGTGTGTGTGTGTGTGTGTAGTGTGTGTGTAGTGTGTGTGTCTGGGGGGGCAGGGATAGAGTACCTAACAGGAAAGAAGAATGGATGAAGGAAAAATCTCCTATCTTCCTGTTTTATAGTGAAATTTATCAATGCCATGCATGTTTAACACTTTTATAGTTACTGAAATTTTATTAAAAAAATTAAAAAGGGAAAAATTGTGTAACATTAAACAATAAAATCTTATCACCTAGTATAGAGTAAGAATCAAATTATCATCAGATTTTCCTTAGAGGACCCTATGTGCAATCAAGTAATGGAGTAATCTTTTTAAGCATGTTCAAATACTACTTCTCTGTTCTATGCTCAGAGTAAACACCAGCTGTGGCTTGCTGATTGGGAATCTCAGAGGCATGAGAGCAGCAGGTGCTCCTTTGTGTCAGGTAGATCGCTTCTTGATAACTTTTTCTAAAGTTGAACCTGAATGCACCAAATTGTACCTCCTGTTAATGTTTTGTTGGTTTTGTTTTTGAGATTGAGATGAATATTAGATGAGCGTAATGTAAACCAGTCTGAAGGAAAAATCTTGCCTGTCTACCCATAACATTAATTCCCAGTGTCACAATAAAGTGTTGACAAGGAGTCATGAGTCAAAGGACAGGACAATGAAGTGTGTCTGTTCTCAGGTAAGGTTGCATATCTGATTCAAAGTCACATTTCTGCTAGGCGACTTCCCGGGTTATCAGACTAGTGACCGTACTTGTTTCTATCAGCACTACAGCAAACACATACGTCATTTGGAGAGGAAAGTGAAACTTTACAAATCTTAAAAGGCACCAGAGTGGAAATGTCTGGTTTCATTCACAACACAGTTGTGTCATGTGATATTTTTTCTGGAACCTCTCTTGTGAGAGGGCATGTGATGTTTTGCTGAAAATAGACACTTGAGAGGACACATGATAGTTAGAAAGAATATAAACTCAAGCCCACGAAATATTAGAGGATGTTCTTGTGTTGCTACATCTAGCAATGCATCACTGGCCCTCCCTGGTTTTTGCAAGTTTGCACTTTATAGAGAGAAATGCACCAACGAACTCATTATTTCAGTTGATTCTTGCTGGCCACTTCCACTGGCTCCTGCCTATACGGCAGAGCCTTGATGTTTCTCTTGAATTGTGATGCCACAGATTCGTGTTTGATGTTTGCTCTTGAACTGGACCGCTGGTATGCTGACAAGGAAGAGTGGAAGCACCCCAAGGAACTACTTCTAAGCAGGTCCACAATGCCCTTTTCCTATTAACATTTTCCCCCTACCTGTGCTAAAGATGCACATGTCATATTGATATAACAATAATGCTTCTTATTACTTTAGATTGCCAAAATAGAATCCTATATATTTAATGAGAAAATATCAGTATCTAATAATATCAACAAAAATGTTAGGATAGTATCCTGTGGATTTTATGAAACATTAAATATGACTAATCAGTATAGATGAAAGCAAAGACTTAAATTCAGACAATGATATGATCTCACTAGTACAAATTTCCATAATTTGCCATGTTTCTTATTACCATATTTTATCAATCTAGCAATTTATATTCTATATCTATTTCTATATTTTATTTATATAAATTGCTTTTATTTTGTGTTTGTGTGTATGTATGTGTATGCGTGCGTGCATGTGTGTGTGTGTGTGTGTGTGTTTGTGTGTACACCAGAATGCAGGTGCCAATAGAAGCTAGAGTATATTGTTCGATCCTCTAGAACTAGAGGTACAGGCAGGTGTAAACTACCTGACATGGGTACTGGGAATCAACTTTAATTCCTTGCAGGAACAATATGTTTTTAACCACTAAGCTACCAACACAGATGATGCAAGATATTTCTTTTAAACTAGGAAAGATTTTAATCATAGTATTTTTAGTTTTGAAATGGCAGTATGGTATATAAGAAATATTACACCACAATATTTAATTTGATAAAATATAATAATGTTTTTGTTTGCTTGCTTGTAATTTTTTTGGACAGTGCCTCACTGTCTGTGGTCCAGGTCAGCCTAATTCTACAAGTTATGTTCTGCCATTAACTTGCAAAGAATTGAGCTTAAAGACATAAGCCATCATGCCAATCAACTCAATATTTAATTTTCTAAAATGTAATTTAGCTCAAATTATTCCTAATTTAAGCAAGGACAGTCACCTTTTCCACATCATAAGATACTATGCCTCTGTGAGTAGAGTTAGCCATATAAGAGTGATGCCATGTCAAAAAATGGCTGATGTAATAGGAAATATATTTAGACCCGTGGAAAAACTATGTATGAAACTTGATTTTAAGCAACTGTTGGAATAAGACATGTAGGTGGTGCTTAGTTTTGTTCTGAGAAAAAAATGTTCATGTAAGGCTGAAAATACAACTAGAGAAGTGTATGCAAATGATGTTCTCTGCAATAGTCTTTTATATGGCAGGAAAATAGAAGTAAAGAAGTATGAAGCAGAAGGATTATATTGCCCCTTTTTAATAACTGGCAATATGTAATGGGCAAAATACAAATTAAATCTTAGTTAAGTAATTCTTTATAAACACAAAAATAAGGAGAAAACAAGGTGAGTGTGATATAAGATACATTTCATTAGTATACAGGGAGAAGAAAATTCAAGACTCATCATGCAGATGAATCAGTAATGACTTTGTACAATACACTCCAATAATCTGGAAAAAAACTGCATCTTACATAAAATAACTATTCAACTTATATTTAAAGCTTTGGAATATGTAAACAATGGAGTTTTAGTCTTAATACCTTTGTTGTAGGTTAAGAATGAAATCTCTCCCACAGTATTATATGCTTGGGTAATTTGTCATGAAGTGACAGGTGGCATCTGAGCTTCTTGTCAGATATTTGGTCACAACAGTAAGCAAAGACGTGAATACAGTCATAGATGTGGAGCTGCTGAGCAATATAAATACGGATTTTCATGGAGCAAAATTGATGTCTGGTGGACTGATTCCTATGAGACACTAGGAAAACTGAATTATGCTCATCTAAGGCTCCTAAGTATAACAATGACTAGAAGAGAGTAGAGAAATTTTTACAGCAATAGCATAGGAGAAAGTCAGTATTGATGCCAAGTCCACTGAACCGTGTATGCCTGCATTTATAGGAGATTATTTTTTAAAAAGTTAATGTCAGCTGGAGCCTTGGAACTGTTGTCAGGTTTCGATGGCTTTAGCCACCCACATGGTGAAGATTCATCTCTTTGAAATAAAAGATGCTTTGGCAATCAGAATGCTATCAATGCATATCAATATATAACAATAAGCTACTAGTGCACTCAGGAAGAGGAGAACATGTTAAGTAGACAAATTACATAAAGAGTAGCAAGACTTGTGCCCAGTGTAATCTCCTAAAGCAAAAGTTGACAGAGTCAACTCAGTGATCTTTAGATTCTGGGAAGCATTAAAGCCTGGCTAAAATGTCAACGAGGGCACAAGAGAATCAAGGAAAGACCATGGCATATCTACTAGGTAAGAATATTTACTGACATGCTTGGTTACAGACCCTATGGGAAACAGAACTAACATGCCAGGCAAGATTTGCCAACTGCTGCAACTGCTAATTTGGTAGCTTTGTCTGTACTTTGTGCTAGTAACTCCAGGCATGAAAGGGTCTTGAGTTTGTCTTGCATTGTCAACAGTGCTGGGTCTTGAGTGAGTATCTTTTCCAGCTGCTATAATGCCTTGATTTCAAAAGTGATAATAGGTTTATTTTGTTTGTCCTTTGCAGAAGAATATAGCCCACAATTATCTGACACAAAGAAAATAGGGTGGAAGAAGCAGAGATCTAGCTGGTCTCATTGTTTCCAAATTCTAAAGAAGTGTAAACAGGATATATGACCAGGCTGTAGAGGGCCACCCTCTGTGTTCCACTTTCTTCTAGTTCTTATGCCTTCTAAAGGATCTATGACATTTTCAAATAGGATTTCTATTTGTGAGTAAGCATTCAAATGCATGAGTCTCTTTGGGGTGTTTTGTAAGCATGTGTTTTTCCCACTACAGTCACTTGGACTCCTATAATGCCTCATCTGTATTTGGTAAAAGGTCTAAAATACTAAACAAAACATGCAAGCAAAGACATTGGGTTTTCATTCTTTCCTTGAGGACCTAATTCAGTTCCAGGCATAAGGATGGCTCAGAGGATTTGTAATCCCAATTCCAAGGCAATTTTTAATCTGGCCACAGCAAGTTCTGTAATCACAGGCATATATCCCCAGCTCCCACACTCTCCCCAAAGCCCACACAATTTAAAAAAATAGAAATTTAAATATAGAAATATCAGTTAGCATAATTTCATTTCTGAAGTACATGAGAAATATCTGATTTTTTCTACTTGTATTATGTTATTAGTATTTAGTTAAACCTTTTTAATAACAGTTTATTTTAAGCAGGAAGAAAAATATACAATATTTTGGATTGTGCTACCATTTGCAGTACCAGAATGATCTATGTTTATTTACATTAATAGTGATTTTTTAATGCATCCCCTCTGCTGGCTAGCTTTATGTCAACTTGACACAAGCTAATATCACTGAAGAGGAGAGATCCTCAACTGAGAAAAGGAATCCATGACACTGGGTTGTAGGCAAGCCTTAGGACATTGCTTAATTAGGAATTGAAGTGGGAGGTCCCAGATCATTATGGGTAGGGCCAATCCTGCCAGGTGGTCCTTCCTATTAAGGAAAACAGACTGACAGAGCCACGGGAAGCAAGTCAGTAAGCAACACTCCTCTATGGCCTCTGCATTAGCTCCTCTATCAGGATTCTTACTCGGTTTGAGTTCTTGTCTTGACTTCCTTTAATGAGGAACAGTGATGAGGATGAAGAAACTAAAAGCTAATAAACCCTTTTCTCCCCAAGTTGTTCTGATTATGGGGTATCATCACATCAATAGTAAGCCTACGAAACTACTGTGTTATCCTCACAATCTTATTTAATATTGGAAGATGCCACAATATATTAATTTATTAAGGAGATCACTTTTGGTGTTTTGAGCATAACCCCATGGTATGAAAGCACAAAAGGAAATCAATCCATAGACAAAAGAGAAACTCTCTGAAGTAAGATTAATGACATACTCTAAACATTTATTACCAAAGTATACTCTTAATTCTTTGAAGATTTATAGTCTAAAAGTCAGATTACAAAATAGGAACTATTCCTGTACTTTCAGTTATTCTTCATATCTTTTAGAGTAGAAAATAAATTTCAACTTTTTCTATAAGTAAACTACTAAAATAGTAAAATCAGATTACATTTATAATTTTTGTTGGACGTGGAAAGTGTTACATTTGAAAACCTTGCTAAATACAAATTTAAATAAAAAGGAAATTTGAATTCTAAATGCAAATATTTGTTGAGGTTGGAGTTTTGGTTCTCTAATACAAATCCTCCATCTGTCATCACAATGAGGAGCTAGGTACATATCAGGCTGTTGTTAGAGAGAGGTGCTACACACGCATCAGAACTCTATCTACCATGGAAATGCTTAACAAAAGATATATGTCAATAATATCATATTACTGTGCTTTCTGTTGATAAACATATATGAAAGATAAATATTGAAGTGTTCCATATTTTTTGGTGAGCAGCGGAAGTGGGGTGGGGAGAAGATAGAGGATTTTCGGAGGAGAAACCAGGAAAAGGGATAGCATTTGAAAAGTAAATAAAGAAAATATCTAATTTTAAAAAAAGGAAAAAAGAGAAAAGATAAAATTTGTATCCATCTTATGTTTTTATTCAATTTTTCAATATTTCTTTGGACTTTCAAAGGTAAAATAAAAGACTACACGGACAGGAATAACATGAAAGAATTTACTTGTGTTCCACTGAGAAAAAAATATAATTTAGTAATTTAAGCTTGACTACTAACTCTTTTCTAGTCGTTTATTCTAATTTTGAAAACAGTTTGGGGTAAATATTTTAATTTTTTTGGTTTATTTGTATACCTATAAAATAATTTTATTTTGAATTTGATTCTGTCTTGATTTTCTTAAAGTCACTCTTTGCATATGTAAATTTTGTTGCCTGGGGTTCTTATGACACCATAAGTTGGACTAAGCTTTTGAACTGAATAGTAAGATACATTTTATTCTACAAATGACTTGACTCTTTAGATGCTTTGATTTGTACATCTCATCATTTGATAAGAAGAATGGTTGTATGTATAAGTGAGCTGGGACCTGTATAAGCCTGGGGATTTAAAAGTGAAGTGATACATCCTGGTATATACTTCTAATAGTAGACACATTGAAAACTTCAGGGTTCGAAAATGCTTCCTCTTACATCTGATCACAGGGAAATGTAGACATGAATCTGGCAACCCAAGTAAAATCCATAAAGGTGATAAATATATCACAATATAAAAATATTAGTTACGGAATGATAAAGCTGAAGAAAAACATTTGCAGTTGCGAGTTACAGATATCACATGGTGCTATTTTATTTTCTCAATATACTTCTATATCTTCCCTTGATTACATACTTCAACATCTTATATGTCTTTTACTTCATAGTTGTAGAGTTATGCATTCAATAATTTTATAGTGCTTAATTTAAATAATCCTTTTCAAATCACTTAAGTTTTAAAACTTTTTAGATATAGCCATAAGACAAGCAGCTAGATTAATGAGCAAAAATGACCACAATGAAGAAAATCTCCTAGACCCAAGTGCAGATCATACACATAAACTGCACTGCTTTAGATCTAGGACTTTCCAAATAATGATTTCTCAGTGAATAATCAGTAATTGCATTGAAGGAAAAATCCTTCTTGAGACCAGAGTACTTGGTCTAAAATATGAAATTAAACATCTGAAAACACACAAGAAAAATAATTTCATAAGTCATTAGCAAAATGCACAATAGGCAAGAGTATAAATGCTGCAAAGAAGCAATTCACAAAGGACCAACAACAAATGGTCAATAAGCATATGAAAAGATTCTCAAGATAATTAGGAGTTGAAATGGAAATTAAAATAACACTGAAACATTATTTGATACCTATGAGATAAGCTATTAAAATGTGAGATAGTAAGAATTTACAGATAAAGAAACAGAATTTTATCGGTTGCCATATACTTTTTAGTTATTTTATTCATTTTTTATTATTTTCTTCATTTGCATTCCAAATACTATCCTCTTTCCTAGTTTCCTATCTGAAAGTCACCTATAGACCCCCCCCCCCACCCTGCCCTGTTCCCCAACCCACCCACTCCTGCTTGCTGGTCCTGGCATTCCCCTAGACTGGGGCATATAATCTTTGCAAGAGCAAGGGCCTTTCCTCCCATTGATGGCTGACTAGGCCATCCTCTGCTAAATATGCAACTAGAGACAAAAGCTCTGGCGGGTTCTGGTTAGTTCATACTGTTGTTCCTCCTACAGGGTGGCAGACCCCTTTAGCTCCTTGGGTACTTTTGCTAGCTCCTTCATTGGGGGCCCTGTGTTCTATCCAATAGATGACTGTGAGCATCCACCTCTGTATTTGCCAGGCACTGGTATAGCCTCACAAGAGACAGCTATATCAGGCTCCTGTCAACAGGCTCTTCTTGGCATCTGCCTAGTGTCTGGGTTTGATGGTTGTTATGGGTTGGTTGTCCAAGTGAGGCAGTCTCTGGATGGTCATTCCTTCAGGCTTTGCTCCGAACTTTGTCTCTTTAACTCCTTCCATGACTATTTTTTCCCCATTCTAAGAAGGAATAAAATATCCACACTTTGGTCTTCCTTCTTGAGTTTCATGTGTTTTGGAAATTCTATATTGGATATGATAAGTTTCTGGGCTAATATCCACTTATCAGTGAGTGCATACCATGTGTGTTCTTTTGTGATTGGGTTATCTAACTCAGGATAATATCCACCCATTGCATCCATTTGCCTAAAAATTTCATAAACTCATTGTTTTTAATAGCTGAATAGTACTCCATTGTGTAAAATATACAACATTTCCTGTGTCCATTCCTCTGTTGAGGGCTATTATAAATAAAGCTGCTATGAACATAGTGGAGCTTGTGTCCTTATTACAAGTTGGAAAACCTTCTCTTATATGCCCAGGAGAGGTATTGCTAGATCTTCTAGTAGTACTATGTCCAATTTTCTGAGGAACCAGCAGACTGATGTCCAGAGTGGTTGTACAAACTTGCAATCCCACCAGCAATGGAGGAGTGTTCCTATTTCTACACATCCTTACCAGCATCTGCTGTCACTTGATTTTTGGATCTTAGCCATTCTGACTGGTGTGAGATGGAATCTCAGGGTTGTTTTGATTTGCATTTTCCTGATGATTAAGGAAGTTGAAAATTTTTTCATGTGCTTCTCAGCCATTTGGTATTCCTCAGTTGAGAATTCTTTGTTTAGCTCTGTACCCCATTTTTTAATAGGGTTATTTGGTTTTCTGGAGTCCAGCTTCTTGAATTTTTTGTATATATTGGATGTTAGTCCCCTCTCAGATTTAGGTTTGGTAAAGATCCTTTCCCAATTTGTTGGTGGCCTTTTTGTCTTATTGACAATGTCTTTTACCTTACAGAAGGTTCACAGTTTTATGAGGTTCCATTTGTTGATTCTTGATCATACAGCATAAGCCATTGCTGTTCTGTTCAGGAATTTTTCCCCTGTACCCATATCTTCTAGGCTTTTCCCCACCTTCTCCTCTGTAAGTTTCAGTGTCTCTGGTTTTATGTGGAGTTCCTTGATCCACTTAGACTTGAGGTTTGTATAAGGATATAAGAATGGTTCAATTCGCATTCTTCTACATGATAACCACCAGCTGAGCCAGCACCATTTGTTCAAAATGCTGTCTTTTTCCCACTGGATGGTTTTAGCTCCCTTTTCAAACATCAAATGACCATAGGTGTGTGGGTTCATTTCTGGGTCTTCAATTCTATTGCATTGATCTACCTGTCTGTTGCTGTACCAGTACCATGCACTTTTTATCACAATTGCTCTGTAGTACAGCTTGAGGTCATATGCATATACATATACATACACACATATACATATATCTGTAACTATATCCTGTTGGATCCACAAAATGTTAACTTTATGTATTTTTTGTTTGTTTGTTTGTTTGTTTTTTTGGTTAACTGGTTGGTGATGGAAAACCAACCAAAATGTTCTTCCTTGGGGAAGACCACTTCCCCTTTTGCAGAGGCAGGTAAATCTCTGTGTTTTTGAACCTAGCCAGGTTTATATAATTTACTTGATGAGTTTGAGAGCCACCTTGTTCAACAAATAATAATAATTTATTCAAAAACTAACTTCTAAAAGAGCTAATATATATATATACATATATATATATTATATATATATATATGTATATATATATATGTATATATATATATGGATTTGGCCTTATTTGCCCAGTTTGAGAATAGTATTTATTTGGAATATAGAATTTAACATTTTTAGTTATTTCCCTTCCCATACTTGGAACTATTGTGCCAATGATCTTTTGCTATTTGTTGAACCACTTATTTCTCTTATGATTCTGTCATCTTTATTTTATGGTTCTTTATGAGAATGTTTTATTTATTTTTTGGTTGGATACTTTCTTTTCATTCAAATGCTATCCCCTTTCCTGGTTTCCCTCCCTCCTGAAACACCCTATCACATTGTCTTTTCCTCTGCTTCTATGAAGTTGTTCCTCCACTTACCCACCCACCCACCCACTCCCACCTCCTGCACCTCAATTCCCTTACACCAGGAAATCTGTCAAACCTTCATATGACCAAGGACCTCTCCTTCAATTGATGCATGACAAAGTCATCCTTTTCTACATAAGCAGCAGGAGCCATGTGCACTTCTTTGTTGATGGCTTAGTCCCTGGGAGCTCTGGGGCATCTGGTTGGTTAATATTGTTGTTCTTCCTATGGGGCTGCAAACCCCTTCATCTCCTTCAGTGGCATCTCTAACTCTTCTATTAGGAACCGTACACTCAGTCCAATGGTTGGCTGCTAACATTTGTCCCTTGTAAGGCTCTGGTAGGGCCACTCAGGAGACAGCCATATCAGGCTCCCTTGTCAGCAAGCACTTCCAGGCATCCACAATAGACTCTGGGTTTGGTAACTATATATGGGATGAATCCTCAGGTGGGAGAGTCTCTGTGTGGCCTTTCCTTTTGTCTCTGTTCTACACTTTATCTCCATATTTGCTCCTGTGAGTATTTTGTTCTCCTTCAAGAAGGACCGAAGCACCCACACTGTGGTCTTCCTTCTTCTTGAGCTTCATGTGTTCTGTGGATCATATTCTGGTTATTTTGAGCTTTTGGGCTAGTATCCACTTATCACTGAGTACATACAATGTGTTTTCTTTTGTGATTAGGTTACCTCACTCAGGATGATATTTTCTGGTTCTATCCATTTGCCTAAGAATTTCATGAATTGATCATTTTTTAATGGTTGAGTAGTATTCTAATGTATAAATGTACCACATTTTCTATATCTATTCCTCTGTTGAAGGACATTTGGGTTCTTTTCGGCTCCTGGCTATTATAAATAAGGCTTCTATGAACATAGTGGAGCATGTGTCCTTATTACATGTTGGAGCATCTTCTGGGTATATTCCCAGGAATGGTATAACTGGGTCCTCAGGTACTCTTTCCAATTTTCTGAGGAACCACGAGACTGATTTCCAGAGGGGTTGTACCAGCTTGCAATCCCACCAGCAATGGAGGAGTGCTCCTCTTTCTCCACATCCTTGCCAGCATCTGCTTCCACTTGAGTTTTTGATCTTAGCCATTCTGACTGGTGTGAGGTGGAATCTCAGAGTCGTTTTGATCTGCATTTCCCTGATGACTAAGGATATTGAACATTTCTTTAGGTACTTCTTGGGCATTCGCTATTCCTCAGTTGAAAATTCTTTATCTCTATACCCCCCTTTTTAATAGGTTATTTGGTTCTCTGTAGTCTAACTTCTTGAGTTCTTTGTTTATACTGGATATAAGCCCTCTAGCAGATTAGAATTGGCAAAGATCTTTTCCCAATCTGCTGGTTGCTGTTTTGTCCAATTGATAGTTTCCTTTGCCTTACAGAAACTGCAATTTTATGAGGTTCCATTTATAGATTCTTGATCTTACGGTGTAAGCCATTGGTGTTCTGTTCACCATTTTTTCCTCTGAGCCCATATATTGGAGGCTCTTCCTCACTTTATCCTCTATAAGTGTCAGTGTATCCAGTTTTTTGTGGAGGTCTAATTTATAGCCCAATGCTTTATCATGCATAATATAGAACATTACCTCAATGACAGCACACTTTCATGAGGAGTCAGTCTGTTACAATATTAAAAGTTTCTATTCATGAGTAAGCTATCCTGACCTAGGCTCTTTTTAGGTGAATCTTCCCATCCCATTACACTAAAGATTTTACTTAAAAACTTTGAGGGGTGGGTACATTCAAATTCAAGTTCCATTGAATAGGCTTGGTTATTTATCTCATGACTTTTAAGTATTTTTGTGCTTTAACTGTTTGATAATTGCATACATAAAAGTTTCTTGCATTATGATATTAGATCTTTTAAATTTTCCCGGATATATAGACTCTTATTTTGTGACATTTCTAAATATTGATATAAATGTCTACAATAATATTACTTTTCCCTACTTTCTCTACTTTATGGGATATCTAATATTTATCCATTCATCCCCTTTTTCCTATCCACAGCTTCCTGTTACTTGGTCATCTCATTCTGTTTTTTAATTCTATATCATTTTCATTGATTCACCTTCTACTTCAGCCATACATTTTATGGCTGTTTACAACTGCAATTATGGTATCCTGAATGAATTTCATTTGAAAAATTTGAACATTTCCTTAAAAATTTTATTTGATATTTTCTGGTTCCTTTGGAACTGAAAATGTGGATAAACCACACTAACTTTGATTCTATTAGGTCTTTCAAAATATCAATTATTTTGTTTTGAAGGCTTCATTGTTTTAAAGATAAATTTCTACTGAAATATACTTGTAAATCTGGCTTAGTTTTTTTTTTATATATTTTTAAAAGTCAAATATTATTATACTTAAAACCCTGCTTTTTAGATTATATCATAGATATATTCCAAGCCTATAGTAATCATTCTTCCATAAATTTTGATGCCTTTGCCTGTTTTTATCCATATGGTTACCTGTATTGATTACATCAGAACAATCAGTTTATTTTTCAGTCTTCAAACATCAGTGATTCTCTTCAGATACCTTTTAAAATATATATTATTTTAATATATGTGTTTTTCTGTTAATGAGTTCACATATGGAGTTCCAGGTGGTCTCATAATCCAGAAAATAGTGTTGAAATATTAGGATCTAGAATTAGAGGAGGTTTTTAAGCATATTCTCAAATGCCAAGCCATCACTCCAGCTGTTCAAGATATTCAATTCCTGGATTGACTTATTTCAAAATTAATTAATTTGTAAATTCTTTTTCAGTACTTTTTACTGAACCCAAGGTCTTACAAATGATTGGCAAATATATCATTGAACTAAATATGGAGCCCTTTGTATTTAGCTATTTATTATATTTCATTTGCTTTCTCTGCCCCCCTCCCTCCATCCCTTCTTCCCTCTCCCTTTCTCTCCCTCTTTGTGTTTGTGTGTATGTATGTGTGCCTGTCATGTGTGTGTGTGTGTGTGCGCACGCGCGTTCATGCACATACACACTTTCCATATGTATAACACAGCATGTATTTGGAGGTAAACAGACAACTTGAAGGAACTGCTTCTTTTTTCCATGACATGGGATCCTGAAATTAAGCACAGATCATCAGGCTTGGTAGAAATTCTTTTAACCTGCTGAGCCACATTATCCACACATCTCCAAAGGTGTAAAATAATGACATCTTTGTCATTATTTTAGGCTGTACATCAGGAGTAAATTTTCTATTATACCTTAACAACCATTCCAAAGCTTCAAAGGTTATGCTTAGTTGTATTCAGCTTCTATGGTTTTTATTCTTAGTTGATAAGTTCTTCACGTGTTGGAGGAGGGTTCAAGTTAGGTCATGAATCAGACTTCCTTTGTACATAGTCTTCATAAATCAGTCCTTAAATTCATTCAATGGTCACTATTTAATCAATAGCATTGTTAGATAATATGCAGGCTAATCCACCTTCAGATCCTTTGAATAAGCCTCTATATGTGGTGGACTGGATTGCTCTTTTCAATTTCAGACACCTTTGACTTGTGTTGTTTTCTCTGTCTGCTAGATGGCCTCATATATGCAGCATACAAGCCTTCATTTTGTTGCGTTGCTGTTGTTATTGTATGTGGTAGCTTCAGTGTGAGCAACTCCATATAGCTGGAGGCTCTCAGATAGTTGGTTTCCGGTTTGAGATAAAGTCTTGCTGGAGGGAGTGTAATTTGAGGAGGGCTTTGGGATCTCAAAGCCTCACCTATTTCTTTTTGCTCACTGCCTTTTGGTTAAAGTTAATGATGTGATTTCTTCACTCCATATTCTGGATGCTTACTACTAGGCTGTGCCTGTTATCATGGGTACTAAGTCATTGAAATGGGAAACTAAAAGAAACTCAGTTGTATAATCTGCCTGGGTCATAATATTTTGTGATAGTTGCAGAAAAATAACTAACACACTAAAATGACTGTTATTTTTATGCAATCCTTCTGCATATGGGGTCTAGGTTTTCAGCCTGTACCAGTAGATAAAAATGTTACTTTCTCATTTTGTTATATTGTTCAGAAAAAAAAAAAAGATCTTAGAGAAGTACATTAATACTTGATGTTTAAGGCCTTTAATATTGAAAATAGAACTGTTAAATAAGGTTTTTCTGTTTGTTTGTATCTAATTGTAGTAGTTATGTAGTGGTAGTCTTTGTTCAATAGCTTATTCTTGACTTTTGTACAGAATAATTCCTTACTTCTTTCTGTCTCTGAGATGTATATGACTGCATTTTATGAGTAATTTATTTCTTCACAGAGCTACTCTGTTAAAAATGGTTTAGTTAGCTTTCTAAATAATGGATTAACAGTATGTTGTGATATGTCCAAATAACTAGTCAGTGACGTTCTATCATGGTACAAAGTGACAGAATTTCTGTGGCTAAATCTGATATAATCCAGAGAAGGCACACTGTACTTTCACCAGATGAAACTCAATGGATTCTATATTTGTTACAGACTAGATCACAGGAAAAACCTTATCAGTTCAGGAAATGTAGAACATATGGATGGCAATGTACTGCTTTTCTGTGAGAGAAATTTCACAGTGAGAACAAGAATTAGTATTGCAATCACCAGCTACTCCAATGGGGACCTTGTGCTCAGTCCAATGGTAGACAGATAGCATCCACCTCTGTATTTGTCAGGCACTAGCAGAACCTTTCAGGAGACAGCCATATCAGGTTCCTCTCAGCAAGTACTTGCAGTCCCATAGGAGGAACAGCAATATGAACGAACCAGTATACCCAGAGCTCCCAGAGACTAAACCACCAACCAAAGTGTACATATGGAGGGATCCATGGCTCTAGCTGCATTTGTAGCAGAGGATGGCCTTGTTGGACATCAATGGGAGGAGAGGCCCTTGGTCCTAGAGAAGGATCAATGCCCCAGTGTAGGGGAATGTCAGGACAGGGAAGGAGGAGTGGGTAGATTAGTGAGCAGGGGTAGGGGGGGGACAGGAAGAGACTTTCTGAGGGGAAACCAGGAACAGGATAACATTTGATAAGTAAATAAAGAAAATATCTAATTAAAAAAAAGAAAAAAGAATTGCAGTCACCATCTGATTGTATTTGAGTAGATTGACAATCATTTCCAGTGTTCAATTGACTTATAAGTGGGTTAGGGGCCAGCTACCCACAACACCCGCCACAGGATCTTAAGACTTCTGGTGAGTGGAACACAGCTTCTGCTCCAATCCAATTGCGCGCGGGACCTGAGACTGCATTAGTTAGGGAAGCAGAAACCGGCCTGAGTAGGGCCACAGGCCTCATCCAGCCAGATCAGCACCAGGGTAGCTAGAGCGCAGGGACGCCTGACACCCGCCAGCTACCCACGACCCCCGCCACAGGATTTTGAGACTGCTGGAGAGTGGAACACAGCTTCTGCTCCAGTCCAATCACGCGGGAACTGAGACTGCTTTGGTTGGGGAGGGAGAAATCCGGCCTACATAGGGCCACAAGCCTCTTCCGGTCAGAAAAGCACCAGGGTAGCTAGGGCACAGGGTCAGCTGACACTCACCAGCTACCCACAACACCCGCCACAGGATCTTAAGACTTCTGGAGAGTGGAACACAGCTTCTGCTCCAATCCAATTGTGCACGGGACCAGAGACTGCATTATTTAGGGAAGCAGAAAACCGGCCTGAGTAGGACCACAGGCCTCTTCCGGCTGGACCAGCACCGGGGTACCACCAGCTACCCACGACCCCTGCCACAGGATTTTGAGACTGCTGGTGAGTGGAACACAGCTTCTGCTCCAATCTTTAAACAGTGACAACGACAACAACTAACCCCAGAGATTACCAGATGGCGAAAGGTAAACGTAATAATCTTACTAACAGAAATCAAGACCACTCACCATCATCAGAACCCAGCACTTCGCCCAGTCCTGGGCACCCCAACACACCAGAAAAGCTAGACACGGATCTAAAAGCATATCTCCTGATGATGGTAGAGGACTTCAAGAAGGACTTTAATAACACACTTAAAGAAATACAAAGGAACACTGGTAAACAGGTAGAAGACATTAAAGAGGAAGCACAAAAATCCCTTAAAGAATTGCAGGAGAACACTGCTAAAGAGTTACAAATCCTTAAAGAAAAACAGGATAACCTAATCAAACAGGTAGAAGTCCTTAATGAAAAACAGGAAAACACATCCAAACAGATGATGGAAATGAACAAAACCATACTAGACCTAAAAAGGGAAGTAGACACAATAAAGAAAACCCAAAATGAGGCAACACTGGAGATAGAAACCCTAGGAAAGAAATCTGGAACCATAAATACCAGCATCAGCAACAGAATACAAGAGATGGAAGAGAGAATCTCAGGTGCAGAAGATTCCATAGAGAACATCTGCACAACAATCAAGGAAAATGTAAAATGCAAAAAGATCCTAACTCAAAACATCCAAGAAATACAGGACACAATGAGAAGACCAAACCTACGGATAATAGGAGTGGATGAGAATAAAGATTTTCAACTCAAAGAACCAGCAAACATCTTCAACAAAATTATAGAAGAAAACTTCCCAAATCTAAAGAAAGAGATGCCCATGAACATACAAGAAGCCTACAGAACTCGAAATAGACTGGACCAGAAAAGAAATACCTCCCGACACATAATAATCAGAACAACAAATGCTCTAAATAAAGATAGAATACTAAAAGCAGTAAGAGAAAATGGCCAAGTAACATATAAAGGCAAGCCTATCAGAATTACACCAGATTTTTCACTAGAGACTATGAAAGCCAGAAGATCCTGGACGGATGTTATACAAACACTAAAAGAACACAAATTCCAGCCCAGGCTACTATACCCAGCCAAACTCTCAATTAACATAAATGGAGAAACCAAAGTATTCCACGACAAAACCAAATTCACACATTATCTCTCCACGAATCCAGCCCTTCAAAGGATAATAACAGAAAAAAACCAATACAAGGACAGGAACCACGCCCTAGAAACAACAAGAAGGTAATCCCTCAACAAACCTAAAAGAAGACAGCCACAAGAACAGAATGCCAACTTTAACAACAAAAATAACAGGAAACAGCAATTACTTTTCCTTAATATCTCTTAATATCAATGGACTCAACTCCCCGATAAAAAGACATAGACTAACAAACTGGCTACACAAACAAGACCCAACATTTTGCTGCTTACAGGAAACTCATCTCAGAGAAAAATAGACACTATCTCAGAATGAAAGGCTGGAAAACAATTTTCCAAGCAAATGGTATGAAGAAACAAGCTGGAGTAGCCATTCTAATATCTGATAAGATTGACTTCCAACCCAAAGTCATTAAAAAAGACAGGGAGGGACACTTCATACTCATCAAAGGTCAAATCATCCAAGAGGAACTATCAATCCTGAATATCTATGCTCCAAATACAAAGGCATGCACATTCATTAAAGAAACTTTAGTAAATCTCAAAGCACACATTGCACCTCATACAATAATAGTGGGAGACTTCAACACACCACTTTCACTAATGGACAGATCATGGAAACAGAAACTAAACAGGGACACAGAGAAACTAAGAGAAATTATGAATCAAATGGATCTGGCAGATATCTACAGAACATTCTATCCTAAAACAAAAGGATATACCTTCTTCTTAGCACCTCATGGTACATTCTCCAAAATTGACCACATAATTGGTCACAAAATAGGACTCAACCGATACAAAAATATTGAAATTGTCCCATGCATCCTATCAGATCACCATGGACTAAAGCTGATCTTCAATAACAAAATAAAAAATAGAAAGCCAACCTTCACGTGGAAACTGAACAACACCCTTCTCAATGATACCTTGGTCAAGGAAGGAATAAAGAAAGAAATTAAGGACTTTTTAGAGTTCAATGAAAATGAAGCCACAACATACCCAAACTTATGGGACTCAATGAAAGCATTTCTAAGAGGAAAACTCATAGCTCTGAGTGCCTCCAAAAGGAAACTAGAGAGAGCACACATTAGCAGCTTGACAACATACCTAAAAGCACTAGAACAAAAGGAAGCAAATTCACCCAAGAGGAGTAGACAGCAGGAAATAATCAAACTCAGGGGTGAAATCAACCAAGTGGAAACAAGAAAAACTATTCAAAGAATCAACCAATCAAGGAGCTGGTTCTTTGAGAAAATCAACAAGATAGATAAACCCTTAGCCAGACTCACTAGAGGGCACAGGGAAAGCATCCTAATTAACAAAATCAGAAATGAAAAAGGAGACATAACAACAGATCCTGAAGACATCCAAAACACCATCAGATGCTTCTACCAAAGGCTATACTCAACAAAACTGGAGAACCTGGATGAAATGGAGAAGTTCCTAGACAGATACCAGGTACCAAAGTTGAATCAAGATCAGGTTAATGATCTAAATAGCCCTATATCCCCGAAAGAAATAGAAGCAGTCATTAATAGTCTCCCAACTAAAAAAAGCCCAGGACCAGATGGGTTTAGTGCAGAGTTCTATCAGACCTTCAAAGAAGATCTAATCCCAGTTCTTCACAAAATATTCCACAAAATAGAAACAGAAGGTACTCTACCCAACTCATTCTATGAAGCCACAATTACTCTGATACCTAAACCACAAAAAGACCCAACAAAGATAGAAAACTTCAGACCAATATCCCTTATGAATATTGATGCAAAAATCCTCAATAAAGTTCTTGCTAACCGAATCCAAGAACACATCAAAACAATCATCCACCCTGACCAAGTAGGTTTCATCCCAGGGATGCAGGGATGGTTCAATATACGGAAATCCATCAACGTAATCCAGTATATAAACAAACTCAAAGACAAAAACCACATGGTCATCTCTTTAGATGCGGAAAAAGCATTTGACAAGATCCAACACCCATTCATGATAAAAGTCTTGGAAAGATCAGGAATTCAAGGCCCATACCTAAACATGATAAAAGCAATCTACAGCAAACCAGTAGCCAACATCAAAGTAAATGGTGAGAAGCTTGAAGCAATCCCTCTAAAATCAGGGACTAGACAAGGCTGTCCACTTTCTCCATACCTATTCAACATTGTACTTGAAGTCCTAGCCAGAGCAATTCGACAACAAAAGGAGATCAAAGGGATACAAATTGGAAAAGATGAAGTCAAAATATCACTTTTTGCAGATGATATCATAGTATATATAAGTGACCCTAAAAATTCCACCAGAGAACTCCTAAACCTGACAAACAGCTTCGGTGAAGTAGCTGGATATAAAATTAACTCAAACAAATCAATGGCCTTTCTCTACACAAAGAATAAACAGGCTGAGAAAGAAATTAGGGAAACAACACCCTTCTCAATAGTCACAAATAATATAAAATATCTTGGCGTGACTCTAACTAAGGAAGTGAAAGATCTGTATAATAAAAACTTCAAGTCTCTGAAGAAAGAAATTATAGAAGATCTCAGAAGATGGAAAGATCTCCCATGCTCATGGATTGGCAGGATCAACATTGTAAAAATGGCTATCTTGCCAAAAGCAATCTACAGGTTCAATGCAATCCCCATCAAAATTCCAACTCAATTCTTCAACGAATTAGAAAGTGCAATCTGCAAATTCATCTGGAATAACAAAAAACCTAGGATAGCAAAAACTCTTCTCAAGGATAAAAGAACCTCTGGTGGAATCACCATGCCGGACCTAAAACTCTACTACAGAGTAATTGTGATAAAAACTGCATGGTACTGGTATAGTGACAGACAAATAGACCAATGGAATAGAATTGAAGACCCAGAAATGAACCCACACACCTACTGTCACTTGATCTTCAACAAGGGAGCTAAAAACATCCAGTGAAAGAAAGACAGCATTTTCAACAAATGGTGCTGGCACAACTGGTTGTTAACATGTAGAAGAATGCGAATCAATCCATTCCTATCTCCTTGTACTAAGGTCAAGTCTAAGTGGATCAAGGAACTTCACATAAAACCAGAGACACTGAAACTTATAGAGGAGAAAGTGGGGAAAAG
Source organism: Mus caroli (assembly GCF_978045245.1). NCBI lineage: Eukaryota > Metazoa > Chordata > Mammalia > Rodentia > Muridae > Mus > Mus caroli. The sequence continues at coordinate 89,844,790 of NW_028227258.1, read as the reverse complement.
CCTTGAAGATATGGGCACAGGGGAAAAATTCCTGAATAGAAGAGTAATGGCTTGTGCTGTAAGATCGAGAATTGACAAGTGGGACCTCATGAAACTACAAAGCTTCTGCAAGGCTAAAGACACCATCAATAAGACAAAAAAAACCACCAACAGATTGGGAAAGGATCTTCACCTATCCTAAAACAGATAAGGGACTAATATCCAATATATATAAAGAACTCAAGAAGGTGGACTCCAGAAAGTCAAATGACCCCATTAAAAAATGGGGCTCAGAACTGAACAAACAATTCTCACCTGAGGAATACCGAATGGCAGAGAAGCACCTGAAAAAATGTTCAACATCCTTAATCATCAGGGAAATGCAAATCAAAACAACCCTGAGATTCCACCTCACACCAGTCAGAATGGCTAAGATCAAAAATTCAGGTGACAGCAGATGCTGGCGAGGATGTGGAGAAAGAGGAACACTCCTCCATTGTTGGTGGGATTGCAAGCTTGTACAACCACTCTGGAAATCAGTCTGGTGGTTCCTCAGAAAATTGGACATAGTACTACCGGAGGATCCAGCAATACCTCTCCTGGGCATATATCCAGACGATGTCCCATCCGGTAAAAAGGACACATGCTCCACTATGTTCATAGCAGCCCTATTTATAATAGCCAGAAGCTGGAAAGAACCCAGATGTCCCTCAACAGAGGAATGGATACAGAAATTATGGTACATTTACACAATGGAGTGCTACTCAGCTATTAAAAAGAATGAATTTATGAAATTCCTAGCCAAATGGATGGACCTGGAGGGCATCCTCTTGAGTGAAGTAACACAATGGCAAAAGAACTCACACAATATGTATTCACTGATAAGTGGATATTAGCCCAAAACTTAGGATACCCAAGATATAAGATACAATTTGCTAAATGCATGAAACTGAAGAAGAATGAAGAACAAAGTGTGGACACTGTGCACCTTCTTAGAATTGGGAACAAAACACCCAGGGAAGGAGTTACAGAGACAAAGTTCGTAGCTGTGATGAAAGGATGGACCATTTAGAGACTGCAGTATCCAGGGATCCATCCCATAATCAGCTTCTAAACGCTGACACCATTGCATACACTAGTAAGATTTTGCTGAAAGGACCCAAATATAGCTGTCTCTTGTGAGACAATGCCGGGGCCTAGCAAACACAGGAGTGGATGTTCACAGTCAGCTATTGGATGTATCACAGGGCTCCCAATGGAGAAGCTAGAGAAAGTACCCAAGGAGCTAAAGGGATCTGCAACCCTATTGTTGGAACAACATGATGTACTAACCAGAACCCCGGAGCTCTTGTCTCTAGCTGCATATGTATCGAAAGATGGCCTAGTCGGCCATCAATGGAAAGAGAGGCCCATTGGACTTGCAAACTTTATATGCCCCAATATAGGGGAATGCCAGGGCCAAAAGAATGGGAATGGGTGGGTAGGGAAGTGGGGGGCGCTATGGGGGACTTTTGGGATAGCATTGGAAATGTAATTGAGGAAAATATGTAATAAAAATATTAAAAATAAAAAAAAAAAGTCGGTTAGGAAAAAAGTAAATATCTTGTTAGATAGCCAAGGCTTGTTTCAACCATACCTCAGTATTCGTATATTTGCTAATCAAGTGCTTTGATTATATATACATGGCATTTTATTCCCATGAAAACACTTTGGACAGTGGAATTAATCTCAGAAAATTGTCCCAGTTGTTTTGCTTACTATCATTGTAAAAGGCAAAGTTCCAACCATGTTCCTACAATCCTTTTTAGACATAATAGTATTGGTTCAAAGAAAAATCAATGTGCACATCCTGCCAATGTTTACATGTTAGTTCAGTTATTCAAGGCTGAAGAGAATAAGTGTGGGTCTTCTGTAAGATTATATTTTATTACATTTATTTGCCTCTGTTCTTCACAAATATCCTGTGTGAGATGAAAGTGTTGTCCCCAAACTCTGGACTTTTCTATTTCTGTGCATATTGACCTTGGCAAATTATCTGAGGCTTTGAAGATTTTCTGAAGAGGAAATCATGTTTGAGGGTTCTGAGTCCTTCTTTTCTATATAAACTAATTTTTTCAATCAGGGGACTAGAAGTTTGTAACTTTAAGAATATTTGTTCTGGCCAGGCAGTGGTGGTGTACGCCTTTGATCCTAGCACTTGGGAGGCAGAAGCAGGTGGATTTCTGAGTTCAAGGCCAGCCAAGTGAATTTCAGGACAGCCAGGGCTATACAAAGAAACCCTGTCTTGAAAAACCAAAAATAAAATAAAATAAAGCAAAAAAAATGAAAAATAAAAAAGAATATTTGTTCAGATCATGAAAGACAAATGTTTTGGTTTTAGTAACTCACTATCTCCTATCAAGTAGTCTAACAGTTGGAAAGCTACCTAAATATTCTGAACAAACAATTAGCTACAGTCAAAGTCTTTGGATTGGCACTTCTTTGTACTACAGGAATTTTGTACACACAGTATTTCTGGTATTGTTTTAACATAATACATGTCACTCAGAAATTAGACTGTAAAACCTCCTTTGAGGCAGGTGTTGTTGGTATTTCTTTTCATCATTCCTAGAATACTACAAAGTTACATTTTCCAGATCTTTGTAAGAATATTGATACTCACTTCTAAATAAATTCATCAAGAGACATTTAAAAAGAATTAGGTACAAAGATAAATAAATACATAGATAGGAGTGGCAGGGAGAAGGAGAGGGAGGGGAAGCCTGGTGCTTATGAAGAACTCAAGGAAACTCAAGACAAAAACTACTGCAGTATAAAAAGTAATAATTATCCCTTTTTACTCTAAACTAAGTTGCCAATTTAAAAGAAAAAAAAGTCTTTTAGAGAAAATCTTTCTTTTGAGTTGTCATTGTTCCCCAGTAGTCTTAAAACACACACTATGTTTCACTTACCCTTGGTTCAAACTCTGAGGTAGATAGAAGGTCCCTGTTGATGAAGATACTTTGCACCTCAGAAACAAAACACATAGACTCCAACTATGGAATTTACTTGAACACCCACTACTGGAAAACTAGCTTTCATGTTACCAAAAGAAACATGCAAGTTTCCAAAGGAGGGAGGCAACCAAAGGTCCTATCTAGCTATGATACATATGTACCACATCAACAAACAGCATTGCCCAATAACCTTATTGCTACAGTAATGCTACTCATACATTGGCAGTAACCAACAGCTCTTTAATAGATCTGAAGACCTAAAAAGCTGGATGGTGATAATGCTTGATACCAGAAACTCAGTGCTATTGATGTCAAGGTTATTGAAGGAAAATCTATAACTGTTAATATACTAAACCCTCATTATAACAGTCTATATACCTTTGTTCTTAATCTACAGATAACTGAAATCTTCACCATCTCAAGGAATTTTCTCTTTTCAGTCAGTGGAGACAACTACAGACAACAACAAATCAGATTGAAGAGTTGTGGAACGTGGTCCCAGTAGAAACAACTACAAACACTTCATAAATATGATGCAGGGAAAATTGAGGAAGAAGGGATGGCAACTGAAAATCAGGATAGAAGATCTTGCTCAGAAAAGGCCTATCAACATTGCAGAAAGCAGAGAATACCTAACAGAAATATTTGAAGAGGACAGGAGAAATCTGGCAGAAAGTCACAGAGGAGAAATTTGTCTGGGATCATCTTCAGATGGAGCTAAGTTCTACAAGTTCCACTGGATGCCCAGAGAGTAGGAGACTCATGAGCTGCTGTAGACTCCAGCCCAGAGCAAAGAACAATTCAGGAGCCATGGAGATCACAGTAATCTACCCTCAAAAAACTATTTTAATTATATAAGCAGATATTTCATGCATTTAAAAATGGAAAGCTCCATTTCAGATCCTTTAACATCACAGGAAGGAGTTGGTGGGATAGAAATGCTACTTTAAAAAGCCACCATAGTACTTATCGCAATTGTGACCACCAGAGTAAACACCTCCCTACTTTAAATTACAATCTTTATATATTTCCTCTCAGAAAGTGTTGAAAAATAGCTGTATAGCATTAAAAATCAGCTGTGATACAAAGGTTTGAGAGACAAAAGAAAAAGAAAATTAGAGAACAGAGTTTGCTTAATTGTGAAACTATGTTATGTAACAAAAGAATCAAGATAGAGAGCCCACTGAACTGACAGCAACACCTCTTTAAACATTGAGAAAAGGCTACCAACCCCACTTACTTTCCTAGTACCCAAGAACAATCCCAGAAAATGGTGAAATTTCACAAAACCAACAAACTAGTTTGGAATCTTGTTAAAATACAAGATCATTGACATTTCAAAGAATCAGTAATAACTCATGGATTTCACTCACCCTATATGAGATAAATGTTAAATACCTGGGATTTCCAAAGCAGGATTATCTCCCAAGACTGGAAAGATTTAGCATCAGTCATAATGGAAGCAGGTTCTCAATTACAATGGTGGTAAGAAGAAGCTGCAATTATGGAAAATTGTAATAGATCTAAAGGTGTTATTAGCAGGAAAGATGAATTGTTAGGTGAAGGACAATTTGCTAATTTAAAGCAGCAGATGTAATTTGATGACTCTATTATTATACAATATAGTTTAGTAGCTTTAAGAGCCTGAGATAAGGTGAATGGGAAAGTACAAAGGTCTTGACATTCACAAAGATTATGCAAAAACTCAGAGAAACTTTTACCGGCTTCTTACATAGATTAACATTACTGTAAAGAAGACTATATCAAATCCATATGTGAAACAGGTATGAATTGAAACTTTAGCTTTCAAAAATGCAAATGCAGGGTAAAAAAATATTTTTAGACTATTAAAACTAAATCAGTACCCATGGATGCATGGATTAGAACTACTGCTGATATTGATGCCAATAACTATGTAATTGGACAAGCAATGGCCAATATACTACGTATCAACGTATCCATTATTTTATCTGTGGAAGAACAGCTTATTTGAAAAAGAATTGTAGACAAAGCATTCCTAACAACTTCTCTAGAAGACCTCAGCCTTCTGGGGTTTGTAGAAAGAATAGTAAGGGTAGGCATTGAACTAATGAATGCAGATCAACAAAAGATACAAGAGGTAATCCTTTGGAAATGGGGAATTTTTAAGAGATAATTCTGTAAATATGGGGAAAACTCCCTAAGGGGTACCTTTTACCCTGGCAATAAACAGCACAAGCCAGGAATTTCCTGTCATCAGTCCACAGAGAAATTACAGAAAACAAAACTAGATATTTTGAACACTGTATACTGACGTCTTATATGATATTACTTAATTGCTTGTGTGTTTAAGTGGGTAAGAAGATGGGCTAGATGTGGTAGAACTGGGCATGGAATGCAAGTGTCTAAGTTACTAGTTCATGTAAAGATTTATAAATATCTAATTGTAATTTGATAAACAGAAGGAGAGAATAAGATTAGTTGAAAGACACCTGATAGTAGAAAAAACTTATAAATCAGATCAGCCTTTATACATTAAAGATGATTTAATATTAGAATGGAAGTCAGGAAATATGTGATGCTGGGGAAATCCACAAGTGGATGAAAGACTATGAGTTTCATCAAAATTGGTAAAGATTCAATCCAGGGGCAGATTGGAAAACCTTGATGCTGAAATAGATATTTGCTGAAGGATAGATGGTCATCCTGTAATTATGAAGAATCATCACATCAGTGGATCTTCATAAGTACGTTTGGACTATAGAGTTTATGGTATTGATAGTTGTTTCTTTGCAAACCGTTAAACTGTATACAACATTTAGCTTAAACAGAAAAAGAAAGGTGTAGAGGAATTTTGATCCAGCAACATGTCTGCTCTGGGAAAAGAGTATCCAAAGAACTTCTGGGTTTGTGTGATCCATCTAGAATACTGGCATTCCTTTAATTCCAGGAGACAGACTCAAGCAGATGTCTGAGTTCACTAACAGCCTGGTATATAGACAAAATTTCAAGTAAAGAAAAGCTCAGGTCAAGGTATGGTGGTGTGTGCTCTTAATACTAGCAATCAGAAGACAGATGCATGCAGATCTATGATTTCTACTAAGTTCATTTGAGTCAGTGAGTTTAGAGGCAATTCAGTGGAGTGGAGTTCATGGCAGTTCAGTTCATAGAGTTCAGAGGCTGCTTTGAAAGGGATGGTTTTACAGAGACAGCTTGTAGAGAGAATAAACTAGACACAGGTGAAGACAGAATGAGCCAGAAAAAGAGAAGGAGACAGAAACTTAAAATAGATGGCCAGAGTTAGTTTGATGTCAAGCAGAACAATTCAGTGAGAAGCTGAGTGAAGTCAGAATGAATCAGTCAGGTTGGGGAGGAGTTTGGGCCAAAACACCTGATTTGAACGAGTCAGCCAGATTTTAGAAAAACAAGAAAGGGTGAACGTATTCAGGAATAAGCATCAGAGATAACTATATAAGGCAGATAAAAGTTACTTTCACACCTAGTAATATCATATATTATTCCCATAACATTTTAGCAGCATGTTAACCCAAATGTCATCTGAGCTACGATGACACTAATGAACACGCCAATTGGCCACAAAGAGACCTCTGAGACATCAAGCCTACTAAAAGAACTACTGAGAAAAGCTGAGTGGAAAAGGTGATTCTCTATGAAGAATACATCAATTGATTATCCAGTGCCATGTAGTCAGTCTTTAAAATATACATATCGATAATATTATATAAACTCAATAAGGTACATTTAAGAATATATTTGGATATACATATATGCATTCAATAACTATTAGTGAAAGAAGAACACACATTTGAAAGAGAGTGGGAGGGGTATATAGAACAGTTTGTAGGAAACAAAAGAAAGGGAGAAATGTAATTAAATGATAATCTCAAAAATATTTACCAAAGAACTTTTATTTTTTATGCAAGAATAAAAGTTTATTCTAATTTTTAATAAAATCTACATTATAATTGTTTATATGTTTTTTTTTAATTTAATGTGTGCGCTGGATGTAGTCCTTGCCTGCTGTAGTAGTTTATTGGGGGTCAAAGGAAAACTTGGGAAGTTATTTGTCTCCTTCCATCACTTGTGTTCTGTGATCCAACTGAGATCATTAAGCCTGTTGTCAGGTGCCTTTACCTAACAGGCCACCTTGAAGGCTGTAGTTTCTTTTGTGTTTGTTTGTTTGTATATATGTGTATATATATTCTTTATTTATGTATCAAATATTATCCCTTTTCCTCATTTTCCCTCTGAAACCGGCCCCCTACCCCATCTCCCCTCACCCTGGTCATGCACACACACTTCCCTGTCCTGTCATTCCTCTACACTGGAGCATTGAGCCTTCACAGGACAAAGGACTACTCCTCCCACTGATGTCCTGCAAGGCCACCCTCTACTACATATGCAGCTGGTGGTTTAGTCCCTGGGAACTCTGACAGTACTGGTTGGTTTGTATTGTTGTTCCTCCTATGGGGCTGCAAAAACTTTCAGCTCCTTGGGTCCTTTCTTTAGTTCCTCCATTGGGGACCCTTTGCTTAGTCCAATGGTTGGCTGAGAACATCCACCTCTGTAATTGTCAGGCACTAGCGGAGCCTCTCAAGAGATAGCTATACCTGGCTTCTGTCAACAAGCACTTGTTGGCATCCAAAATAGTGTCTGGGTTTGGTGACTGTATATGGGATAGACCCCTAGGTAGGGCAGTATCTGGATGACCTTTCCTTCAGTGTCTTCTCCACACTTTGTCTCTGTATCTCCTCCCATGAGTATTTCATTCCCTTTCTAAGTATCTAAGTACCACACTTTGGTCTTCCTTCTTATTGAGCTTCATGTGTTCTGTGAATTGTATATTGGGAACTCAGAGTTTCTGGGCTAATATTCACTTATCAGTGAATACATACTATGTATGTTCTTTTGTGATTGGGTTACCTCACTTAGGATATTTTCTAGTTCAATTCATTTGCCTAAGAATTTCATAAATTCATTGTTTTTAATAGCTGAGTAGTACTCCATTATGTAAATGTACCACATTTTCTGTATCCATCCTTCTGTTGAAGGACATTTGGATGCGTTCCATCTTCTGTCTATTATAAATAAAGCTGCTATAAACATGGTTGAGCATGTGTCCTTATTGCATGTTGGGGCATCTTCTGGGTATATGCTGTACTGGCTAGTTTTGTGTCAGTTTGACAAAGGATGGAGTTATCACAGAGAAAGGAGCTTCAGTTGGGGAAATGCCTCCACGAGATCCAGCTATAAGGCATTTTTTTTTCAATTAGTGATCAAGGGGGAAAGGCCCCTTGTGGGTGATGCCATCTCTGGGCTGGTAGTCTTGGATCTATAAGAGAGCAGGCTGAGCAAGCCAGGGGAAGCAAGCCAGTAAGTAACATCCCTCCATGGCCTCTACATCAGCTCCTGCTTCCTGACCTGCTTGAGTTCCAGTCCTGACTTCCTGGGTGATGAACACCAATGTGGAAGTATGATCTGAATAAACTCTTTCCTCACCAACTTGTTTCTTGGTCATGATGTTTGTGAAGGAATAGAAACCCAGGAGAAGTATAGCTGGGTCTTCAGGTACTACTATCTCTGATATTCTGTGGAAGAGCCAAATTGTTTTTCAGAGGGATTGTACCAGCTTGCAATCTCACAAGCCATGGAGGAGTTTTCGGTTAGAATCACCATCCCTGACCTCAAGCTGTACTCCAGAGCAATAGTGATAAAAATTTCATGGTATTGGTACAGTGACAGGCAGGTAGATCAATGGAATAGAATTGAACACCCAGAAATGAACCCACATACCTATGGTCACTTGATCTTTGACAAAGGAGCTAAAATCATCCAGTGGAAAAAAGACAGCATTTTCTACAAAGGGTGCTGATGCAACTGGAGGTTAGCAGGTACAAGAATGCAAATCGATTCATTCTTATCTCCTTGTACAAAGCTCAAGTTCAAGTAGATCAAGGACCTCCACACAAAACCAGAAACAGTGAAACTAATAGAAAAGAATGTGAGAATACCTCGAGCACATGGGCACAGGCTAAAATTTCTTGAAAAGAACACCAATAGCTTATGCTCTAAGATTAAAACTTGACAAATGGGACCTCATACAATTTCAAATCTTCTGTAAGGCAAAGGACACTGTCAATAGGACAAAATGGCTACCAACGTATTGACAAAGATCTTTAACAATCCTATATCTGTTAGAGAACTTGTATCCAATATATATAAAGAGCTCAAGAACTTGGACTCCAGAAAACCAAACAACCCTATTAAAGATGGGGTACAGAGCTAAACAAAGAATTCTCAACAGAGTAATACCTAATGACTGACAAGCACATAAAAAAATGTTCAACATCCTTAATCATCAGGGAAATTCAAATCAAAACAACCCTGAGATTCCACCTCACACCAGTCAGAATGGCTATGATCAAACACTCAGGTGACAGCAGATGCTGGAGAGGATGTAGAAGGCTATAGTTTTTAAATGTGTTGAACAAATTATATGCGTAATGTTAAGCTTTCTCAGTTTGACTAATTCCTTTCATGTTAAGATTTTTGTGGCATTTTATGAATATTTCTAGCATTAAATTTATGGATTATCTAATTTTACTTCATAAAATAAACATTTAAATTTCCACTAGGTAATATGCAGCTGTGTATCATTTCTTATAAGTAACAAGTGACTTTATTATATTAAAAATGCTATTTGCCAGCTGGGCATGGTGGCGCACACCTTTAATCCCAGCACTCAGGAGGCAGAGGCAGGCAGATTTCTGAATTTGAGGCCAGCCTTATCTACAGAGTGAGTTCCAGGACAGCCAGGGCTATACAGAAAAACCCTGTCTCGAAAAACCAACCAAACAACCAACCAAACAAACAAAAACAAAACAAAACAAAACAAAACAAAATAAAAAATGCTATTTGCCAAAATTGTTAATATCACAATTAACTTGAAACTGGAACACATTTATTAGCTATCAATGTTGAAAATAAGAGGCAATAAACATAAAAGCCACTAATATGCAATAAAGTATATATCAGTCATTTTTAAATATTAAATAATCACACATGGGCTGTTATCATGAATCCACAGCAAATAACTGTGGAGTGATGTGTATGCAGAAGGTGGCACTGGTAACCACCGTCATAACTACCTGATTATCTCCTTTCTTAAATCTATCATCTGCAGCCTTTAATCTTCAATCTTGGAATCAAGATATATTCTACCAAAATAATCAATCCACATACTGCTCTTGAGAACACCAACTGCAAATGAGAAACCAAGACTCCCACTACCAACTTCATCCAGTCACACAGCTGATGACACATATTGGTGAAGACCACACATACCTAAGTCATAAAACATGGAAAAATCATGCTGCTATTGTCCTGAAAGTGCCATCCCTATTGGCTGGTATCCATAGTGCTGGAAGATCCCATGAACCTAGCAGAGGAGAAAAATAATCATCCATCTTATTTATCTATGGACTTTTTGAGCAAATAATGCATGACCTGGCAAGGTGAGACTTCTGCTACAAGAATAGCATAAAACTCATGGCCAACAATTTTTTGAGTAGATTTCAGATACAAACAATAGTATACAACTCACAACTTAGTTATTTTGGCCAAGAAACTGTGGCAAGAAGATATCTAAGTCAGAAAAAAACATAAGTTGATATTCTGCTAATGAGGCAAACCAGTTCTCTATAACATACCTTCATAAACATATATTTTTACTCAATTCTTACTAAAAAAGTTTTGTTTTGTTGTACATGGTCATTAGCAAAGACCCACATCTGACCAAGGTATATAGAAACTGTGGAGTGCAAAGCTATAATTGAAGCATTTATTATGTATACATGTACACACACACACACACACACATGTGCGCACACATGCACAAGCACACACAGAGATTATTGTGAAAGAGAAAGCAGAAATCTTAGAGGATCACAAAGTCATAGGCAACTTTAGGGAAACAGTGTTTTCCAGACACAGACATGCTCTTGCACATAAGAAAGTAACAGTGGTTGTGGAAACATGCACAAGACCTATGAGCTTAATGCCCTGTGCACAAAAATTAGTCTCAAAATAGATGTGGATTTGATCATGAACTTCTAGACCTACTTGAAGCTCAGTTTGTAATTGATAGTGTCCAGGAGAAGTAGAATTAGTTTTCTATTGGCATATTTCTGGTAGATTAAAAAGTCTCTGATAGCCACACTCCCAAGAGTGTATAGCCAGCACTAATTGGATTTGATGAATTTAAAAAAAATGAAACAAAATTGGTTAGATATGGTATGGAAATTGGACCTAGGAGCATGTGGAGAATGGATAAATATAAGAACACACTGTTTATTTTTTCAAAATATAATAGTGAAGACAATCTGGTTCTTCTTACAGACATTTATAACAAATCATAATATCCATGTATATATTAACATTCAGTTAATAATATATGAAAGTCCTTTATGAGGCAAAATACATTTATAGACGGTATCAATTTTTAGCAAGCTACTTAAAATATTGCATGAATATAATTCAGTTAAATGGCTCATATCTTTTAAAAAATCTATTATAAATAATTGATATATGTTATTACACATAATAAAACATAACAATGCATGTAAATATAATTATATTGCCAAATAATGTCTTTTAAAATATATATTTTGGAATGTTTTTAATTCATGAATCTTGTTTCTTATTTTAAGTGAGGTTTTAATTGCTAACTTTAATGCTAAATACCATTCAATATATTGCCAAGTGCCTTAAGGGTATAGTAGTTATTTCATGAGTGTTATCTATAAATTATACACTTTTTTATTTTATAGTCTCAGTTAGATTTCTAGTATTGCACAAATATATGGCACATTATTTGACTATACTTGTCTCAGGTAATATAGTTTTATAATGAAAACTTGGGCTAGAGACATATGCGATAGCATTAAACTCTAACAGACATCATCAAGAAAGACACTTTTTAGAGGATAGAGACTTTTTTTTTTATTCAAAATGACTCAGTTCTTTTAAAATAAATGTTCCTTTTATTGAATTTCATAGTATATAAGCAACTAATTTTTTCTAAGTCTTCCAAAGGAGCCAGGCTGACCTCATTTCAAAGTCAGGAATAAAGAATCTTTATTTAATTAATTGAAACTTTTCAGAAATAATCAAGAAAAGAGTGACACATATTGTGAACCAATTTTAATATAGTTACTTATAATAGTATGGAAAGTTACTTTTCTTTCTGTCTGTTTTCTCTCTCTCTCTCTCTCTCTCTCTCTCTCTCTCTCTCTCTCTCTCTCTCTCTCTCTCTCTCTCTCTCTCTGGACAACACACATAGCTGATGACTAGGAAGGTCAGGAGAGGGTATCAGATTCACTGGAACTGAAATTATAGATGTTTGCAACCCACCATACACATGCTAAACATTGAACCCTGGTCTTTAGGAGTAGCAATTAGCTCACTTAACCACTGAGCCATCCCCCCCAGGCCCGTTTTATGAACAAACCAGTTAAGTTCATCTTTCATTTGAGTCAAGGTACTAAGGAGCAGAATTCTAATTCTCTAAAAATGAGATGATACAACTAGTCAAGAAGCATGTTTTAAAAAGCATTTGTGGCAATGGACAAGCCTCACCTGGAAAAGGTGTATGAGTGTAATGCAGACAGCTTTCCTTATCGCTCAGCCTGAGGAGTTGGGGGTCCCATATGGCAAGACAGTGGGGATATTCATGCACAATCTCCTGGAATTTTATTAGAGATTGCTTGGTTCACTATTTTTCTTGAATTTGCATTTTTCTTGGGTTATTGGAAGTTTTTATTTTCATTTTGTTTGTGACAGACATGTCCTCAGAATTAGACAATCAATGCTTGGACTGTGATTTAATCCTGTTTGTCTCTGAGGACCGTAGAAATGGAACACATCACTACTCCCACTACTCTTCTGTTTGATAACAATGATGATGATGCAGTTTAGTCAACATGAGGGTCTGGTCCAGGTGGACCAGCTAACATCTCATGTTCTTTCCTAATGCTAACTTACTTCTGACGACAATTTCCACACCAACCAAACAGCAGCTAGAGGATTATCAAGAGGTATGGATGGTCTTGCTGGATTCTTGGTTCCAAGACTTAATAGGGACATTCAGAAGTGAGTCAAGCAAGGATGAGGAACTAATTCAGGTTATTCATTTTTGGAGAGCCCAAGGAGTTAAAGAAATTCCAAATCCTGATTAGGATATGGGGAGATGTTAGGTGATACTAATTAAATCAGCAATTCCTCAGTACATAGTCTATCACCTCTCTATACTCTAACCACAATTGCTGTCAACCATGGTCAATTGATTAAGTACCAATGGGCTAGGCTAGATATTTATTCCTTGCAATAGCTGTGTTTCCTGTTTCTTGATACACTTCATGTATTAGGAGGAAACCATGAAGATTGAGGAGCAGAAGGAAAAAGTACAGTCTGCCCATTATTGTTGAATGTAGGAAGTTCTTAAAAGAGACTGAGAAAATGAGAGAATGAACATAAAATCCTCCCAACTGTGAAAAATCAGATGTATAAATAAAAATGCCCTGTGTTATCTCAGTGCTGGAGCGTGAACTGGACTTCTTGGTCCAAGTCTTTTTTCCCCTACTCCACACATCCACCTATGGGTTTTGAACCCTTCCAGGGCAAGATTTCAGCACGTTTACTTGTTTTGAAAAAGTTTCTTGGTAGGATCAAAATTAGTAAATAAAAATGAAAAATTCTTGAATAAAAAGGAGCATTTATAGATTATAATATTCTAATAATTCACTCTTAAATTACATGGTCATAAATACAAAATATAAATTTATATCATGTCATACTATATCAAAACTATAAAGTTTCAAAGTGTTATGAGTATTAAAATCCACATTACTGATGATTTTAAAGTAAAACAAAACTTTATCCTTAAATACTCACATTTTCATACAACTATTTCAAAAGATACAAAGAAATTGATATTAGATTATGACTAACACTCTTCCTATTTTGGGAAGTTGGATGCATATTAAGAGCTCTTAATACACTGTAGTAAGGAACAATGTATGATGTTCCAATGTCTTAGTACTTGGTTACAATCACCAATTTGTTTATTTGTGAATGATTTGTGAATGTATTATATACATATATACATATTCATATATATAGACGAAAACTTAGTTAATAAATATTATTAGATTGAGAGCTAGTTTTATCTAACAACCAATCACAGAGGACTCTGCCAATCTCCACAGTCTGAAGCTTCTTTGTGACTTTTTTTCGCTAATTTCCAAAAGACATAAGTAAGATAAAGTCATAACCATGCTGATAGCCAAGGCAGTACATATGTTTAGTGTTCAGAATATTAAATTCAACCATTATATTTTAAGTACCTTTTATATTGAGTTTCGAAAAGAAGTACATTTACTGTAAACTCTCAAAGTTAATAGTTAAACTAAGATGTATATCATTTATTTTTTTCATTACAAATTCTGTCACACAGATAGGTGGCAAGAGGAAAGGGGTCTGTGACAAATACCTAATATATATGTACTGTTCAGTTCTTGTCCTCAGGATCTTCTGTGTTTCCTTGATAAAACTGCCTGAAAGTATGCTGTTAGTCTCTCAGACCTAAATGTAAGGTTGTGCATAACTTTATTCTGTGACGAAGACATAGTTTTCTCTCTCAGACCATTCCTTGTTTTTTTTTTCCTTTCAAAAAAAAAAAAAAAAAGAACAAAGGTCATTAATTTCTCTATTTGATAATTAGATTCTATAACCAGTAAAAATAAATGAACAAAAACAAGTAACAAAGTCAGCTGAGTAACTACTTCAAAGTGGTTCTAGGAAGAATGAAAATGAAAGGCTCAAGATCCATCCTCGAATGTGGTTCAAAGCTCTTATATAACACTAATTACATAACATGTTCATGCTCTTGGCTTGAACCATCTGCAGTATTTCACTGGGGCTCCTTTGTTTGTTTGTTTGTTGGTTTCTCTAAGATGAGTAGCACCAAGATTATAAACGTTAATTTATATATCTGTTTTGCATAGTGGTGATGAGATAACTTATATAAGTCAAGGCTGAAGTCGTTCATGGCAGCAGTGTAAATTTGTTGCTTTCTTAGCATTACTCAAATTCTTTAACATCTGTATTTATCATTTATTCATGGAATGGTGCTCAATGTTTGCTTCCAAAGTCTCCATAGCTACAGTTGTAAAAAGTGTATTTTGATGGGTATTTACATGGGATTTAATGTTATACCAATCCAGTAGTATGGTTGGGTAGATCTTGCACACAGGCTTAGAATTTGCCTGCCTAGAACCTGTTAGTATGGCTGTTAATTCTTGACAGTTCTTCTTAATTTCATGCTTGAGTGAAGTATACTTTATATTGACAGCAAGATGCGGACAATTTGGACAGTGTACACATGAGCTGGCATGGCTATGTCCCAGTAGCAATTTAAGTTTCAAAAAAATTTACAATACAATCTGAGCTCTTTCTCTATACTATAGATATCTGCTTTCAAAAGAAGACACAACAATTTGATCAGTATATTTGAGTATTTTGTGATAATACTAGAAAACACTATGGAATTTCAACAAAGAAATTAAAGTCAAACTTTTGAGATTTTACTTTAAATAAAATAAAAACAAATATTTACCATTAATCATAATTATAGGAACAAAGTTACAATGATTCAAACTATCTTCCTTTATGAGACAGTGTAGAAAACTGTGTGTGTGTGTGTGAACTACATTTACAGACAATATATATCATAAATATATGGGAAAGACATTATTTTGATGAGTGATATTTTGATTACAAATAGAATATATGTAACCTGTATGGCTTTGGACTAGTATATAATCAGAAACTGCAGTCATTACTAACTTAAAAACTGAAAAAAATCTATTATGAAATAATTATAATATGAAATAAAATTAAAGTGTATTTAAAATTGACTTTTATAACTTCTTTACTCAGTTAACTACATATATCAACACTATTATTTAGAGTATAAAGTTAACAACCTAATGAGTTCATATTTTGTTAAATATCCTCCATTATACATAGTATAAGTTGTAGAATTTTCTAAATTTCTCTTTTCACCCTAAAAGTATAAAGCATTAAAGGAAGCAATTAAAGGATGCCAACTGAACTTTTATTGCATTCATGTCCATTATTATTATCCATGCCATTTTTCTGAGTAGTAAGAAATCAAGGGCCCTGTCTACAGTATCAGCTAATAAATTACGTAATACTGTCTGGTGCTGATGAGCCATTGATATATGCAGTACCATTTACATGAATAATCTTGGGTTGAGTACATACAAATTTTAATTTTGATATGCGAAGAAGGGTGAAGAGTATGGGATGTCTGAGTGAGTTCATGTTGAAAGATAAAATGAAAATTAGAAAAGAATGACAAAACATTGCATTCAATGATATTTCTTAAGGTTTTCTTATTTTGTCTGTTATAATAAATATTAGTTAACATTAAAAAAACAAGACAATTATAAGCAAGTTCAATATGGGTTTGATCAAGAAATAATTTATTTAAACCTATTCTAAAGTTAGATGAGTTTCAAAGATTTAGATATGGTCTTATGAAAAGGCTCTGATATTCTGTTTAAAGCTCGAACTCTTTTTGAAAAAATTTAGTATTCTAACAAGACATTTGTCTCTGTTTAAGGTCATTCTTACAATGTTGAAGAGAGAACACGCTGACAATTTATGAAGCAAGTGTCTTCAAACTACCCATAGTATAGGGCAAACTTACATTACCTGTCAAAGTTCCTGTGAGAAGTGGAAAGAAAAGACAACTTTACAGAAAATGTATCTATATTCATGTCAGTTTTCCTCTATGCTGGATATGCCACTGGAGAAATACAAAAAAAAAAAAAATCACATTTTTCTTCTGAATAAAAAATTACAATTAGGACTCTAACAAAGAATATAGGTCATTTCAATCCATTTCAGAGAAATATCTACTGTTTGAAGGCATATTCATCTCAGTCACTAATCATACAAGCCCATTTGAAAAATATTAAAAAGCATGCATTAGTCTTGATATAGGGAAGAAATTTATAAATGCAAAGGATAGTATATAGATGTGGCAACAGAGCAATAAATATATTTGATTGGATAGTTGAATCCACTATTCAGTTAAATGGTCTTTTCTTGGTTTTTGTGAGATTACATGCTAGAGGTAACTTTTAAATTTTATTCTCATGAGGTTAATTATTATCGCTGTATCTGTAGGGCACACTGTGTATGGAGGTAGAGAGCTTTTGCCATCACAGTTTCTGGAATCACTTCAAGTTAGAAGCCTGCAGAGCAAACACTATTGACAAATGGACCATTATGCTGGTTCTGCAAATAACTTTCTATTACTGGAAGCAGTAAGCAATTGCTTGGCTCAGAAATGGATAATGGAATGATGTCATAGAAAGTTTCTTCATTGAGTCTGAGCATGAACTCAACTGTTTACTCATTTCTTTTCCAGTGTGATAATTATAATTTCTGCAAGATCACAATAACTGTGGCTGTATATTATATCTCAGCTGATCAAAATATGTACTCTCAATTTATATAGAAAATTAATTTATAGAGTAGATCAATGTATATGTGTACAGATCAATATTTATGGTATACAAAATATAAATTAGTAGTTTAATATTTCAATGCCAAATAAATGGTTTGTCATTCGTTTCACCTTTAGACATGAAGGTTTAGGTATATAAAAGCTATTTCAACCTTACAAATGTTTACAGCTATTCCATTTGTTTCATTTTATAAAGCAAACAAACCAATATATGAAAGTTATATGACATGATCAAAATTTTTAGCTCTGAAAGAAATTCAGATCTTCTTTATAGATTTGAGTATTGGGTACTCTTTTTAATGTTATTTCTTAATTATACTAAATATATTTTACTACTATTAAAATAATAAAGGTAAAAGTAATAGCTATATGAATATTACAATACCAAATGACCACCATCCATAACAACAAAAAATGAAAAGAACGGACAAATCTTAGAAGCTTGCAAAGCTATGTTCACTACACATCATGTTTCCAAGCTTGCTATACTTGTCACCAAGCCATATTTAACCTGAACTCTCTATTAAAACTGTACAAAGTTAGAGATGTAGTTAATGAGGTTCCACAAAACTGATTGAAATGGTTTCCCTCAATGTTTGAGTTGTTACCTGTCACATAATCACCTAAAACATAAGACGTGTTCATAGAGCATTTTGGACATGGAATTTTAGTAATGAGCCAGGGAAGTAGGATCGTATCAAAATTCTATTTGGAGAAAGTTTTCAAAGTATCTAATGGATCCAATGGGTAGTATCTAATGGATCTCAATAGTTAGCAATATTAGGAAAACTGGGAATAGTTTTAAAATTATAAATAATTCAGAACTACTTTGATTTTTAATGAATCTCTCTGTCCAATCAAATATTAGTAGATTTTAAAATTGTTCTTAATTGTGATTTATCTGAAAATACTTGTAAGAAGGCTCATATAATTTAATTTACTTTTATCTGAGTAAAATTTATCATTGCCATTGCTAATACTTAGATATCACCGATTTATCTATCATGTATCTACATCACCTATGTATCATCTATCTATCTATCTATTTATCTATCTATCTATTTATCTATCTATCTATCTATCTATCTATCTATCTATCTATCTATCTATCTATCTATCATCTATCTATCATCTATCTTTATCTATCTATCTATCTATCTATCTATCTATCTATCTCTATCTATCTATCTATCTATCTATCTATCATCTATTTTCTATCTATGTCCATTAAATGTGGCAATATCAATTTGACACTCTGCATGTACATTCTAGTCAAAACAGTTTCATGTCTCCCTACAAGGAACCCTCTGGAGAAGATACAATGAACAATTATCTGCAGAAACTGTACAGCTATTTAAGTCATTTTTTGAACCTGAGCACAAACCCACACCCACACACCCACATCCACACACACCCACACACAAATGGCAGTTTTTCTTTTGAAATATACTAGAACTTCATAGATGCTTAATTGTTGTTCCTAGTTCCAAGTCTCCCACATCCCCTGCACGAATCTGGGAAGATGCTGGAAATTTTGATAGTGCAGATCAACCTGAGGTTAATTATTTTTCTTTTATATTTTCAGTTTGTAGCAGTTTCAGTACAAGGTGTAGAAGGCCTTGAAAATTAGTGATGCAAAGTATATATGTATAAATTTAAATAAGCTCCATGAACATATGGAAACATGTTTTGAAGCTTAATTTATCTTATGTTGTTGGCAATAATACCACCAAATATCAATAGGTAAGTGTGATGACTTCAAACCTAAGAGTGTATGCCCAGTGAACCTGAACTTACTGTGGGTAGGTATGTTGCTGCGACTGTGGGTCCAGCAAATAAGAAAAAATGTTGATCCATCTTTACTTTATCTAATAATAGAGATCATAGGCCATATTAAAGAAAGTGTTGAAGGAGTCTTCAGATATTCCAGTATTTTGGATATCAGTTTACCAGTTTGTGATTGCTGTGATACATAGTATTAATATAAATATCAAAAACATAGAAAGCCAGACCCAGACTAAGAATTACACCATTTCACAGTTTTTTCTTTCTTTAAGCAAAAAAATCACAAATTCTATGTTCTTGTATCTTTGTATTTTAATATAATTGAATGAGGTAATATTATTTAATTTCTTGATTTGACTTAAAAGAAAATAGAAAGTAAGAGAAGACAGATATATATTATCCTGAAGTATATATATATATATATATCAGTGCGTTTCTTGATTATATAGCCTGGAAACACCAGAAATTGAAATGTTTCTTGATCCTAATTGCACAAAATCATATTATTAAACAGAAATTAGATGTATCAGGAAATGATAGGAGCTAAATATATTGCAAGATAAACTGAAATGACTCATTAAATCTAAAACTCTGGTGGCTAACTCTGTGTATTAAAATAAGAATTTACCATCATTAAATGAAAATGCTGACAAAGAGAGAAAGGAATTCAGTGACTCATTAGAGTTTATTTAACCAGATGATACCGGATAGCATAAGCAATTAGAACTAGCTTTCTATTTATAGAAAGTAAATGAAGGAAAAATATTGCTTGAGAACATTATAGAAGCAAAGATTGGAGTAGGGGCAAAAAAAAAAAAAAGCCAAAACAATTTATCTGTGCATTAAAGCAAATAAAAGAGATAAAAATACTCACACAAAGTGTTTTTTAAAAATATGATGTGTAAGATTCTTAAATTATAATTGTATTCTGAAATGTATTATTCAAACTGACTTTTAAAAGCCCTGTAATGAACATGATGTTCATTGAATTAAATTTCAGTATATCCATTTATATTACAGATGACACAATTCCCTTAAAATAAAGAGTTTAAGTGATGAGCATTTTAAATGGAACATGAATATTCCTCTTCTTTTCTCTCTCTCTCATTTTCTCTCTTTCTGTCTTTCTTTCTATGTATCTATGTATTTATCTTTCTATCTATCTATCTATCTATCTATCTATCTATCTATCTATCTATCTATCTATCTATCTACCTATCATCCATGTCTCTCTCTCTCTCAGACACACAGACACACACAGAGACACACAGAGACACACACAGAGACACACACAGACACACACACACACACAGAGTGTTAAACACGTGGGGTGGAGTACACATGAATATTTGAACAAGTATTTTTGAGTCTGTCTCAAGTTAATGTCATCTCTCTCTCTCTCTCTCTCTCTCTCTCTCTCTCTCTCTCTCTCTCTGTGTGTGTGTGTGTGTGTGTGTGTGTAAGTATGTGGTAATATGAGTATGCTCTTATTAATGTAGATATGCAGTCAAGTGGGCACTCAAATTGGGAAGCTATAATCTTGAGGAGTGTAGTCCTTAGTTTTTCTAACTGAAACTGGATAATCATGATTTGCTGAGATTGTCTGGACAGCAGAAATCAGGCTTTTTGTTTATACCTACCCATGACTAGGAATAATGATGACTGATGGCTGTATATAGCTTTTATCTAAGGCCTGGTGATCAAAATGCAAATCTTCATGTTTCTATGGGAATTAGTTTACTGAGACACTTCCCCTACTTATAGCTGTAGCTGAGATTTTATTTGAAAATACTTTTAAATTATGTTCAGTTTACTCTGCGTTGAAAACTTTCAGGTAAAGTGATAGTATTCTTAGTTCACTTTGTGACTGAGCACCTCTTTTCCAGTTTATGTATCAAGAGTGTTTCTTTAGAATAGCATATAAGAGGATGGGATGGTATAGATAAAATATGAGGAGTGATTTCCTAAATGAAATCATTGCTTGCATTAAGAGTATGGTGAGAAGCCTGGTGTAATTCTGATAGGCCTGCCTTTATATGTTACTTGATCTTTTTCCCTTACCGCTTTTAATACTCTATCTTTATTTTGTACATTTGGTGTTCTGATTATTATGTGTCAGGAGGAATTTCTTTTCTGGTCCCGTCAATTTGGAATTCTGTAGGCTTTTTCTATGTTTGTGGGTCTCTATTTCTTTAGGTTAGGGAAGTTTTCTTCTTTAATTTTGTTGAAGATATTTACTGGCCCTTTAAGTTGAAAATCTTCATTCTCATCTATACCTATTATCCATAGATTTGGTCTTCTCATTGTGTCCTAGATTTCCTTAATGTTTTGAGTTAGGATCTTCTTGCATTTTGCATTTTATTTTTGATTGTTGTGTTCATGTTTTCTATGGAATCTTCTGCACCTGATATTCTCTCTTCCATGTCTTGTATTCTGTTGGTAATACTCACATCTATGGGTCCTGATTTCTTTCCTAGGATTTCTATCTCCAGAATTGTCTCCCTTTGAGGTTTCTTTATTGTTGCTACTTCTGCTTTTAGATCTTGGATGTATGGTTTTGTTCAATTCCTACACCTGTTTGGTTGTGTTTTGCTGTAATTCTTTAAGGGATTTTTTTGTTTCTTTTTTAGCTGTTTTCCCTGTATTTCTTTAAGGGAGTTATTAATGTCCTTCTTAAAATCCTCCACCAGCATCATGAGATATGATTTTAAATCCAAATCTTGCTTTTCCAGTGTGTTGGGGTATCCAAGACTTGCTGTGGTGGGAATATTGGGTTCTGATTATGCCACGTAGTCTTGGTTTCTATTGGTAAGATTCTTGCATTTGCCTTTCACCATCTGGTAATCTCTGGAGTTAGATGTTCTTGCTGTCTCTGGCTGGAGCTTGTCCCTCCTATAAGTCTGTAAGCCTGTGTCAGCACTCCTGAGAGACCAGCTCTCTCCTGGAAGGAGCAGAGCACAGAGGTCTATGGAACCATTCCACCTCCTTGGTGCAGATAAAAGACTGTTACCAGCTGCTCTGCTGCTTCTGTCGCCTGTACACTCCTGAGTGGACCTGCCTTAGAGAGTCACTGCAGAGAAAATAGCAATCTCACTTGAGTCCTAGTTGCCTGCTTCTCTTATTCACCGCCTTGAAAGCTGATTTTCTGTTGGCAAGTACATGGCATTGATGGTTTAAGGGAAACCAACTCATTACAGCAAAATTGACATTAAGTTTTAGTTGTCTCATAGTATGTTTTGATACTTATCTGGTAACCTTGCTAAAGCCACCAACTGTTTTTGTGAAAACGTATCAGTTATTTAGTTGATTTTCTTCATTTGATACAAATCTGATTACATCTGGCCCTGCTCATTATTTTGGTAAATAGCATGCCTTAAACCTTTCAATGCCCTTGCATAGTCAAACTATGTTCACCTCGAGGCTATCATGCAGTTAGTTTCTCAGTATCATTTTAGCTAAACATGACTGAAATGCAAAACCAATGGCACACCAAAAAGCTTCCATGCGTTTTTAAAGTTGTCTGTAATAGATACATGATAGCAATCATAAGTATTTAAAACCTTTACATGTACAGCTACATTTAATTCACCTTCCATGTTTTATTTTTCAACAATTTATCTTCTATAAATATATGAACTATATTTTTATTTTTGTCTAATTGTTTTTACATAAAATATATTCATCATTCAGGGTGTTTTCCCCATGCTAAAAGTGCTCCTTAACACACAGTAAAAACTCAAAAAATAGTTTTTCAATAACTTAATGTGTAAATAAACCATTCAAGCATAATCTGTTTGATGTTGCAGTCCTGTGTGTGAAATACTCCAAATATATAAAAATATTGCTGTAATTATCTTATTCTAAAACATACTTTTGAACTAGAAAGAACTATTATCTTTTCCTCCCTAGATAATTTGCCATTCAAAAATATCAGTGAAACTAGTCTAAAGAAGTAACTTTGTAAGTCCCTTGAATAGTATTATAAAGCTAAGGTCCTGGTACTGTTCAGCTAAGAATAAAATGTATGTAAGAAACTATTGATAAATCAGTAGTCTTTAGATAAACAGCCTGAGAAAGCAATTAGGGAAACAACTCCCTTCACAATTGCCACAAATAATATAAAATATCTTGGTGGTACCTCTAATCAAACAAGTGAAA
The DNA here is from genome assembly GCF_978045245.1 of Mus caroli. NCBI lineage: Eukaryota > Metazoa > Chordata > Mammalia > Rodentia > Muridae > Mus > Mus caroli. Next base: position 89,821,255 of record NW_028227258.1, on the reverse strand, counting down.
TACCTGTATGACAATAACTTCAAGTCTCTCAAGAAAGAAATCGAAGATCTTACAAGACAGGGAGCTCTCCCATGCTCATGGATTGGCAGAATTAATATAGTAAAAATGGCTATCCTACCAAAGGCAACCTATTGATTCAATGCAATCGCTATCAAAAGCACAACACAGTTCTTCAAAGACATGGAAAGAACAATTCTCAAATTCATATGGAAAGGCAAAATACCCAGAATAGCCAAAATAATTCTTAACAATAAAAGAATAGCTAGGAGAATCAGCATCCCTAACCTCAAGCTTTACTACAGAGCAATAGTGATAAAAACTGCATGGTATTAGTACTGAGACAGACACATTGATCAATGGAATAAAATTGAAGACCCAGAAATAAAACCACACACTTAGAGTCACTTGATCTTTGACAATGAAGCCAAAAATATACAATGGAAAAAACAAATAATTTTCAATAAATGGTTCTGGTTGGTCTAACTGGTTGTCTGTATGTAGAAGAATGAAAATAGACCCATATTTGTCACCTTATACAAAGCTCAAGGCCAAGTGAACCATGGACCTCAACGTAAAACCGAATGCACTTAACCTCATAGAAGGAAAAGTGGGAAAGACCCCGAACTCATTGGTTCAGGGGGAAATTTCCTAAACACAACTCCAGTGACTCATGCTCTAAGATCAGGAATTGAAAAATGGGACATCATGAAACTGGAAAGCTTCTGAAAGGCAAAGGACATAGTCAATAAGACAAATCATCAACCTACAGATTGGGAAAAAAACTTCACTAACCCTATATCTGATAGAGGGTTAATATCCAAAATATATAGAGAATTCAAGAAGCTAACCACACACACACACACACACACACACACACACACACACACAAAAAAAAAAAAAAAACCAAAAAAACAAAACAAAACAAAACAAAACAAAAAAAACCATAAGAACCCAATCAAAAAATGGAATATAGAACTAAATTGAGAATTGCCAACTGAGGAATCTCGAATGCCTGAGAAACACCTAAAGAAATGTTCAAAGACCTTAGTGATCAGAGAAATACAAATCAAAACAACAGTGAGATTCCACCTTACACAAATCAGAATGGCTAAGATCAAAATCTCAGGTGACAGCACAAGTTGAAGATGGTGTGGAGAAAGAGGAACACTCCTCCATTGCTAGTGGAATTGCAAACTGGTACAACCATTCTGGAAATCAATCTGGCAGCTCTTCAGAAAATTGGAAATAGATCTACCTGAAGACCCAGCTATGACTCTTGGGAATATACACAAAAGATGACCCAACATGCCACAGGGGCACGTGTTCCACTATGTTCCACTATGTTCATAAGGGCCGAATTTGTTATAGTCAGAAGCTGGAAACAATCTAGATGTCCCAAGATAGAAGAATGGATACAGAAAATGTGATTCATTTACACAATGGAATACAACTCAGCTATTAAGAATGAGGACATCCTGAATTTTGCGGGCAAGTGGATGGAACTAGATAATATCCTGAATGAGGTAACTCAGACCCAAAAGGACATGCATGGTATGTGCTCACTAATTAGTGGATATGAGTAAATAAATAAATAAATAAATAAATAAATATATAAAAATACCCAAGATACCGTCCACAAAACTCAAAAAGTTCAACAAGCTGATGTGCACAAGTGAGGATGCCTCAGTCCCACTTGGGAGAGAGAAGAAAGCAATCACAAATTGGGAGGGAGGAAGGGACCTGGGAGGGAAAGTGGATGAGGGAGGAAGTGGAGGGGAGAGAGGAACCTGATCTAGTATTTGTTGAGGGAAAAGACTAAAGCCCTGAGGACCAGCAGAGACATAGCCAACCTCAGGAAATAGGAGGATGGGGGAGGGGGACCTCCAGAATGTACCAGAGTTCTGGGAAGTGAGATAGTCTGAGGACTCAAAGGGAGGGGTCTTAGATGAAATGCCTGACAGTAGGGAGAGCCAACTTCCAATAGGAAGGCACCTCCATATTGCATTGGCAATGGTGTCCATGTTTGATGACTGTGTATGGGAAGGATCCCCAGGTGGGACAGTCTCTGAGTGGCCTTTTCTTCACTCTCTGCTCCACAGTTTGTCTCCATATTTCCCCCTGTGAATATCTTGTTCCCTGTTCTAAAAAACACTGAAGCATCCACACTTTGGTCCTCCTTTTTCTTGAGCTTCATTTGATCTGTGAATTGTATCTTGGGTATTCCAAACTTTTGGGCTAATATCCACTTAGGTTTCTTTAAGAACACAACCCCTAAGAAATGACCCATGCACCAGGAGATGGCCTTATATCCATGAACATGAAGTCAGCACTAAGTAGTCAGTGTGATTTATTTCTTAGTCTTCTATTGATTTTATTTACTGAAAATCCCATACCATATACTCCATATTTGTTCTTCTTTTCTCTTTTTTTCTTTAAAAATAACTAGTTATTTTTTAAACTACATTTCAAATGTTATCCCTCTTCCAAATTTCCCCTCCATAACCCCCTATCCCCTCACCTCACCTCCTGCCTCAATGAGGGTGCTTCCCCACCCACCCATCCGCCTATTCCATCCTCATCACCCTAGCATTGCCTGCTCTGGGTTATCAGGCCTCCACAGGACCAAGAGGATCTTCTCCCATTGATCCTAGGAAAGGCAGTCTTTTGCTATGTATCCAGCTGGAGCCATAAGAGATCTGCCAGAGTCTTACCAATACAGATATGGATGAATGCAGCCAAACATTAGGCTAAAAGCAGGGACCCCAATGGAGGAGTTAGTGCAAGGACTGAAGGAGCTGAAGGGTTTGCAATCTCATACAAAAAAACAGCAATATCTTCCCTAACTCTTACCAGACTCATTCCACCAACTTCTACACACCTAACTATATGTGTTCTCTCCTTTTTCTCTGCAAAAGGACTAAAATAGGCATGAATTCTAGAGAAAATGAAGTAGGGAGGAGAAGTGATAAGAAGAGTGAGAAGAAAATGGAGGAGAAGAAGAAGTGCATTTGATCAAAACATATTACATACATACATACATACATACATACATACATACATACTAATTTTGTTTCTATATTTGCAAAAATGTTATGCTTTTTTGAAGTTAAGACAATACTCATTTATGCACACCATTTTGTTATTGTTTCTTCCTTTAAATTTTATATTTAGAAGATTTTCTCTGCAGTTAGGAAGGAGTTCAGAAATGTCAATTCAGTTCTAAGATTTTGTTTAGTTTAAATTACTGTAAAATATGCCTTTGAGTTGTGAAGGTCAAATAGAATATAAATTCAGTTTGAGAAAAGAAAAAGAATTTAGTTAGACAACTATTTTATCTCTAAATACTTATAATTAAAATAAACTGAAGTCTATATTTAGTAATTTTTTAAGTGTGGCAATTCAATGGATCATGTTATATTTCATAAAAATACTCAGTACTTAAAGACTCTTGAGAACCACACTTAATAAGTCAGGCAGTATACTGTCAAGATTATTGAGGGTTAGATACCACAAATTAATCGTATTTTATCAAACATTCGGTAAATAAAAGGGGAATTTTCTATGTGTCTTACTTTCAAAATTCTTGCAAGACACAAAGAGTAGAAATTATAGCATTCCATCACCTGTGACTCTGTGATATTGACTATATCGAGATAAAAGCATTTAAAAGCATCAAATCTGAAAAGAACTCACTGGACAATCTTCTTTGAAAATATAACAAATGAAATCTATATGTGAGACACACTCTCCATATAGTACAAGAAAGGAAATGTTCTATCAAGAGAAGAAGCCAGAGACTACAAATTCTGCAAACAGAACTTGATAAAGCAATTCTTATCTTCTTTTACTTTCTTTGTGCATTTTAGTTGCTTTTACACTTTCTAACTTTTCCTTAATCCAGTATGTAAGTAAAAAAAAAAAATTCACTGCTACATTTCACATCTGTTTCATTATCTAGTTTTTCTTATCAGAAGGAATTACATAGATTCATATACTTTTCTACAGGCAATTTCAAGTCCAGCTTAATACACTAAAGAAGAGAAAGCAAACTTATATCTCCTACACAAGCATAGTGTAAACACTACATGTGACCAAAAAGAAAAACAAAAACAAAACATTATGACCAATGCTTATGTATGTTTTATCTTCTATTTTGGTATACATATTTTTATAGTTCTAAATCAAATGTGTTCCAAAACTCAGTTATTTTCTTTTATATATTCATGTATGTTAGACTTTGAATAACATCTTTATAGCTTTCTTTAAATATTGTTCATAGATTTAAGCTACTTTCTATCTTATAAAAAAACATTGATTCAATCAATACATGTTAGAATATAATTAATACTCTAGGAAGACAAAAGTAATATCAAGCATTTTTTTAGAGTGTCTTAATTTGAAATATCCTTCCAAAGAAATACATTGAATACAGAAATAATCAATTTGGAAAAAATGTCAGAAGCCTTTCTAAACAAAAGATTTTGTAGTTAAAATACTTATAATTATTTTTTTCCATAATTTATTTTTAAAAAGTTTAAACACATGCAAAATTTAAAATATCTCTGAAACCTTTATTGCATTAGTGTCATTATAATTGTGTTGGCCCCTTTCAATTTTCTCCTCATTTACTTTATAATAAAATTTTATGTATAATAAATATTATAGGAGTGTAGTTTTTAAGACCAGTTCAAATTTTTAATATTAACATAAAAAGAGGAGTAATGTAGTTGAAGTTGTTCAAAATAAAACACTGTCTTAGAAATGTGTATTTATCTGACATACAAAAATAAGAACATTGAATGAATTACTGAATATACACAAAATAATTTTTCAAATCCATATGCATGAAATAATTACATTGTATTCAAAGGAAAAATTCAGAACACTAAATACATAAAAATGTATTTTAGTATTATTTAGAATTACTATTTAGAGAAGATTTTTAAAACCATTTTCTGTCCAATACCATTTCCTCAATAAAATATTTGATATAATATATAGAGAGATTACTTTATATAATATGAACAAATCTATAATCATGTATATATAATTGTAGATAATATAAATACAATATAATATATGTATATGCATATATCAGATATTTTCTGACATTGAATTTTCTATTATATTGAAAGTGTTAATTTTTGTATACATAATTTTTCATTAGTTAGAGATAAAAGCAAATTCCAACATTACTGAGGTGGGTGTGCTTGTTTTTTAATATTAATAATTCAATATTGATTAAATATTTGATAGTGCAGAAAACATAGAACACTAGGGATTTTTAGAGTTGATCCATAATTTGTTCTTTAATTATCAATACTGAAAACATTTTTCATGTAAATATGAAGTGTGTAGTAGCAGGACAACATAAAAAATATTGCAAATTACTAGGCTGAAGTCTAACTAATTTGAATCAATTTTTCTGAAAATTTCTTAGTAACTCAAATTATATTATTAATGAAACTCACCAAGAAAATAAAGTGCAATAAACATTGAATATAATGCATATAATGATATGTACATGCATTATATATATATACATATATATGATATATACAACATTCATAATACATAGATACATATGTATATGTACATGTACTCTGTGCGTATTTTATCTACATTTCTACAAGAATAGAGAACTCTATATTTATTTATTCATGTATTTATAATACAATGTGGTATTGCACAGCATGTAATGTTCTTAAATTGGAGGAAAGTTTCAGTAAGTATTCTTTGGATGGCATGGTGACAGAGCACAAGCAGTGAAGGGGAAAGTGTGTAGCTAAGCACATACTAGTTCTGCTACTGCCTGGGTTTGGGTACCAGTAGTCCTGTGAAGTGACCACCTCCTATAGTCAGGCAGGACTTCCAGTGGAAGGTGGTGGACACCAATCCACTGACAAAACTTTTGACTCAAAATTTGTTCTGCCTCCAAGGTGTACAAGGGATGAAGATGGAGCAGAGATTGACAGAATGTCCAACAATGACTGATCAAATTTGAAATACATCCCATGGGAGAGAGCCAACCCTGATACTATTATTGATACTGTGGTATGTTTCTAGACAGGAACCTAGCATAACTGACTTCTTAGTGGTTTCATCCAGTAGTGGATGTAAACTGATGCAGAAACTCACAGCTGTACACCAGGCACATCTAGAGGAGTCTTGCCCAAGAGTGGGGGATAGGACTAAGTAAGCTGGAGGGGTGAAAGGCAGCACAAGAAGGCCTGCAGAGTCAACTAAATTAGGACCTTTGTGACTCACAGAGACTTAACCATCAAACAAAGAGCATGCAGGGTCTGAACCTATACTATATATTTGTAGCAGATGTGCAGCTGGGTCTTCATGTAGGTTTGCTAAGAATTGAAGTGGGGGCTGTCGCTGACTCTTTTGCCTGCCATGGCATTTCTTTATGGTAGGTGGACTGTCTGGTTGGAGCTAAGTGGAGGATAGTGCTCTTACTCTTGGTGTGAAGTTATGACCTGGGGCAGCTGGGAGGTACCCAAGTGAGGGCTTTCCTTTCTCTAAGGAGAATAGAAAGGGGTAATAAAAGGAGGAATTTGTGAGGATGAGGCTGAAAGGAGAGAAGAGAGGTGGAGATCTGCAACCAGATATAAAATGAATAATTGACAACAACAACAACAAAAACAAACAGACAAACAAACCAGAGTTATGGGGAACTCAAGGATTTCCTGGGAAATGGGAAATGGAATAGATTTCTCATGTGGGGTAGGGCAAAGTAGGCTTAGGAGAAGGTGGGGATAGATGGAAAGGGGAGAGAATAAGAAAATACTGGGAGAAACAAGTAGGTATGATGTGAAAATGGAGTGTAATGGAAACCCCTTGAAATCTACAAGTATAATCCTAATAAAGAATTCTAGTAAATGGAGACATAAACCTTAACCGGTAGTCTTTTGTAACCAGGCAAGACCTAAAATGGAAATTTTGGCACTCCAACCTTGCAACAAAACCTTCAACTTGACCTGCATAGAGCCTAACAATATCATCATAAAAGACAACAGAAAGAATTCTCTTAGCTAGGGATGGGAGGTGTTGCAGAGTCCCAACAGCCAGACATTAAACAGAGCCTGGGGAGGTCTTACAGAGAAGGAGGAAGGGTCAGAGAAACCAGAGAGTTCAGGGGCATAACAGGAGAACATGGCGCACAGAATCAGATGACCAGGACTCATGGGAACTGGCAGAGATCAGGGGCCATAACTAGGTCATCTGCACATATGTTATGACTGATTAGTTTGTTGGCTCTGTGGAAATCCTAACAGTGGGAGAGGGTGCAGTCCCTGACTCATTTGCCTACTTGCAGGTTCCTTTTCCTCCAACTGGATTGTCTTGTTCATCCTTGATATGATAGTATGTGCCTGGTCTTACTGTAACTTATTATACCAGGTTTGATTGATGTCCCTGGGGTTCCTGATATTCTCTGAGGAGAGGAGAAGGGCACATAGATCTGGGAGAGAGGCGAGGCAATGGGTGGGATGGAAACTGGTCAGGATGTAATATGTAAGATAACAAACAGGTAACTTAAAAAGAAAAGCAAAAGTATTAGTTTATACGTAAGAATCTTCTAGAGCCTTTGACCTAATAAGTAGGAATGAGGAAAGTTTTAATCAATGGTTTTTGAAGGTGGCTCATTCCTCAGGCAATAGGCACAAAATCTTAATCTACAGTTCAAGAGTTTATAACTGAAAGTATCACACTGTATGATTCTTAGATTATACATCCCAGCAAAGAAATATAAAATTATATTTTGATAACACAAACTTGATATTATGCACCTTGAAATCACAAAGTGTTTTTAAATAAATTATGATTTTTGAGTGATTTTGAAACTTCTGCGGAAATAAAAATCTGAAAGCTATAATAATAAAATTATTCTAATATAAAGATAATCAAGATAGTAACACTCAGTAGGATTTTACCAAAAGGCACTGATACTGTAATGTTCATATAGATATAAAATGAGTCTTAAAAACCAATGCTACTCAATGGTTTCTTACTGCTTTGTACTTAAGCTAATGCCTTTAAAATTTTCTATGAGGCTATAATTTTACATATGAATACCATGTTTTTTACAGACTTCAATGTAATATATTCTAAATAATTATTTCATATAATGAAATATTTTTCTGATAGTAATTTTTACCATTTGATCTCCAGTATAAATTTATCACTATAGTAGAACATATTTGTTCCTTTCCATGTATACTGCTCCATCTGAACTCACTTTTCCTTTACCACACACAAGGTTAGCAGAGCATATAACCTTAAGATGAAAGTTTCTTTGATCTAAATTAAATGTAAACTTATATAAGTCCCCTATTTTTTCCTTGAGAGTAATATATAGTATTTCACAGTATTCTGAGTAAGATAGTATACCCCTCTGTCCACACACCCTGCAAGTGCTCATTGCAATGAGTCAGTCATTAGTCTTGTTCTAGGTCTCTGGATTCTGTGACACCATCAATATTGGATTATCATCAGGACCTCTTCCAGTCATCCCATTGTTACATAGTGTTAACAATATCCTGAAATGTTAGATCAGCCATGCTGGCTCTTTTTTGTTTTCCAACCATTTGTTTATGGTGAAGATTTTGGGGTTATCTCTGGATATGGGTCTGAGTGGTCATAAAGTTGACTCTTCCTTATCCTCACCACCTGGACAATTTCTCAAACACTTTTCCAACTATGTCCACAATGCCCACTATGCCAATGACCATTAGCAAGAGGCAGGATCAGCTGTCCTGCTTTCATGTCCCCAGGGCCATCTTATCCACACCAGACCTCCAGAACAAACTCTACTGTGCTCCCTAGTCAAGGTATGGGGGATGACTTTTCCAAGAGTTCCAGCCAGTTAGGGGGCTAGCTTCCATGCTCTCATGTCATCGTTTCTTGTGCCTTCTTCATCAGGGCCAGATCAACTGTCTTGCCCAGGTGTTGTCCCAGGTGAGACATGGGGTCAGCTCTCCAGAGAGCTGCATCCAGTGACAGGCAAGGCCATGTATCAACAGTCCCTGGAAATCCATGTAGTTCTCTTGACTAAGGACATCCCCATGTTTCCTAGTGGTAATCTGAGCCATAGACATAATACCAATCACTTTAGCTACATAAGCAGAAACTCAGACATGACTCTCAACAGCAGCTCAGGCGGGGAAATCACTACATTCCCAACAGCAGGGCTTGGCCACTTGCAAGTGGTTACTCCTCTCTATCCTTGAAGTCTCCAGTTCCTTCTCTCTTTATAACACTGGAGCAGCTCCACTTCTCTTTTTCTCCCATCTGACAACAACATACTCGAACATTGTGGTGGCTCTGCTGCAGGGTGGCCACCTGGCTGGGGGTAGGGGAACTCTGGATGACAGCTTCCATCCCTGCTGCATGATACAGACATAAGCAGGTATCTACGACAGTCTTTGTAGTGCACTGGAGAGCTGGTCTGTACGTGACATGGCAGTACCCAGGTCTCTGTCTACCTCTGTATGTAGCCTGGCAGTACACAGGGATACTGTGCTCCCTGGATATAATTTGATTTGATTTTTATGAATACTAGATATAAAACAGCTTTGGCCACCAAGGCAGCCATCAAGCTAGGATCAAAACAGGAATGTACCTGCTCTGTGACCAATAAAAAAACAACACAACCCACGGAGTGTCTCCTTGAACATTACCAGGGGTCTTGGTAGAATGATGTATATATTTTAAGCATCCCACACTTTATTAATTTTTGGTAGCAGGAAAACATTGTGCATACTTTTTATGTGTGTGCATATTTACATATATGACCCAAATTGATGCATCTTGTTATTACATTGTTCTATGTCATGCCTTATGCTAGTAAAAGGACATAACACTACATTAAGTCTAGAAAATAAAGTTGATAGTGATATTGAACATAAATTATGGAAATAGAAGGGAAATGAACAAGTACTCTTAAAACTGATGTCATAATTTTTGATATTTTGTTAGTTTAGTAAAACAGTAAGTCCATTTTGTTACAGAAAAATGTACATATGCAGATTCAATATAATATCAAAATTCACTTAAAGACAATTCCAGGAATCACAGAGAAGGTTAACCAAATTTAATACATTGGCCTAATCAAAAAGAGACATGTGAGATCATTTAAATCAAAGGCAGAGAAATTTAATACCCATGAGAAACAAAACAGAAGAGGAGTCTACATGTGTTTGTCATTGCCTGAAAGCAGAGTTCTCCCTAATTTTCATATATGTATATAACTAACTCTTCTGTTTTAATTGTTTCTATTAAGTTTGTTGTCTTTCATTTTTGTTAATATATGTATATATCCATATATTTGCATCTATATACATATATCTGCATGTGTGTCTGATTTACAGCTCATCATGTAATGACATTCTAATAATTCTTAAAAAATATGGGTGACCAAGATTTGTCTACCATACAATCTTCACTTGTGTATTTTATATTTATTTCAAAACTTTGATAATTTAATTGATAGAAGTTTTCATGACCAATCTGAAACAACTCTGGGATGGTACAAGGATTTTTGCAGATTTAAAGAAAAAAACCTGAATATCGAACAACATTGCTAAATCCTCACTGAGAGAAGTGTGAAAAGGCAGTCTCCAAATGATGCTCTCCCTAAGTTTCTGGAATCTTGAAAGAATTTACACACACACACACACACACATATATATACATATATATGTATGTATATATATGTATGTATATATATATGTATATATATATACATATATATTAAAATATGTTCATATGTTTGCTATTAAAAATGAACTTTGATCAAGGAATATGTTGAGGTAATTGCAATTCTTCATTCATAACATTGTTTACAGGTGAGAATGGTCAGCTTCCAAGGGATGTGGGGCAGTAATTAAAAATTGATCATCATTTATGACCTTTTCTCAAAATAACTAATGTTACTTCCTTTGACACAACTGGAAATATTTCAGTTAATTACCACCTGCAAACAGGCAAAACTCAATAGGAAATAATGAATCAACTTCTTAATTTCTCTCCCTGGCTCTCAACTATTTTTTCTAAAGAAGCATAAATAATTACCTATTGAACTTTTCCTCAAATGTCTGAATAAGCTATTTAAATTGCTTTGCCAACAAACATCTCACTATCTAACTTGAGGTTTGGGGTTTCTCTACTTATACTCCACATTTTTCTCAGGCTAGAATTTATATTGTCCTTTTGCTAATTTTGATTATTAACAACCTGGGGCTATTTCAGCTTATTTTAAATATTAATACATCCTAATCTTATAAATTTCCACTAGCATTAAATTATATACTTTCTTAAAAGTGTATGATTCCTTTTTTATTGTTTTATTTTGATTCTAATTTAATTCTACTTTTTACTTATTCTCTTTACATCCAACTCATTGCACCCCTCCCCATAATCCCTCACCACTATCCTTCACCCATTCCAACCCTTTACCTCTGTACAGGTAAGGACCCCTTGGATATCTCCCCACCCTGGTACTTCAATTCTCTGCAAGGCTAGATTCTTCCTCTACCACTGAGGCCAGGCAAGGCAGCCAGACTAGAAGAACATATTCCATAGATAGCCAATAGTTTTTGGGATAGCCCCCACTCTAGTTTTTCGGAACCTTCACGAAAACCAATTTGCACATATGATACGTATATAAGGGGAGGCCTAGGTCCAGCCCGTGTGTGTTCTTTGGTTGATGGTTGACTCTGAAAGCCTCAAGGGTCCAAGTTAGTTTACTTTGTTGGTCTTCCTGTGGAGTTCCTATCTCCTCCATGGCCCATAATCATTCCTTCTCTTCCTCCATAAGAGTCCCCAAGCTCCATCAACTATTTGGCTGTGAGTTTCTGTATCTGTTTGAGTCAGCTTTTAGGTGGAGCCTTTCAGAGGACAACATGCTTCTGTTCACAAAGGTAACAAAGTAATATTAATAGTGTCAGGGATTGGTGCTCGCCCATGGAACGGGGCTCAACTGGGGCCGCTTTTTGGTTGTCCATTCCATCAGTCTCTGCTCCATTCTCAGTAACTTCATTTCTAGTATAACTCGCAATTAAAAATCCAACACATTTTTTATAGACCTTGAAAGAGCAGTTCTCAACTGAATATGGAAGGAAAAAGAAAATGAAATAAAACAAACAAAAAACAAACAAACAAACAAACAAGAAACATAACAGTGAAAACAATACTGAACAATGAAGGACCTTCGGGAGAAATCACCATCCCTGATGTGACACTACAATGCATGGCAATAATGGCAAAACAAAACAAAAACTAAATGTTATTGGTTGGTAGAGAAACAAACCCACCATCCAATGGAATAGAAGACCCAGAAATAAACCCACATACATATAGACATTTGATATTTGATAAAGAAGCCAAAACCATGCAATGCAGGGAAAAGGCATATTCAACAAATGGTGCTGGCCTAACTAGATGTTTATAATTAGAAGAATGAAAATAGATCCATATTTATTACTTTGCACAAAATTATGTCCAAATAGATGAAGGACTTCAACATAAAACTGAATAAACTAAGTCACATAGAAGAGAAAGTGGCAAACATCCTTGAACACATTGGCACAGGAGACAATCTCTTGAACAAAACACTAATGGCTCAGGCTCTAAAATCAACTAGATCCATTTTTTCTGAGTTTCCGATGAGTTAGAATGTCATAGCAGACTGATGTGGCAAGCTATAAGTGCTCGCTTTGGTAGCCAAAATACAGAGAACATCAGGAAGTGCCCCAGAACTAGACAGGACACCCCAAGATGCTTTGCTGAACTACATCTCAGTTTAGGCCTGACCTTCAAGAGTTTCTCTGATCCTTCAGTAATGCCAACAAATTATGAACCCATCATTGTTTATGAAAAAACTCTGAAGATTCAATCATCTCGGAGTGATGCATCACAGAATAAGAAGAGACTCTTTAAAATACAATTTTGGGTGGGATTAATTTATATTTGAAACATGGCAAAATTCATAATGATTCATATGACATTTTATATAATATTATTAAGCTCAATTTTTGAAAAGTATGTATCTATTCATTTATTTTTATGTATATGAGTGTTCTATCTCCAGAAAAGAGAATCAGATCCCATTTTAAAGAGTTGGGACATGGCATGTGGTTCCTGAGAATGAGAATTGAATTTAGGATCTCTGTAATAAGGGGACTATATCTTAACATGTAGCAAATGAATGGAGAGCAGTGATTGAAACCCTCATGGCTTAAACTCTAATCTATACGTTTTATGGTGAGTGGCTTCCATTGATGATTCAGGAGCTTAGTCTTCTCATAGGACTATGATATTCATCTTTCCTCTCTTCATGTCTGTCTGCTTTGTGTTATTAAGACATTAAAACCATGCAATGATGAAGTCTTCATTTCATCAAAGAAACTTTTATAAACGTAAGGAATACAACACTGAGATGTCTTTTATTGTCACTGAAGCAAGAATTTATGCTTTTCTTAGTTACTTTCCTATTCTGGTGCTGAAACACCACAACCAAGAAAACTTATGGATTATTGAGTTTATTAAGCTTCCTTTGAAAAAGTGAGTTCATGACCATCATCAAAGCAGAGAGAAAGGCATGATGTTGGATTAGTAGCTGATGGTTTATATGAAGCAGAGAGAAAGGACTAACCCAGAATAGCATGTAGGTTTTAAACCTCAAAGCCAAACCACATTTAAACAACACAAGTTCAGACCTCCCAATCCTTACCAAACAGTTCCACCAACTGAGGACCAAGCATTCAAATATATGACTCTATAAGGGCCATTCCATACAAACTACCACAATACCATTGTTAAAGATTCATGAGTCAGAAAACCTTAGGAAGAAAGACTTTGAGAAATGTTACATAATTAGTAAGAACCATTAGACAATTAACTAAAACTTGATAAGGTTTAAAGTAGTAAAGCAACATTTAATTATTTCTATACATTTTTTTCTCTTTCTTAGATGTGAAACTCCCCTTAATATCTCAAATAAATGCTATCACAGTTTGCCAGAAATCTAAACAGAAAGTACATTAAATTTGATGACATTATCATATTTAATCCAAAGAAATGGGAACTTGGATAATTTTTTCTAAGAAACAATAAAAGTGTAATCTATATCAGAAATGGAAAGTATTACTTCTTAATTAGAAAGCTAGATATTCAACCAATGATCACAATTACGGTCTTCTTGTGATATGTATTTCACTTACAGCATATTGACACAGTTGATTTTTTCCAAGAGCATATTTTCTGATGACTATAGCCATTACCTGCAGATTATAGCAGCATCCAGCTGAGAAACTTAATGTTAATACTGTACTATACACACATATTATGCATTTAATGTGTAAGTTGCAAGTGTTATGGATAAATATTACTATTGAGAAGTTAATGGGGTGTAATCATTATGATGTCAGATGTATTTAGACTATGGTTAATGAAGCCAAAAAGGTCAATAAATAGATTCAATTAGAAAGAAAAGTCATTTGTAAAGATTGAAGAATTCATGATATTTCCCTGATCATTCTTTTTCCCTCATGTTGAGCAGTTTGTGCCATGATCTACCATTTGTGAAATACTTTCAGTATCGCTTGTTATGAAACAAAAATCCAGATTCATGTAGAGAAGCTTGAACTCCCATCTTTGAAAACAGACCTTTAATAAGGTCTAAGGCTAAGTGAAATCCATAAGCAACATTTTTGTCTTTTTTTATTAAATATTTTTTCATTTACATTTCAAATGCTATCCCCAAGGTCCCCTATTCCCTCCCCCTGCCCTTCTTCCCAACCCTTACCTGCCAAGTCCAACTTAAAAAAAAATCAAGTAGTGTGCATATATAAAGAAAAAGCTGAGCATAATAACACTACCTGCATACTAGCATTTCACTATTTTATACTACTATGCTCTATACTTACTAGTAAATGAATTCCTATACTTTAAATCATCCAGTGTGTGATTAACCCCAGCCTGGGGGTGATTGTGTTATGCAAGGAAGCCAATGCAAGGAAGCAATAGCTCACAACAATTTATATTTCTCTATCAAAATGATGACAACACAATGTAAGGTAATGTTAGCAAATTCAGGAAGCATAAAATGTGAAGACTTTAGCTTCAAGTGCCCCTTTTAGTTTATCTATTAGCACATGCAAAGTGTTTTCTTCAATATTTTCAGTTTTTCTACCTTTTACTAGGAAGTTAGTATTTAAATAGTGATTGTTATTAAAAGAAAAAAGGGGCTGGTGAGATGGCTCAGTGGGTAAGAGCACCCGACTGCTCTTCCAAAGGTCCAGAGTTCAAATCCCAGCAACCACATGGTGGCTAATAACCATCCGTAACAAGATCTGGCGCCCTCTTCTGGAGTGTCTGAAGACAGCTACAGTGTACTTACATATAATTAAATAAATAAATCTTAAAAAAAAAAAGGCGTGTGCCAGCATATTATTAAAAAAAAAAAAAAAGAAAAAAAATTACTTCCATCTTTCTTTGCTAGACTTTCGATAACATAGAAAATATTCACTGTGCTGAAAAGCAATAAGGGTAGTTAATAACATAGAACATCATGTAAAATTTTCTTTTGTTGTTATTTTTTTGTTTGTTTGTTTCCTGTTTATCTCACTTTTATTTAGAGAGAGAGAGAGCTTTCCCTGGCAAAGTGTGCTGTCCTTTCATTTATATTTCTTTATTATTATTATTAGGTATTTATTTCATTTACATTTCCAATGCTATCCCAAAAGTACCCCAGACCCTCCCCCAACCAGTCCCCCACCCACCCACTCCCACTTCTTGGCCCTGGCATTCTGCTGTACTTAGGCATATAAGGTCTGCACGACCAATGGTCCTCTCATTACACTTATGGCTGACCAGGCCATCTTCTGATACATATGCAGCTAGAGACACGAGCTCCAGGGGGTACTGGTTAGTTCATATTGTTGTTCTACCTATAGGGTTGCAGATACCCCCAGCTCCCTGGGAACTTCCTCCAGCTCCTCCATTGGAGTCCCTGAAATCCATCCAATAGCTGACTGTGGACATCCACTTCTGTGTTTGCTAGGCCCTGGCATAGTCTCACAAGAGACAGCTATACCAGGGTCCTTTCAGCAAAATCTTGCTAGTGTATGCAATGGTGTCAGTGATTAGAAGCTGATTATGGGATGGATCCCCGGGTATGGCAGTCTCTAGATGGTCCATCCTTTCATCTCAGCTCCAAACTCTGTCTCTGTAGCTCCTTCCATGGGTACCTTGCTCCCAATTCCAAGAAGGGGCAACGATTCAACACAATGGTCTTCATTCTTCCCAAGCTTCATGTGTTTCTCAAATTATATCTTATATCTTGGGTATTCTAAGTTTCTGGGCTAATATCCACTTATCAGTGAGAACATATCATGTGAGTTCTTTGATGATTGAGTTACCTCACTCAGGATGATGCCCTCCAGGTCCATCCATTTGCCTAGGAATTTCATAAATTCATTCTTTTTAGTAGCTGAGTAGTACTCCATTGTGTAAATGTACCACATTTCTGTATCCATTCCTCTGTTGAGGGGCATCTGGGTTTTTTCCAGCTTCTGACTATTATAAATAAGGCTGCTATGAACATAGTGGAGCATGTGTCCTTCTTACCTGTTGGGACATCTTCTGGATATATGTCCAGGAGAGGTATTGCAGGATCCTCTGGTAGAACTATGTCCAATTCCAGAGTGGTTGTACAAGCTTGCAATCCCACAAACAATGGAGGAGTGTTCCTCATTTTCCACATCCTTGCCAGCATCTGCTGTCACCTGAATTTTTGATCTTAGCCATTCTGACTGAGGTGAGGTGGAGTCTCAGGGTTGTTTTGATTTGCATTTCCCTGATGATTAAGGATGCTGACAATTTTTTCAGGTGCTTCTCAGCCATTTGGTATTCCTCAGGTGAGAATTCTTTGTTTAGCTCTGAGCCCCATTTTTTAATGGGGTTATTTGATTTTCTGGAGTCCACCTTCTTGAGTTCTTTATATATATTGAATATTAGTCCCCTATCTGATTTAGGATAGGTAAAGATCTTTTCCCAATCTGTTAGTGGCCTTTTTATCTTTTTGACGGTGTCTTTTGCCTTACAAAAGCTTTGCAATTTTATGAGGTCCCATTTGTCTATTCTCGGTCTTACAGCAGAAGCCATTACTGTTCTATTCAGGAATTTTTTTACCCTGTGTGCATATCTTCAAGGCTTTTCCCCACTTTCTCCTCTATAAGTTGCAGTGTCTCTGGTTTTATGTGGAGTTCCTTAATCCACTTAGATTTGACCTTAGTACAAGGACATAGGAATGAATCAATTTGCATTCTTCTGCGTGATAACCTCCAGTTGTGCCAGCACCATTTGTTGAAAATGCTGTGTTTTTTCCACTGGATGATTTTAGCTCCCTTGTCAAAGATCAAGTGACCATAGGTGTGTGGGTTCATTTCCGGGTCTTCAATTCTATTCCATTGGTCTACTTGTCTGTCACTATACCAGTACCATGCTGTTTTTATCACAATTGCTCTGTAGTATAGCTTTAGGTCAGGCATGGTGATTCCACCAGAGGTTCTTTTATCCTTGAGAAGAGTTTTGGTATCCTAGATTTTTTGTTATTCCAGATGAATTTGGAGATTGCCCTTTCCAATTCGTTGAAGAATTGAGTTGGAATTTTGATGGGGATTGCATTGAATCTGTAGATTGCTTTTGGCAAGATGGCCATTAGTATGTTGTGGCTTCATTTTCTTTAAATCTAAAACGTCTTTAATTTCTTTCTTTATTCTTTCCTTGACCAAGGTATCATTAAGGAGAGTGTTGTTCAGTTTCCACGTGAATGTTGGCTTTCTATTATTTATATTGTTATTGAAGATCAGCCTTAGTCCATGGTGATCTGATAGGATACATGGGCAATTTCAATATTTTTTATCTGTTGAGGCCTGTTATTTTTAAAACCCAGCTATTTATAATATTGAGTAATTTAATATACTTTATACAGTATCAGTTTCTACCACAAAATCATCAACCAAAATTATTTTCATGTTTTGTCCACCCAAAGATATTCAGCAAATTAAACATCCATCATTATTTACTATGAGCCATATTAAAATAAAGATGTTTATTTTTCCCATCTCAGTCCAAGGAGTTAACTTATAAACTTTGTTGTTACATACTTTTGCTCACTCTGTAAATTTCAGGGATAATAGTGATGAATTAAATAGACGTGTAAGTGTAAAACCAAATCTAATGAATGGACTTTCTGCTCACAGTTGTTAATAATGTAATGAGACAAATATAATTTATGTCAACGGAGAGTATATTCTTTCCAGGGAGAAAATATTTATAAAAAACCCCTATATATTTAAAGTAATTCTATGAACAAGCATAAAAACTGGAAAGACATTTTAATTGACAAATATAAAGTAAGTAGTTTGTATTTTATTATTTCATTTGTCAGAAAATAAAACAACTTCAAACTTTCCCTACTCCAGATAATCTTAATCCTCTATTATATGGACAGAAATACTCAATCTTTCAGCTATTTCTCCTACATATTGATTTATATTTCAACCTAGTCATTGGCATTTAAAATACAAAGCTATTTTTTTACAGTGTTGCATATGGTTTTTTAAGGTAATGATTGACTTCAAAAGGAGTAAAAATCATAAACGACCACATCTTAAAATAGAAACAATAATTCTGTGTACAAGTATTACAAAAGTATTATTTCAACTACATGATATTATTTAACAGGAAAATAATTTTAAAAGCATATTAGAGAAACATAACATGCTTTCATGTCTTTTTGGTAAAGATTTTGTTTTATTTTCATTACATGTATGTGTGTTTATGTGGAGAAGAGGGGGAGAATGGAATCACCATGGAGTAGGAATTGTAGTAATGTAGCTCCCCAAATAGATCCTTTCCTTGACTAGTATGCATCCTTAATTATTAACTCATCTCTCCACTCCCACACTTTTTGTTATTAGCAAGCAGAGAAATTTTATTATTGCTATTAGTACTTCTGAACTAAAAAAAGTTACTGAGGGCTTAAATATTAAATTAATACCTAGTTTATATTGTATATATAATATTATGGTTTTGAATATGCTCATGAATATAAAATAATGGTAAAATTTTACAGAGAAATAATCACTAAATAATGTGAAAATTTTAAATACTTAACACTGTATGCATTTTTGTGCTCAGTCACATGCATGACATGGCCTGGGAAGTTGGCAGGAATCAACATTTCCAAAAGCCATTCTGTCTCTCACTTTGGATCTGAGGCAGAATGTATGCACTTTCAATAGCTGTTTAATCAATTCAAGTTTCTCTGTATAGATTCAGCCAGATTCTTGGGACTCCTACCTTCCAGGTTGAGAAGTGCTGAAATTACAGTTGCCAATCACCACATGCAGTTTTATATGTGGATTTCAGGAATTAAAGTCAGATCACGAATCATATTCAAACTATACAGTCATTTTTTGTAGAAATATGATTTTGTAGAAAGCAAGGTTGAAACAGGTGTAGTCTGAGAGTGGCAATTGCTTACTGTTTGCATGTGATATTTGAAGTGTCAAGAGCTATGAATTTTATCAGTTTTGGCAATATGACAGTACACACAAACTTTTGGAATGGCAAGAGGCAAATGTGGGCTCATTTTACAAAACTCACAGAATTTTTATTCTCCCGTGCCAAATTTTGCAATATCTGTCCGTTTTAAAAATAATCTTTTGATACAGAGCTTCATTCTATAACAGTGAATTTCTTAGTACTGACTATGTAGTCTAGGGTAGCCCTGAAATTGTGGTAATCCTTCTGTAGCATTTTCTGTGTTGGGAATACAAGTTCCACCAGTTTGATATCCTCAAAAAGAAAAATTTGAGCTAGAGAATACCGAGCCCTTATTTAACATGATACTGACACATCCATGAATCTCCCCTCCCCGACATCCTCTTCTCCTTCTCCTCTGAAAGAGTGGGGCCTCCCCTCTCCCATGGGTACCCTTACCCACCTTGGCACATCAAATCTCTGCAGTGTTAGGTGCTAATTCTCCCACTGAGGTCAGACAAGGCAGCAGAGATAAGGGAATAGTCTACAACAGTTTTAGGAATTAGTGTCCCTGTCCTTCCCACATCATTATTAACTACCTACATGAAGAACAACCTGCACATCTGCTACAAATGTGCGGGGTGGGTGGTGGGGGTGGCTATTTCCAGCCTATGTGTGATCTTTGGTTTGTGGTTCAATCTCTGAGAGCGCCAAGGGACCAGGTTAGTTGACTCTGTTCGCATTACTGTCATCCTCAGGTAAGTTATCTTTTAAAGAAACCAGAGGGAACCTTATAATTGGAGTTGATATGGCCCTATTAAGTTACTTTCTGAGAATATGCCACATCAGAATGACATTATGAGATTTTGAGAATGGGGTTAAAAACATTCCTTAAAATTCATCTTGATATTTTCATAATGGTATTAGTCCTCAACTCTGTCCATATGTAATAAACACAATTCATATTATTGTGGGAAACCACATCCTGTTTCTATTTAGGTTGCACATATGAATTCTTAGCTTCTATTTTTAAATTATATTAAATGATTTCTGGATGACATTATTAGTTTCAGTGTGACTCTATTTTGCTTTTTTTTGCATATGTGTGCATGTTTCCTTATTAGTATATCATATATTCGATTTAAATTACCTATATGATACCTGCTAAAGTTAGGTTTAGTCAAGACTGAAGTTAATAGAGTGATCAGATTATTTCATAATTTTAAAATAACATTGAGTACATAATATTTTTTTCTTTTGAAAGGAAAATAAAATTGAATGTCATGGTATTTTTTTCTATGTCTTCCCAAAAGATGAATATTTAAAGCTAGAAATTAGTTAAGTATGTGGCTTACAGAAGATAAAAAATATGTTTTGTATCAGTCCAAACTGTTTATACACATGAATATAACACATGGAACACAAATAAAATGTGCAATTTTTAGATGTCAACAAAAATTAAAAAGTAAAACCTTTGCATATTATAAGTAAAACGACACTGAAACCTGGAAAAAAGATTAAATTCAAATAAGATGTTTAACAAAAATAAAATTAATATAGACTAAAATATTTAGCATACTGATTAAGATGTTCATACCTCAGACATGGGACATCTATAACATGCTATTTATCAATCTTACATACCCATATTGATAGATGCTTATTTTTGAGAAAGTTTGTGCACAGTGATCATCCATTCTACTTTTAAGCATGAATAAATTTTCTATGGTTGAGCAACAATTTTCATAAATCTTGTACCTTAAAGCAATACAAATATATTATCTCCACCTTTCATGAGATAAGATTAGCTGATTCTCATCAAGATGTGACAGCTGGTCCACCAGATGTGAGTCTGGTATTGTTCTAAACTCACATGGTTAAAGTAACTCTTTTCCTTTCAGCTTTGGTTCTGACATCATTTTTACTCATTATGTGCCCCCAGAGAACTATGATGGATGCCAAGAATCGACAGTGTGTTCTCCCTATACCTGCGGAACACTTAGCAGTTCATTACTCTTGGAGGCCAGCAAGAGTAAGTTCTTGGAGCTAGGGCCTCACCTGATTGAGCCAACTATACAGTTACTATCATTTTGTTATTAATACCTTCATCAATTAAGAATCTAGTCAGCATAATGAAACAAAATAATTTTTCAGGGTTCTGCAAACATCCAGTGAAACAGAATGCCATGAGAAGGTGAAAGGTTCAGACAGGAAATAAGGGGCACTGTCTTGGGATATTTCACATCTCCACAAACTCATATAAAGTTCACCTTGCCAATAGACATTCTTTGAGATTGATTAAAGAGGTAATTTATGTTAAAATGACACTGGAGAGGAAATAATAGAATATGTCAAATTCAGTAATTTAAAAAGGAAATGAAAATTTACACTAACACAGAAAATGATATTTTGATCCAGGAAGTACATGACTATGTATAAGTGATAGGGATCAGGGTCATACACCATTTGATATAGAATCTCACTCATAGACTTTGCAGGAGGAGATTATATATATATATATATATATATATATATATATATAATTTTGATTATATTATATATATTGTATTATATTATATATAGATAATATATTATATATAGATTATATATATAATTATATATATATAATTTTGATTAAGAAAATTGCCTATGATGTGTCAATACATGTAAATATTCTTCTAAGTTTCTAGGGAGGTTAAATGATCTACCTCTTCATTCATTTTTACTTATATTATGGAGAACATGTTCAAAATCCCTTTCTATCCCAGCACACATGAAAATGAAGAAACTAATCCTATTCTTGAGATTCCAGAAAATAGATCCATGAGAAAAAAAAATATATATATATATTTTAAAGCCTAGTGTATGGCACTTTGTTATTGCAGTTACTGAATGGTAACAAAATGTCAACTTGGAGATATGCCTAACAGAGACCATGGTACATAAATTTGGCAATGGATGGAAGCTTATATAAATGTCACATGTCAATGTTTGTGCAATAAACTAGTACTGATTCATAGTGCAGCCGTCTACACTTGACCTTATAGTTTCTAACAATTAAGAGTGTCTTCAAAAGATCTATGAGTTACCTCCTAGAAATGTGTAGGAATTTGTCTGTTGTAAGTCACAAATTGTATACTGGATCAAATGTATATTTAACATTAAAAAAGAGTTGGAATTTCTTATATTACATGTTACTTACTGAACAGAAAAAAATTCACTGTAGTAGATTCCCCTCACAATATTTTAACTGTATAATACATTTTCAGCCAAAATTGATGCATACTTGCCTTTACCAAGGCAAATGAATTCATTTATCTTCAAATATTTATATATAACTAGTTACTGCTGATTTAATCAAAACTTTTATTAAATATTAAGTTTGCTGCCAAATTATTTCTATAAATTTACTTTTCTCCAATTTATCTTTTTACATTAGCAAATAAATTGTAGAGTTTATTGTGGCATTTCTTACATTTAAATCAAATTAATTTATTATTATCTATCACCTAACAAAGTTCTTTCCTGATGCCTTTTGCTAGCCCTTCTCCAGTTCCCAATCATTCAAAACATACATATAAGTAACACTATGCCAACTGTAAACATTATATTTTATGTATTTAAAAAAATATATATATGACAGCAACTGAAGAAATATAGAATGTGAACTTCAGTGATAAGGCAAGGGTTCAATGAGAAGTCACACAGGAGGAAAAGGAATAGGAAAGATGTAATTGTATACAGTCTTTAAAAATTAAAAAAAAAAACACTATGAATTATAGCTGGCCTTTCAGAAAAGCTGGCCAACCTGACATTACTTTCTATATTTCTCTCACTTACCGTCTGTCTTTTAAACAAGTCCTTATTTAGGAATTGTTACTTACTATTTTTCTTTAATAAGTAATAAAATAATATTTAAAATAAACTACTAATTTTGACTAAACCATTGCCTTTTACATTCATTCTCAAATTTTACCATTTGAATTTTACATGTTTATGACAATAATAATCCCAAACAATTAAGTACACTTTATCTTCTGTGAGAACTCCTCTTGGTTGGAGGACAATTAGTAAACTCAGTGATAAGGTTCCAGATTGAATTTGAGTCCAGCTTTGGTTCTATGACAAATTCCTTGCCCTCTTTGCACAAGGATTTTAAAAGTATGTGCTACTGTTAGAACTGACATATCTGTAGGAAACTTAAAAATATGGCTTTCAGTCAGCATAGAGAGAAGAAATAAAGTAAAGATAGAAACTAAGAAGTTAGGAATCAGAAGCCCAGGACCAGATGGGTTTAGTGCAGAGTTCTATCAGACCTTCAAAGAAGATCTAATCCCAGTTCTTCACAAACTATTCCACAAAATAGAAACAGAAGGTACTTTACCCAACTCATTCTATGAAGCCACAATTACTCTGATACCTAAACCACAAAAAGACCCAACAAAGATAGAAAACTTCAGACCAATATCCCTTATGAATATTGATGCAAAAATCCTCAATAAAGTTCTTGCTAACCGAATCCAAGAACACATCAAAACAATCATCCATCCTGATCAAGTAGGTTTCATCCCAGGGATGCAGGGATGGTTCAATATACGGAAATCCATCAACGTAATCCAGTATATAAACAAACTCAAAGACAAAAACCACATGGTCATCTCCTTAGATGCGGAAAAAGCATTTGACAAGATCCAACACCCATTCATGATAAAAGTCTTGGAAAGATCAGGAATTCAAGGCCCATACCTAAACATGATAAAAGCAATCTACAGCAAACCAGTAGCCAACATCAAAGTAAATGGTGAGAAGCTTGAAGCAATCCCTCTAAAATCAGGGACTAGACAAGGCTGTCCACTTTCTCCATACCTATTCAACATTGTACTTGAAGTCCTAGCCAGAGCAATTTGACAACAAAAGGAGATCAAAGAGATACAAATTGGAAAAGATGAAGTCAAAATATCACTCTTTGCAGATGATATGATAGTATATATAAGTGACCCTAAAAATTCCACCAGAGAACTCCTAAGCCTGATAAACAGCTTCAATGAAGTACCGGATATAAAATTAACTCAAACAAATCAATGGCCTTTCTCTACACAAAGAATAAACAGGCTGAGAAAGAAATTAGGGAAACAACACCCTTCTCAATAGTCACAAATAATATAAAATATCTTGGCATGACTCTAATTAAGGAAGTGAAAGATCTGTATAATAAAAACTTCAAGTCTCTGAAGAAAGAAATTCTAGAAGATCTCAGAAGATGGAAAGATCTCCCATGCTCATGGATTGGCAGGATCAACATTGTAAAAATGGCTAACTTGCCAAAAGCAATCTACAGATTCAATGCAATCCCCATCAAAATTCCAAATCAATTCTTCAACAAATTAGAAAGTGCAATCTGCAAATTCATCTGGAATAACAAAAAACCTAGGATAGCAAAAACTCTTCTCAAGGATAAAAGAACCTCTGGTGGAATCACCATGTGGGACCTAAAGCTCTACTACAGAGAAATTGTGATAAAAACTGCATGGTACTGGTATAGTGACAGACAAATAGACCAATGGAATAGAATTGAAGACCCAGAAATGAACCCACACACCTACGGTCACTTGATCTTCAACAAGGGAGCTAAAAACATCCAGTGGAAGAAAGACAGCATTTTCAACAAATGGTGCTGGCACAACTGGTTGTTAACATGTAGAAGAATGCGAATCGATCCATTCCTATCTCCTTGTACTAAGGTCAAGTCTAAGTGGATCAAGGAACTTCACATAAAACCAGAGACACTGAAACTTATAGAGGAGAAAGTGGGGAAAAGCCTTGAAGATATGGGCACAGGGGAAAAATTCCTGAATAGAACAGTAATGGCTTGTGCTGTAAGATCGAGAATTGACAAGTGGGACCTCATGAAACTACAAAGATTCTGCAAGGCTAAAGACACCATCAATAAGACAAAAAAAACACCAACAGATTGGGAAAGGATCTTCACCTATCCTAAATCAGATAAGGGACTAATATCCAATATATATAAAGAACTCAAGAAGGTGGACTCCAGAAAGTCAAATAACCCCATTAAAAAATGGGGCTCAGAACTGAACAAACAATTCTCACCTGAGGAATACCGAATGGCTGAGAAGTACCTGAAAAAATGTTCAACATCCTTAATCATCAGGGAAATGCAAATCAAAACAACCCTGAGATTCCACCTCACACCAGTCAGAATGGCTAAGATCAAAAATTCAGGTGACAGCAGATGCTGGTGAGGATGTGGAGAAAGAGGAACACTTCTCCATTGTTGGCGGGATTGCAAGCTTGTACAACCACTCTGGAAATCAGTCTGGCGGTTCCTCAGAAAATTGGACATAGTACTACCGGAGGATCCAGCAATACCTCTCCTGGGCATATATCCAGAAGATGTCCCAACCGGTAAAAAGGACACATGGTCCACTATGTTCATAGCAGCCCTATTTATAATAGCCAGAAGCTGGAAAGAACCCAGATGTCCCTCAACAGAGGAATGGATACAGAAATTATGGTACATTTACACAATGGAGTACTACTCAGCTATTAAAAAGAATGAATTTATGAAATTCCTAGCCAAATGGATGGACCTGGAGGGCATCATCTTGAGTGAAGTAACACAATCACAAAAGAACTCACACAATATGTATTCACTAATAAGTGGATATTAGCCCAAAACTTAGGATACCCAAGATATAAGATACAATTTGCTAAACGCATTAAACTCAAGAAGAATGAAGACCAAAGTGTGGACACTGTGCACCTTCTTAGAATTGGGAACAAAACACCCAGGGAAGGAGTTACAGAGACAAAGTTCGTAGCTGTGATGAAAGGTTATACCATTTAGAGACTGCTGTATCCAGGGATCCATCCCATAATCAGCTTCTAAACGCTGACACCATTTCATACACTAGCAAGATTTTGCTGAAAGGACTCAAATATAGCTGTCTCTTGTGAGACGATGCCGGGGCCTAGCAAACACAGGAGTGGATGTTCACAGTCAGCTATTGGATGTATCACAGGGCTCCCAATGGAGAAGCTAGAGAAAGTAACCAAGGAGCTAAAGGGATCTGCAACCCTATTGTTGGAACAACATGATGTACTAACCAGAACCCCGGAGCTCTTGTCTCTAGCTGCATATGTATCGAAAGATGGCCTAGTCGGCCATCAATGGAAAGAGAGGCCCATTGGACTTGCAAACTTTATATGCCCCAATATAGGGGAATGCCAGGGCCAAAAGAATGGGAATGGGTGGGTAGAGAAGTGGGGGGCGGTATGGGGGACTTTTGGGATAGCATTGGAAATGTAATTGAGGAAAATATGTAATAAAAATATTAAAAATTTAAAAAAAGAAGACTAACCTATAAATATATATTTATGAATGAACTGCATAGCTTGATCATGTGCTATCCATAGACTAATGTCAGCTCAGTGGTGATTTCTATTTGTTTACTCATTCTAAGCAATTTTCTATTCCATTACCAACTCTAGGCAATCTAGTGTAGAAATGAAAAAAGACTTAAAGGATAGTATGTACATGATTTGGAACATCGCATTCCACTAACAAGATGGTTGCATGCAATTATAGGGAGATCCTGAGATAAAGAAATAGGAACACCTGGAGTTTGTGGAGAGAAGTGAACTTTTAAGATGGTAAGACAAGTGGATCCTATCACTGTGAGTGAGGCATAGTGAAGGGGTCTATATAATAAGTTAGATCAAGATAGTCTGGGAACAATTTACGTACATGTGCCTCTTTTAAAAAACTATTAACATGTCCAGCATCAGTTATGCAATAGTTCAGTTTGTGCATTGTGCCACAGCATGCTTAGCTGACGGTATTAACAGATGCATTTCGCATACATGTCCTGTCAACTAAAGGGCAGAAGATAGTTCTTTGTTTGAAATAACAATGTACACACCTACAGCAGAGAACAGATGAAAACCTCCTTTATTTTTATCAGATGATTTTTCAACGAAATATTTTTTCCTGGTGGTTAAGGAGTGGTATGCCCCACTAGTGATGTCATCCATTGTATGATCAAGGTGACGGCTATCTACATTTCAGCCCATGTAGGAGACCGAGGTTCTCCTTAAGACTACCAGAAAGTTTATTATCTAAAGATTAACATGGCATCTGCTGAGCAGTGATGACAATCTCATAAAAAAAAAGATATATTTCTTCTGTGTTTAATGTTTGCCTGCTTCCTTCTGTTTCCATGACTACTGAAGTACTTTGATAATCGGGGCAGAGACAAAGGCATCACCTCCATCCGGGTCTGGCTGCTCAAAGTAGTCACTTTCACTTTTATCTCAGACCTTTCCAACACCCTCTGCTCTCTGCAGCCGTTGCCTTGGCAATGCCATTATCTACTTTTTTGGAGAAAGATCTAGGAGATTGATCTTGTAGGCCAGTGCGGATATGGTGTCAATCTGCCAACCTCGCTTCTGATGTACCTTCAGTACATCACTTTGATCTCCTTGGGGTCGAACTTGGGCAGCATGTCGGAGGTGGGTGGTGTGGAATGAACATCAGAACAAACAAATAAGGTTGCTCCTTCGCCTCCTCTGAGCTGATGAGAGCAGTCTCCTATAAGAAAATAACATGCTTTCTTCTATGGATTGCTAATGTGGAAACTAAAAGATGAGATACCAAATATTGTATATCCAGGACCAGGAATGGACTGTGTGGGTTGGGGAGCAGAGGGAAGGGAGAGGAGATAGGGGATTTTTGGAGGGGAAACTAGGAAAGGGGAAAACATTTGAAATGTAAATAAAGAAAATATCTAATAAAAAAAGAAGAGGAAAAAAATAAAGTCAGCAGAAGATCCAATATATATACAAAATATTACCACAACCTATGCCTGTCTAGGAGTCTCCACTGTTGTATAGAAAATGTAAAACCAAACTTTAAAATTAATGTTTATTTTTTTAGGGTCTCTAGTTGTTCTTCAAAAAAAATGAGGTTAAAGATCATAAAACAATTAGAAGATTTATTTAGCAGTTCAATATTTTTGAATAATGGGTGTTATACCCAAGGCATTTCTCTACTGCATTTCCTTACTGGAATTTACTGTTTCTCTGTCTGTAACCCACGAGTTTGTGATCCTGTTTAAATGTTGTGCTCTCTTTCTGTTTCACAATTAATCAAGTTTATTACATCACTTCTAATTTTCCAGCCTTTGAAGCCATCTTATGTTTATTTTTACCTCTGTCATAAATATTCAGAATTAAACGGTAGCTCAAACTAAAGAAAAAATATTTTGTACCTATATTCTAGATAATTATAAAGAATTTATTTGCACACATTTTAAATTTTCTAGTGCATAGATATGCAGTCTATTTCCTATGAGAGGCACTCCTTTTGTAAATCATATCTTGTAATAGCTTCATAAATCAAAGTCAAAGAATTTAATAATATTTTTCTAAAACTGCACTAAAAAAGTGTATGTATTTCTGTTAAGTAAACACAACTCTGCTTGTGAATGCATATGTAGAAATGCGTAGTGTATATTGTAAATTATACCCCTTTATAAAACTGTGTTTTAAACTAACATGTAATTTGAAAGACACAGAAATCAAAGAATTCCCTGTATGATTTCTGAAGTATGTATAATAAAATGCTTTCATAAATTAGTATATTGTGACTGATTGTCACTGTGGGGAAGAAAAAGTAAGGTGTTTAAGCATTTAAATCAACATTAATAGTTTTAGATTATGGGGTTATTCCTGAAAGTGTGCTTCAGTCAGTTTACCATGACAACTTATATTATTTTAATATTTTAACCATATTGGAATCAAGACTTTTATCAAAATACTTTATGAATGTTACAGAATTTCTAATCAAAATAGAGACGTACATCAAATCATAAAATGAAAACTATACATATATCTATTATATGTAGATACAAATATATATACATACACATATATATTCCTTCTTCTGTGTGTATATATGGTTTTCTGAGAACCATATATTGAATAAATGATTTTTATTTGCCTGTATTGAGTTGGCTGTGTCTTTGGTGGTTTATCTTCAGTTCTTTAATTCTGTTCCTCTGGATATCTGTTTTTAAGCTAATACAAGGTAGTCTTCATCACGAGAGTTTTAGAAAATGATAACTGTGAAACTGTGATACCTCCAGCTCTGTTAATAATAAACAAATGAAAATATTGCACTCTGAATGAGTGTTGTAGCCTGTTGGGTACTATCAGTCAGGATGCAGATTATGCTAGGTCTAAAGGTCAAAGAAACACAGTTGTGAGAAGGGGAGTACTGATTCTTTTAAGTGGGTGTAGGAACAGTATATCTCTGATATGGAAGTATCAGAAATGAAATATGAGCACTTACAATTTTTGAAAGGTTGTTATTACAAATGCAACGACTTACAGTAGTTTTTAAAATTAAATTCTCACTAGGATTTTTTTTTTTTTGTCTGTGTGGGTTTCATTTCTCATACAATACGATCTGATTAGTTTCTATTTCCTCTACTGCTTCCAGTTACACCACACCTAACCACATCTGGTTCTACTCTCTTTCTGTCTCTCATTATAACAGATCAGGCTTCTAAGAGATAACAACAAAACAACACAAAATATAGTACGATTTAAAAAAAAAGCCATCACAATGGCTTTGGACAAGGCAAATTAAAAGAAGAAATACAACCAAAGAAAAATGACAAGAATGAGACCACCACCCATTCCCACACTCATGAGTCTCATAAAAATCTAAAAAGAGAGGTATAGTATATACACAGGAGACCTGGTACAGACTCTTGTGTGGTTGCTGCTTCCATCTCTGTGAGTTCATGAACTCTGTTCAGTTGATTTAGAGAACAGATGTTGTTTTCCAGGTATCCTCCATCTCCTCAGGCTCTTACATTCTTTCTGCCTCCTCTTCAGAGGGTTCCCCTAAATGCTGAAGGCAGGGATTTGATGGAACTATCCCATTTATAGCTTTATGTTCCAATATGTTTCTCTCTGTCTCTGTGTGTTTCTGTCTCTGTCTCTTTCTCTCTATGTGTGTGTCTGTCTCTCACTGACTACCTCTCTATTTCTGTCTGTGTGTGTGAATTTGAGTGTCTGTGTGTGTCCCTGTGTGTTGTTCCTCTCTTTCTTTCTCTCTGTCTCTCTGTCTCTGTCTCTCTCTCTCTCTTTCTCCTCTCACTTGACTGTGATCTGTTGTATTTGATTTTATCTTAGTTCTCTAATCTATCTGTCACAGAATCTTGGTCACTCTCGCTGTGTTGGGTATAAGTTCCATCTCATTGTGTGGGGCTTAAGGCAAAGCAGACTTAGGTTTCTCCTCTAAGCTGTTTGCCACCATTGAATATGCATATTTTGCAGTCAGGAAAGAACATATAAAGGTTTTGTGGCTGAGTTGCAATTTAGTGTTCCTTTGTTTTTTATTGGATATTTTATTTATTTACATTTCAAATGTTATCCTATTTCCTGATTTCCACTCTGCAAACCCCCTGCTCTCCCTCTGCTTCTATGAAGGTATTCCCCCACCTACCCAACACCCACTGTGCCTCCCAGCCCAGGGATTCTCCTACACTGGGGCATTGAGCCTTCACAGAACCAAAGGCCTCTTCTTCCATTGATGCCATATGAGGCCATCCTCTGCTATATATGCAGCTGAAGCCATGGATCCTGCCATATGTACTCATTGGTTGGTGGTTTAGTCCTTGAGAGGTTTGAAGTTCTGGTTGGTTGAAACTGTTATTCTTCCTATGGAGTTGCAAACACATTCAGCTCCTTCAGTCCTTTATCTAATTCCTCCATTTGGGACCCCATGCTCAGTCCAATGTTTGGCTGCAAGCATCCCTCTCAGTATATGTCAGGTTCTGGCAAGGCCTCTCAGGAGACAGCCATATCTGACTCCTGTCAGTAAGTACTTCTTGGCATGGATCCCTATCCTTGGATGGATCCCCAGGTGGGGCAGTCTCTGCATGGCCTTTCCTTCAGTCGCTGCTCCAAACTATGTTTCTGTATTTCTTCCCATGAGTATTTTGTTCCTCCTTCTAAGAAGAACTGAAGCATCCACCCTTTGTTCTTTCTTCTTCCTCAGGTTCATATGGTCTGTGAATTGTATCTTGGGTATTCTTAGCTTTTGGATAAATATCAGCTTATCAGTGAATGCACACCACTTGTGTTCTTTTGTGATTGGGTTATCTCACTCAGGATTGTCGCATCCACCCTGACCAGCAGGAAAGACGCAACACCACATTGTCCTTCTTCAAACAGGTTTATTCAGGAACACTTCACATTGCAATTCAGGAAAGGGAATCCACCGAACAACCCCGGGGCATGCCTTAAATACCCTACTGACTCTCCCAATCACCCCAGTCACATAACGGCAGTCCACTGGTTCACAGCAAATGATGAAACCTCAGGTGAGCTGAGGAGGCATGGTGTCTGCGCAGTGCAGGTGGCAGGGATGTGGCTAAGTCTGAGGTAATGAGGAAGTCAGGCCCAGGTCATAAGACCTGGCAGCCACACCCGTTCCTCACACAGGATGATATTGCCTAGTTCTATCCATTTGCCTAAGAATTTCATAGATTCATTATTTTTAATAGCTGAGTAATACTCCATTGTGTAAATGTACCACATTTTCTGTAACCATTCCTCTGCTGAAGGACATCTGGCTTTTTTCCAGATTCTGGCTCTTATAAATAAGGATGCAATGAATATAGTGGAGCATGTGTCCTTGATATATATATTGGAGCATCTTTTGGGTATTTGCCCAGGAGTGGTATAGCTAGGTCCTCAGGTAACACTATGTCCAGTTATCTGAGGAACCTCCAGACTGATTTCCAGAGTGGTTGTACCAACTTGCAATCCCACCAACAAAGGACGACTTTGGGGATAGCATTTGAAATATAAATGAAGAAAATATCTAATAAAAATGTTTTTGGAAAAAAAAATCTTTTCCCAATCTGTTGGTTGCCATTTTGTCCTATTGACAGTATCCTTTACCTTTGCAATTTTATGAGGTCCAATTTGTCAATCATTGATCTTACAGCATAAGACATTGGTGTTCTGCTCAAGAAATTTTCCCCTGCACCCATATGTTCAAGGCCTTTCCCACTGTTTCTTGTATTATATTCAATGTATCTGGTTTATGTGGAGATCCTTGATCCACTTGGATGTAAGCTTTGTACAGGGAGATAAAAACGGATCAATGTGCATTCTTCTACATGCCGATTGCCAGTTGAACCAGCACCATTTGTTAAAAATGCTGTCTTTTTTTTCACTGGATGTTTTTAGCTCCTTTGTTAAAGATCAAGTGACCATAGATGTGTGCATTCATTTCTGGGTCTTTAATTCTGTTCCATTGATCTACCTGTTTGTCACTGTATCAGTACTATGCAGTTTTTAATCACTATTGCTCTGTAATACAGCTTCAGATCAGGAATGGTGATTCCCTCAGAAATTCTTTTAAGCTATTTGATAAGAACAACCTATCACCTTGGCAGCAACATGAGTTGTATGTGTGTTTCCTTTGGAACCTTTTGGGCAACAGCTCAATTGTATATAACCCAGAACTGATAATGAAGCTTTCTTGGTAATGCAACATTGAGTTGGATCTCCATTTCCTTCATTCATAGGAGATGCCACTGGGATCTTCTTTCTAATAAAGTTTTCTATGGCACTAGGTTTCCATATCTGTCTTCAATGAACTGGAATTCTGTTTTCTTTCTCTACAAGCCCAGTACTTGATCCCCCTGTTCTCATCCCATCTGACCCCAGTCTACCCATAAAATCTATTGCATTTACACCCCACCTTGAGTCACTTGCTTTATAAGTAACCTCTGTGAGTCTATGGATTTTTCTTCAGTTATTACTTAATGACTAACATCCATATACATGCAAATACATACTATAATTATCTTGCTGGGTTTGAATTACTTCACCAAGAATGATTTTTTTCTAGTTCCATTCATTTGCCTGCATATTTTATAGTGTTTTATTTTATTTCTTTGTTGTTTTCCCTCCCTTTTTCAAAATCAAAGTAATAACTTTTGTATATGTGCCATATTTGCTTTATGCATTCTTCTGTTAGGTTCCGTTGTTTCCCCTATTTCTTGCTATAATGAATAAAACAACAATGAACCCTCTTAAGCATTTGTCCTTGTGGTAGAATGGAGAAATTTGGGGTATATGTCCAAGAGTGGTATAGGTGGATCCAGAGGCAGGCAAATTTCCATCTTTCTGAGAAATTACCACACTGATTTCCAAAATTTCCTAAAAACATTTGTAATCATACCAGCTATGGACCAATGTTCCCTTGCTCCAAATCCTGGCCAGCATGAGATGTCACTTGTATTATTGATCCTAGCATTTCTGACAGATGTAAGATGGAATTTTAAAATAGTTTTGATTTGCATTTCCCTGTTGACTAAAGGTGATGTACATACAAAAACAAATGTATTTGTTTCCTAGCAATTTGAGTTTACTCTTTTTGGAAAATTCTGTTTAGATCAGTACCACTTTTTTGGATAGGATTATTTGGTTTTGTGATACCTCTTTTCTTCTAATATTTTGTGTTGGGCCCCAGGTGGCGTTGGTTTGGGCCTTGAAGACAAACCTAAGTCTAGATCAATTTTTGAGACCTGTCCTTAGCTTGAGAATGACTCAACATAACCTACCGACCTGAATGAGACTGCCTCTGCCTAGTTACTGCTGATGTATAGGTGAATCCTTAGGAAACTTTTGGGCAAGAGCTCAATTGTATATAACCCAGAACTGATAATGAAGCTTTCTTGATAATGCAACATTGAGTTGGCCACTCCATCTCCTTCATTCATAGGAGATGCCATTGGGATCTTCTTTCTAATAAAGGTTTCTATGGCACTAGGTTTCCATATCTGTCTTCAAATGAACTGGAATTCTGTTTTCTTTCTCTACAAGCTCAGT
This sequence comes from Mus caroli, assembly GCF_978045245.1. Lineage (NCBI taxonomy): Eukaryota > Metazoa > Chordata > Mammalia > Rodentia > Muridae > Mus > Mus caroli. The sequence continues at coordinate 89,786,758 of NW_028227258.1, read as the reverse complement.
ACTTGATTCCCCTGTTTCCATCCCATCTGACCCCAGTCTATCTGTAAAATCTATTGTATTATTGATAATTTCTTACAGGCCCTGTGAGATCACCCCACATCCCTCATCATCTCACACCACCCATGTCATCTTACCTCATACCCCCATCTTCACCTCCTTGCCTTCTCTATATAAGCAAGTGCCAAGTTTAATAAAATGAGTTCTGCTTTGACAAGACTCCCATCCCAGTGTGTTTCTTTTGGGCTATTGACAATCATCATCCCACTCAGCCACAGACAGACCTGGCTGGACTGGGTTCTCCTCTTGCCTAGACCTGTGGACAAAGAGCTATCTAAATTCTGTTTAGATTGGTACCACATTTTGGAAAGGATTATTTGGTTTTGTGATATTTCTTTTCTTGAAATAGTTTGATTCTTTATATATTTTGAGTATTAGTATTCTTTCAGACACAGATTTGGTGAAAATCTTTTCACATTCTTCAGGGTATCACTTTATCTAAATGATGGTGTCCTTTGTCTTACAAAAGCTCTTTAGTTTCAGGAGGTCTATTTATTAATTTTTGATGTTAGTTCCTATGTTATTGGTGTTCTGTTTAGAAAGTTTTACATGTGTCAATGAGTTTAAGGTATTCCATGACATTCTCTTCTATCACGTTCATTGTATTTTGTAATATATTTTGAGTTTTTTTTTTTTTTAATTCATTTGGGGTTGAGTTTTGTGCAGAGTGAAAAGTATGGACCTATTTGCATTCTTGTGCTTGGAGCAATCCAATTTGAGTAGCACCATTTGTTAAAAATGTTTTAGGGGTTTCCCAGTGTGTAACTATGTCTACTTTATCAAAACTGAGGTATCCATTGGTATGTGTCAATTCCATTGATCAATGTTTTAATATGCAAATAGCATTCTAGTCTTCTTATTGTATCTTTATAGTACAACTTGAAATAGGTGATGAATATTTCTCTAGCAGGTTTTTTTTTGTTGTTTTTTTGGTGTTTTTTTGTTTGTTTGTTTGTTTTGTTTTGTTTTTTGTTTTTTTTTTGTTTTTTTGTTTTTTTTTTGATTGACTGAGATTGTTAGGGATTGTTTTAACTATCCTGGGATTTTTGATTTTACATATGAAGCTGAAAATTTTTCTTTCAAGGTCTGTGAAGAATTGGGGAATTCATTGGATTTACATATTATTGTTTTGGTATAATAGCCATTTACTATGTAAATCAAACCAATCTATAAGCCTTGGAGATCTTTTGTCTTCTGATTTAACTCCTTCAAATTCTTTTTCAAAGCTGTTTAGTTTTTATTATACTCATATTTCACTTGCTTTGTTAGATTTACCCTTAAATATTTAATATTATTTGAGGCAATTACAAAATGTGTTGCTTTCCAGATTTCACTCTCAGTCAGATTTCAGTTGTATATAGGAGGACTGGTGAATTTTTAGATTCAATTTTGTATCCAGATACTTTGCTGAAAGTGTTTATCAGTTGTAGAAATTCTCTGATGAATTTTTTTGGATTACATATTTGTACTATCATATCATCTATAAATAAAGATGCTTTGATGTCTACCTTTTTAATTTGTACTCTCTTGATCTCCTTCTGTTATCTTATTGCTTTAGCCAATACTTCAAGTACTATATTGAATCGGTATGGAGCAAGTGGACAACCAAATCTTATTATCTTCCTGATATTTGTTAAATTGCTTTGAGTTTTTTTTTTTTTTTTCAGTTTAGTTGATGTTGGTTATGGGCTTGATGTAAACTACCTTTATTATGTTTGGTATGTTACTTGTATCCCTAAACTTTCCAGGATTTTTATTATAAAATTTAATGTAAAGGAATTTTCTAAAATTAAATTGAAGATAATAATAATTAAATGTATGAATTTATTTTTGCAGAATTTCGTTCCTCTTCATTGAATAATTATTTTGTGGTGCCTTTATTCTGAATTAAGGGTTTCTTTTTAGAAAAAAATGAATATGACCTATAGGTAAATACATTGTTTTAAACATTTTAAAATATTTTCTACATTCTTAAATGAAATTCCTCTATGTGATCTATGGTATTTATGTGCTTTAAATATTAATTTAATATATGTCTAGTGTCCAGGTCAAAAATATTTTTTTCTATTATCAATGTATTTTTTGCCATCAAATTCATCTATTCCTGGTTCAGGGAGTGCTACAGAAGAGGAGGCAGAAAAGAGTACAACAGCCAAAATGGATAGAAGAAATCAAAGAAACCAGATTTTCTAGACACAGAACCTTCATACATATGAACTGCTGTAGACTGAGGCAGCTTGCACAGGACATGCACGGGTTTGTACATGGTCCTAGAGCAGAAAGAAAAAAGTGGACACATTCCTATTTCTAACACAGAAGCAATCTTCAATTGAATGATATTCAAATTTAGTTTCTCAAAGGAAGTCTCACTGGGAAAACAGAATACAATCAATGGTAGGCTACTTGACCAACAGTAGATGCAAACAAAAATTACACTCAACTTTATTGGAGGCTATTTTGAAGATCATTTTCATATAATGGCATGTCCTGATTTTTTTTTTTTAAATAATGTTTTTTTTTTTTTTTTTTTTTTTTTTTTTTTTTTACCAGGCTTGGGAAGGCCTGAAGAAGCCACTATAGATAGTGGATGAGTGTGTAATGGAGGAGTAACAAGGATCTAGTATGTGGTGGAGAAACGGATGAGAAAGTGAAGCCCCAAAATCCATACATTGTGGATAAAGATGGAACTGGAGACTCAATGCCAGTGAGGAACAAGCTGATATGGTGAGGCCATGGTGAGATCTTGGCCTGAGCTGTTGCCAAGGGCCATATCTGAGTTCATGATCTTGCTGCAGCTGAGATCAGTGTTGATGTGATTTCTGTGACCTGAATTAACAGCAAAGGGCGTGAGGATGTCCATGGCCTGGTCTGTCACTAGAGACCATGTATTTGTCTGAGGGCCACACTGTCAAGGGAGAAGCCTATCTAAGTGGTCCATTCTTCCACCAGAGACCATGGGGACATCCTAGTACAAGCTACTGTCAGAGGCTGTGTCTGTTTCTGTGGTTTTATGTTGCTTTCCCAGGCCCGTGTTATTACCAAACCCATGCAGATGTCCCTGGTCTGGATTGCTGCCTGAGCATTGTGCTGAGCTGGTACTGCTACTCTCTATCAACCAGACTCTGGAGAGTTGGTCTCACTCTTTGTTGGCCCTGTGATGGCTTGGGCAAAGAAGATATGTCCTGCCACAACCTAACTGCTACCCCTGCCCTTGCACTTGAGGTAGGCCAGATAGCTGCACCTAAAGTAATGAAAGCTGGAGCTCTGTCCAGGCTCTTGATAGCTGCCATGTTGAGGAGAGTGGTCCCTGAACCTTTCCTGGACAGGACAGTAGAGCTAGCTCTGGAGGAGTGGCTGTGGGTGATTAAGGCCCAAGCACAGGAGAGCAAGAGAGCTACTCACTGCAGGCTACAGAGTTGGGTGAGTAGCCTGACTATTGCTGGATAGCTGACCCTGATGGGGCAGACACAGAACTAGTGGGCTGGGGCTGACCCATTTAGTTACTTTCCAGGCTCAGATCCAGAGCTTTGAGAAGCCTCATCCCAACATCTACCCTATTTTTGATCTGTTGAAGTGCTTCAAAGATTCAAAACTGCAGGATCTCCATGACACAAGACAACAGGATATTCAAAAGGAATATCTGTTAAAATCTAGTATAGATAGTGTAGCAGAAGCCAGAGGCCTCGAAACAGGCTAATGAGTCATTGCAATGAAAACAAACAAACAAACAAACAAACAAACAAAAAACCAGATATAGCCGGTCAGTGGTGGCACACGCCTTTAGTTCCAGCACTTGGGAGGCAGAGGTGGGCAGATTTCTGAGTTCAAGGGCAGCCTGCTTTACAAAGTGAGTTACAGGACAGCCAGGGCTATACAGAGAAACCCTGTCTCAAAAAAAAAAAAAAAAGAAAGAAAGAAAGGAAGGAAGGAAGGAAGGAAGGAAGGAAGGAAGGAAGGAAGGAAGGAAGGAAGGAAGAGAAACCGATATATGTGTGACACACTACAGCATCCACAATTTTTAAAATTGTGTTACTTTCTTTTGGTGAAGAAGATGCAAGGGGGGGTTAGATATGAAGAGATAGGGAGATGAGTGGGTTTGGGGTGCATGATGTGGAATTTTTAAAAAAATCAATAAAAAGAAGAAAAGAAAAAAATTAATTATTAGTTTTAGTTATTTATTTTATCTTATCATTCTTTTGAGTATTATTTCTTCTGGTTTTGTGAGGAATCATTTTGCGATTCCTAATTGTACAAATGCATAGGTCTCTGCATCCATATCTGTTTCTTATTTTTTTACCCCTTTTGGTCTTTTCTTCTGTTTGTTTATTTTGACATCTTCTGATTTGGTGATTTTTATTTTCTATCATTATATTTATATTAATGCCATTTAATTATTATACCCTGCATGCCTGTTTTCTAATAAGAGACTGGATGGAGATGATCTGGATGGGAGGGGGAAGGGTGAACCAATTAGCAGCAGTGGCAGGGGAAACTGTAGTTGGAATGTATGGAAAAAAAACAATTTTAAATAAAAGAAAAAGTGTTTCTCAGTTCAGTAAAACTTCTGCTTAGGGATATCATATTAGGGTTTTCATTTGTCATCTACTGTGATAGGGAAATTATAGATGGAAGTTACATAAGACAAGGAGCATGTGAGGCACAGAAAGTTTGAATATGTGCTATGATGTTTGTAATATATGTGGAAATCATAAGTAAGGTGGTACCTTTCGCTAACATAGTTACTTTACCAAGCCAAAAATTATCCATTTACATTTCTTCTACAAAGTTCTCTATCAAGTGATATTAGAGTATTTTTGAGAATTTTTTCCCTTATCTAACTGAACATAATACTATAGTAAAGAATTTAAATACAACTTATAAATGCAGAATTATTTAGCTTGGTTTTTTTGTAGTGATGGACATTAAATAAACAAAGCAACTTAAAGAAAAAGGGATACATTTTTCTTAGACATCCAAGGCATACTTTATAATCAACAGAAGTCAGTGCAGGGATTATATAGAACTCATGAGAGAATGCTACTTACAGACCCAGTCATCTGTCATGATCAGCTAGCTTTCCTATGAAGCCCAGACTCATCTGGTCTAAGGAGAGTGATGTCCATATGGAATAAGTTCCAAATATTAATGAATAGTGTTTTATTGTTAAATATTATTATATTATTATTAAACCTAAATGGCTAAAATAATAAATAACAGTTACTTTGAAAATCACTAGTTAGTTACCATGGAAATGAAAATCAAAGTTTCAACCCTTTCCTTGATCTTGTGTTTGTGAGCATTCACCTATTTTCTGCCTTAGTGTTTATGTATTTTAATTAACACATGTGTGTGCATAACTACAATTCTGTTACTGAAAATAAAGAGGGAGACATGACAGAGACTGACATTATAGATTGAGGGATGTCAGAGACCTGGGTGAGAAAAAATGACTTTTATAGTTTATTCCTATAAAAAGGATAAAGCAGATATCTATTAGGCAAAATGACAATGTTTACTGTTAAATTATACTGAATGGCTTTAGTTTAATTATATAATTATCTTCATATTTCTGTGCTGTCCACAATAGACATTAAGGCTAATAACATAGTAATTAATTGAAAGAATATATATTATTGTCCTCATGGGTGTTTGTAATTTTGGAGGTTTACAAACAATAAATATTTTTCCAATAAATTGATGGTTGGTACTAAACAGAGATAATAAAGCTGGAAAAGTATGGACTAATATGAAAGTGCATATACCTTTAAAATCTCATTTACTATAACAAATTCATTATTATCTATTCATGATCAAATAAACCTCTATTTGTATGAGAAGAGTTAAAGATGCACTCAAAAAGGAGAATCTAACATTTTCAAAACATTACCTTTGGCATTCATTGAAATGTTTTCAGTTGCCTAATTTTGTGTAGATTGGAGGCTTCAGTGGTTTTCCTTATCCAATTTGGCACGTCCACTGATGTAATTCTTATTCAGTGTACATCTGAGAAGACATATTGGTGAGGTTTTAAGAGTCTATGTTCTAATATCACTATAAGTCACATTCTCACACCAAACTTCTTAATCCTCTGGCTCTTAAATCTTCATTCCCCTCTTGTACGATACTCCCTGAGCCTTTGATGTGGGAGTGTTTTGTAGATGTATTCACTGAGACTTGGCTTTATAACTGAATTTTGATCAGGTTTTCTGTAGTGGTCTCAGTCTATTGCAAAGCTATGTTTCTTTGATAACAGTGAAGTCTACAATATATGTAGGTACATGGCAAATATTCATAAACTGTTTTTAGTAATTATATTGGTGTATAAAATACACTGTTGTAAATTTTCTCCTAATGGCACCATCTCTTGCAGGTGGTCTTAAGTATCATAAGAAAGTTAAATACGAGAGAATGATTTAGTCAGATTTCCAACCAGACAGCAATATTCCTGCCCTGACTTCTCTCAACAGTGGCCTGTGACCAGAAACTGTACACTGAAATAAATAATTTCATTCTCAGCTTCTTGTATCATAGTAACAGGAAAGAAACTAAAAGCAACAATGAACGCTGGTTTGCATCCACATTCTGTCTTGCAGCAGAAACAAAATGGGAGGACGAGGACGCTAGGCTACATTCCATCCTCACTGACATCAGGATTTGGGGGTGGCAAGACACAGCCTAAGACAGGGGTTCCAGCTGGATGAGAAATGACACAGGCACACAGGCTGGGGCTGAAGCTAAGGTTCCCAAACTCCTGGACACCCAGACACTGCTGGGAACCATAAGGAGTCAAAAATAGTGGTGGTGGGCCATTCAAGAGTCTGAGGTATGGAGAACTCTGGCTTTGCTCAGGGGTGAGAGTCCCTGTCTGGAGGGCAGAGAGGCCTTCTGCCTTCTGCCAGAGACTTAGGCAGCATGGCTCTATATGACTAAGGTGTCCCCTCTGTTCTCCCACAGAAGTTCTTGATGAGACAGTCTTTATTTGTCCAAACTGTTTATTGGTAGAGAAAATGGATGCATAGGTCTTACTCTGGTTGAACCAGGATTAAATACCTTTTGCAGGAAGGCATGTCTGGGAAGGGAAGCTTATTGGCTAAACCCTTCTGCTGACCCATCTAGATTCCTCATTAGCCTGGAGAACTCTGTACTCTGTGTTACATGACTAGTAGTCAGGATCCTCATGTGGGGTGTCATGGTCACATATTCCAGGACAGGAACAGGTCAGGGTCAGGAGTAGATGAAACATCTACTATTCTGAGGAGAGTTACTGGGGTTTTCTAATTTGCTCAACCTTCTCAGTTTTTTTTCTGGTGACCCGGTTCCACTTGCCCCACACAGTGTGGCCTCTTATGTCTCCGCACCCCATTTTATTCTTTTGATATATGGATTATGCACATGTGCTATGGTGCCTAGATTAATGTAAATGCTCAGAGTTTGTTCTCTGTTGTCTATATTTGTGTGTCATGCACTTTACCTGACCTATTTCTCCAGTTTCTGAATTTATAAAGATGATATCCTGATTTTCTCTCTTTACGAATTAGTTAGTTTTACTAAGAGGAAGGCGTTTCACACACATTGTTAATCATTAGTCTGAGACTGACGGTTACAGTAGAACTCAACTGATGAAAATAAAAAAAGACATGATTTAGGAAGTTTTGAATTCTCAATATATTCCCTAGAACCTTGACAACTCTTTAGAGTTTAGAGTGGGCTGAGTTTCAAGATATCTAGTATGATATTCAATTAATAAGCATATAAGGCATCACAGCAATTTTAAGTTAGGATATCACTATGTTTTACAGTGTCTTTACTAAATATAGTCGCTGTAGTTGTAGTTCTTAGAGAACATTGGCTCTGATGAGTTTTTAAATAGAATTCCCTGAAGCTGAACAAATGTTATTATTTGTACCTTTTTGTGTAGATCCAAAAAGATAATAAATAATTTTAAATCCAAACATTTAGTTTCTAAAGTGTACTACATATTCAGTCTTTGAATATATTTCTACAAAGACACTAGAGTTTTTTTGTACAAATCTTTTGTACAAAAGTATGAGGGAGGAGGAGGGCAGGAACAGACTGCCTTTGAGTTTCAGGCTAAAATGGTTCAGATTATGATTACTTGAAGAATTACAAGGCAGAGTGTCTGTACATAGATCAGCAATGATTCTGCCATCTGGAAGCTTTAATTTCCTGCAGCTAGACACTTTTAAATAGCTACTCATCCCTTACGGTAAACTCAGAGTTTCTGCTGTCCTGGCAGGTATGCACTTGGTGTACAGTCTGCCTTTGGCTATTAAGTCATTCTTGTCAGATTACCTCTTTCCCCAGACAGACTGGAGCCTGTGGAGTGAGCCTCTGGCTGGGTGCTGAGGGTGGCAAGCCGGAGCCAACTTCAGCTGGGACTAGGCTATGCTTCACAGGTTGCAGTTACTGAGGGTACAGCAATCAAGTGAGTGGTGAAATCTTTGGAAGAAACAGTAGGGGAACCAACCACAGTCATAAGCAAGAAATCCTTACATGCAAAACTTCATATATGTGCAGAAAGAGAAAGAGACACAGACACTAGTAAAGAAGAGAGATCAAGACGGAGAACTGTGGAACCAGTATAGAAAATTATCAAAAAAGAAATAAAGTATGAATGGAAAAAGGCAAAGTGAAACAATCAAAAATTGTGGAGCAAAATATAAACACTCAAACATAGCTTTGGACATCCTTCATAGAGAGAAAGCCAACTAGGTAGGAAGGTCAGAAAAAATTTTGGACAAAATATGACACTTGAAAAATTTAGGTAACTCTTTATTTTGAATAGTAAAACTGCCCTTTCTATAAATGCATACAAATAGACATCCATATATATTAATAATGGAAAAATATGTAGATGCTAAAATAAAAGAAAAACAAATTTGGTGAAATACAGATATTTCTATATCTCTAACCTGAGAAAAATATTGGTTCATTTAGAAATTTAGATTCATTATTTTGGTTATCACTGTCAAAAGTGATTATAATCTAACTAAAAACATACACAAATCATTGCGCAAGTTCAGATGAGATGCCTCAAGTGGGTAAAGGCATGTCACTTAAACCTGTCTACTGGAATTTGACGCCTAGAACTCACATAATGGAAGAAGTAGAGAACACATTTCACAAAGCTGTTGTCTATCTTTAACAGAGCATCCAGATACCTCAGTGTCCATACACACACCACGCACATGCAGACACACACGTAATGAAAACAATTTGTCTAATTACATAAAAGAGCTACAGATGGAGTATAAGAGAGTGGCTAAGATTGGCTCTATGCATTCTATTTCTAGTACAAAACAAGGAGGAGACTCAAAATATCACCCACATTATAAGATCTGCAATAGAAAAATCACATACAGTCACTGTATCACACATTTTGGAAAATTAACTAAGAATTTAAAAAGTATTGTGAGGATCTAGAGAGGTAGCTTAGTAGTTAAGCATGCTCTTTGACTTTGCAAACATAAATTCTGACCCCTGGAGTCACATCTGGTAACTCACAGTACCTATAACTCCAAATTCAGAGGATCTCATACCCTTTCCTGGCTTCTGGGGTGCATGAACATATATAGCATACACTGACACAGACACAAATACATGCACACAAAAGTAAATAAATGAAAATATTATTAACTATATGTCTTGGAGACACTATTTTAAGTTTTCTTTTTTATTTGTTTATCATGCTGATATTAATTTCAAGCTCCTGATACTGTCTTAAATATTGGACATCTAGGGAATTCACTATCTCTGCAATTCAGTGTAGAGGGTGTTCAGACAAGAATGCTGTAAAGAGTTATATTCCCCACATTTACTTAGATAATGCTTTGTAAATATGCTTTGTTATGGATTCTTCAGAGGGGAATTCCAATGTCATGGCCTCTGAATACAAACAGAGCTGCTTAAGCCACCACCAGCTTTGTGCCTCATTTGTGAATGTACTATTTTTTCCCTATAAATTTTCCGGGAAGATTTTTTTCCTACTAACCAATGTCATTTTGAATTTCCAATTTCAGAAGGTTTAAACAACCGATGATTTTTCTGTGACCTCATCATATATGCTATGGTGTGTTGAAGGTGTGTCATGGGTCTGTCAAAGAAAGCAAGTAATGGGCAATTTTATTGTTGCAGGAAGAGGCATACTATGCCTACTGAAGCAATCTATAGTCAATGGGCTTTAGAGTTTTCTCATATGTACATGAGTTAGATTAGACTTCTGTTTGTAGGATGAAATTGTTTTTACTTAGCAGCATGGCTATCTTGTTAAGTCTTAATATTCTCTCAAAGGATTCAATTATGAAACTTTTATACGCAGCCATTTTATCTCTAGCTTCCTATCTCCTTGAATCCTTTTTCCTGTCTTACAACATGGAAAACATTCAGTGTAAAACTCAAACACTTCATAGTGGACCAAAGCTTTGCATTCTTAAGACAAAATGAATATATATCGAGAGTCTCGTACATTATTCCATCAAGATAAGATTGCAATTGATTTGTCATCTACATCAGTAAAATATATTGACTTTGTTTTACCCAGATGAAATTATCACCCACAGTCCAGTCATTTTACTATGTTATGATATGTAACTTGATAACTAGGATACTTTCTGATGATATAAACATTTTTATTTAAAATAGAAAAGAAAAAAACAAATTAAATTTTGTCCTTGAGTTGTATTCATATCACTTCTTTGAATGTATTCATAAATTCTTGTGAACTTCATAAAAACAAGTTACAATGTTTTAGCAAATACTGGCATTCTTTTATGGTCCAGAAATCCTTAGTCACTACTACATGTTAGCTATAAATTACTGTAAAAATCTATAAAATAATATGTGTAGATTTAGCATTGATTTATTTGTTTATTTACTTAATTACTTACTTGTGGAAGATATAGCATTTAATTCACTGTGTAGCTTGTGCTGGCATCAATTCCAGTCCCTACCTTCAGAATGATTAGGCTATAGGTCATTGCTGATATGTCAGGTGAGGTGTATAGTTAAAACAATGATGTTTAGATTATTGCTATAAGAAGCTTCATCCAGACATAATAAATACTGAACATGAAATCAGTCACTTCCTGTAGCATGGAAGATTTTTAACTATTAAAGCAATGAAGTGACAGAAAAGATTTGTTTACTATCAAATTGTTATTCCCAGTTTTCATGAATAAAATGGATTTTCCAACAAGGTCTAAATAATGCATATATATATATATATATATATATATATATATATATGCATGTATATATGCATTTGCAGTGGTAAGGGCAGAGTTCAAAACAGGGTCTCACTATTTACCCCTTACTGTCCTAGAACTCACTGTGTATAGACCAGGCTGGCCTTCAACACACAGATATCTGCCTGACACAGGCTCCCAAGTGTTAGGATTAAAGATATGTACTACTAAATAAGGCCTATAATATGTTTTACAAACCATGCAACTTGAAAACGATGTTGATTGACCTATATAGTATGTTGAAGATAGTGAAATCACTTTTTGTTCCTGTGTAGCTTTTATTTTAAAACTTTTAATTGTAAATCATTTCACTTCTCTTTTTGCATACAATTAAAAGTAAGAATAAAATTGCTTCCAATTTTATAAACCTATTGTATTCCAAATGCTTTGAAATATCATCATTAAAGAGAATTTTTCTGTCTAGATATAGGGATAGGAGACTAAACTTTATGGGTTATTCACTTCATGTTTTAAAGTTAATACCTGTCATAACAACACAAAAATGTTTGCCTATCCTTAGGCAAGATTTACATTCTGGATTTGTCATCATGGCTGGATTTAGGGATGCATGGCAATATGTAATCAGTCAAGTATTGTGTGTTTCCTTTAAGTAGATCTCAGAGAAAACCTAAGGGAAAAAGGGCTAACCTTAGTATTGATGGTTGATGCAATAAGTTGAAGAAATAAATGAAAGAATTCTATCAGCACAAGTCTGGTTTCCATCTTCTTCAGCAACACCAGAAAGGGAATACCTTCAGTTTGCAAGCTCCTTAGGACAAGATGTTCTTTAGCACTCCAAAGCAGAAAGAGTAGATCAAGCCAAACATAATCCAAAGCTTTTGAGACTTGAAGTCGAAAGATGATCTCCTTCCTTAAAATGATTCTTTCTGATATATGAATGCATACATTAAAACACACACACACACACACACACACACACACACATATTTGGTTTAAATCTGACCATCTCTCTCATGGTCACAGTTATGTCTTCCATCATTCATTAGAATTTGTTTGAATTCGATGGAGTTTTGCTCCTCCTTGTTTAATTCAATAGAATTGAATAGATTTTTTTCTTGCTAAAATTTTACTTATGTCATTTCCTCTTTGAAATAAGTATGCTCTATATATGTATGACATAATTAAATGGAATTGTCTTCATTAAATTGATGTTTCATTCATAGCTTTAATTTTGTTTTGTCATATAATTTCTCAATTTAAATAGGTATTTAGGGCAGGAGAGATTGGTCAGTGGTTAAGAACATTGATTTCACTTCCAGAGGTCCTGAGTTTAACTCCCAGCAATCAAGCTGTGGCTCACAACCATCTGTAATGGTATCTGATGCCCTCTTCTGGTATGTCTGAAGATAGCTACAGTGTACTCATATGCATAAAATATATAAATAAATCTTCTAAAAACCAAATAGTTACATTGTCAGCATAAGCACTACTCTTTTATGTTGATTTTCCCACTAATTTACTTATTCCGTTTTCACCATGATTGCTGCCCTCCTCCTCTAGATACCTCCTCACACATTTCCTTCCCTGATTGCCCCTACCCTTCTCCTCTGAGAGGATGGAGCCACCCCACCCCTACCCCCACCCCCACCAGGTATCCCACAACACTGTCACATCAATTCTCTGCCTGAATGGGTGCATCCTCTGTCATTAAGGCCAGACAAGGTAGCCCAGTTAGGGAAAGGGACCCACAGGTGGGCAACAGCATTAGTGATAGCTCCCTGTTCCAGTTGTTGGTAGACTCACATGAAAAACCAAGCTGCACATCTCCTAGATACAGGAGGCCTAGGCTCATCCCATGTATGTTCTTATGTTCGTGGTCCAGTTTCTGAGAGACACCAAGGGTCCAGGTTAGCTAACTCTGATAGTTTTCCTGTGGAGTGCCTATCCCCGATGTATCCTTCAATCCCTCCACCAATCCTTCAATAGGACACCCACATCTATGTCCAACATTTGGCTGTGGATCTATGTATTTGTTTCAATCAGCTGCTGGTTGGATCCTCTCAGAGAACAGTCTTGCTAGGCTCCTGTCTGGAAGCTTAACACAGCATCATTAGTAGTACCAGGGATTGGTGCTTGTCCTTGGCATGTGCCTCAAGTTGGGCCAGGTATTAGTTAACCAGTCTCTCTGTCTCTGCTCCATCTTTGTCCCTGTATGTTTTTGTAGACAGGACAAATTTTGGGTCAAGACTATTTTGGGTCTGTTGGTGTCCCTATCCCTCCACTGGGGGTCCTGCCTGGCTTCAGGATCACTTTAGGTTCCATACCCTTACTTCCAGGATTCTCCCTACAGACACTTAGGAAACTCCCCCAGCCCAGGTCTTTGGTATGTTCTAGAGATGCCTCTCACTCCCCTTACCAATTAGATATGATATGAAAACCACAACTGTTGCTCCACCCATGGCGCTGGTGGCATATGTAGCAGAGAATGGCCTTGATGGACCAGTGTGTGTGTGGGAGCGGCCCTTGGGCCTGAAGGGGTTTGATGCCCCAATATAGGGAAATGCCAGGGCTTGAAGGCAAGAATGGGTAAGTGGGTGGTGGAGAGGCAGGGGGAGTGGGATGGGTTAGGGGGTTCTGGAGTGGACACCTGGAAAGGGGATAGCTTTTGAAATGTAAATAAAGAGAATATCCAGTAAAAAGAAGAAAAAAAGGAAAAAGGAAAAAGAAAATCAGGGAAGTTCTGTAGACTGCATGATGTCTCACACTAATCTGTGAACATACTTAAAGCATATGTCTTCAAAATATTTTAAGTCAAAACCAGGAAACTCATGAAAGGTCTAGAGAAATTCTAATCCAGCAACATGGCTTCTCTGGCAAGGGATAATATCCAAAGATATGACCAAGCAGGAATACAGACATACTCTGGATTCCCGTACGATTTGGCTGGAATACAGACAAGTCTTAGCACATACATTTAATTCCTAACAATGATGGTAAGGTTAGTTTATAGAAGGAAGCCACCATGTTTGAAAGTGATGCCTAATTGAGTGGTATAAGAAAGTGAAGATTCAGAGAAAGATTTGACAGAATGAGTCAGAGATAGGATACACCCAACTCATGCAAGAACAGCAGAGGAAGAGAGGCTACTTAAGAGAAGGGAAAAGATGGTAGTAATGAGGAGTGTGGTGCATAGTGTGTGTGAATGGCAGTTTTAATGGGATAGTTTCACAGAGACAGGTTACAGAGAGAATAAGTTATGTATACACTGGTGAAGCCAGAACAAGCTAGTGATTGAGAAAGGGGCAGAGGATTAGAACATGTTGCAAAGTTAGTATGAAGTCAGGCAAAACAATTTAGTCGAAAGCTGAGAGAATACTAATTGAATTAGTCAGCTTGAAAATTAGATTATAAGAATGTTAGATGCTTCCAAGCCTGGGCCTAGAGTTATAACAGAGAATAAAATGTTCTGGGTTCAGCCCAAACCATGTATTCACACATCTTGGTTAAAGTTCTCATCTTGTCACTTCATCTGAGGAAATAAAAGTAATGTTTGCAAAAAGGAATTAAATTCTACATGAAACAGGTGTAGACAAGCTGTCTGCTAATCATTTCTCCATTCTCATCTGTCCAGCACTTCTGGACAGTTGTGTCTTCATGGATGTCTATGAAGAACACAATAAATTTTTATTGCCTTTACAAGAAACACTTCCAAGACCTCTTCATTGTGCACCAATAAATTGTTTTCTATATAAAATTTGTTCCATAAAGAAATATATCAATCATATTCAATGTTTAAATATTAAGACTCATTATAATCAATTATACTGGTTTCATCAAGGTATATTTATTTGCTTAGAAATCCATTTCTCTCGCATCAAACATAAATAGACTGTTTTGTATTTATCCGTAAGATGATTTTGTTCTTACTCCAAAACTTCATCCGTCCTTCTGAAGACAAAGATAAGCATAAGGATAAGGAAGGGTTACAGTCTATTTAAACATCTAGTAAAATTTAATGCAGTGTGTCATATATTAAAGAGAGCTTTTTCTTTTAAAACTGTTCTCTCTGAAAAGCTTTCCCAGTTGATAAAGAGCTTCTATCATATATGAAGCATTGAGTATCATCTCCAGCTCTACATAGAACAAGTATGGTGGTGCAACATTCACCAAATGCATGGAGAATTATACAATGAGTTTTGCAATGAGTTTGAGACCAGCCTGGGGAAAGGAGCTTCTGTCTCAAAAATAAATATGCAAATGAATATGTGTATAAATTTTACATAGTGTTATCAGTCAAATATGTATATTATTTCATTAAAATTGAAGTATATTAGTGTGTTTCATAAATGTAGGATATAAAACTGTGCTATAGCTACCAACATTAAATGAACTTTATAAGAGAACCTACAAAAGTAGGCTTTCTGATGGTTCATTAAAAGTAAAATTACTGGGAAACACCTTTATAATCTTCAACTAGTATATAGGCATAATTACACATTTTTTAAATTATATACATTAAATACCATTAGCAAGTATATTAGGAAAGAGCCTCCTGGTCCATAAGATAATTTTGTAAGCTATTCAATATGGGTTATTTCTAATAGGTAATTAGAAACTTCACTGCAGAGACATTGAAGAAAATGTTCCTAAGAAAATCATGAATCCTGAAGCATGACATGCTATATAACTCTATTGTGTCCCATTTTAACAATAGAAAGCACATTCCAAAAAGCTATTGCTCTCTAGCGATCTAATGTAACAGAATGATTTTCCCTTCCTTCCTTCCTCCTTCCTCCTTCTCCTCTCTCTCTCTCTCTCTCTCTCTCTCTCTCTCTCTCTCTCTCTCTCTCTCTCTCTCTCTCTCTCTCTCTGTCTCTCTCTGTCTCTCTCTCTCTCTCTCTCTCTCTCTCTCTCTTTCTCTCCAAATGGGATTTCTTTGTGTAAGACCTCTGGCTGTCCTGAAATATTCTTTGTAGATAAGGCTAGCCTAGAACCACACCTACCTCTGTCTACTGATTGCTGGAAATAAAGGCATGCATCACCACACCCAAATAATGGCATCATTTTCAATATACTGTGTATATTCAAGATTTACAATAAAACACAAATACTCAAAGAAAGGAAATGATGTTAAGTCACACATAAAAGGCATCACTCAACATTAAAATATTTAAATATTTACTTGCATAAAATCACATTAATACTTTTAATTCCTTCTAAGTGCATCATTTTTTACATCAATCAGTTTCTGAAGAAGTAAATCTCTACCTGAAGATGTATGTGTACACATGTGTATATATACATACACATAGGAAATAGGATGGAAATGTTTTATTCTCCATTAGAGTTATCTCAAGTTGTATTATATTTACAATGCTAATGTAAGTGGCTTCTAACTTCTGTAGTATTTGTGCATATAGCATATGGGATTAAAGTAAGAATAGATCCTATAAACAAAAAATAAAATCTATATTAAGGGGCTGTTTATGCATATATATTTTTATAAATTTTGAAAAGAGCAATAATACAAATTAAGTAGTTGCTTTATGTTCTGATTAATTTGTTCCAAAATAATGATATATATATAGAAAAATAGCATGGAAAATATGCATATTCAATCCTGAGCTTGTATAAGTAGTATAAAATATCTCTGCCAATCAATTATATAAAACATATAGTTTTCCTTTCATAGAATTTTTCAACAAAATCAAACACATATGAAAAGCAATTAGAAACTTCACAGTAACCCCAGGGCCAAAAAGGGGGAGTGGGTGGGTAGCGGATTGGGGGGGTGGGTATGGGGGACTTTTGGGATAGCATTGAAAATGTAAATGAGGAAAATACAGAATAAAAAAAATAAATTAAAAAAAACAGTGTCTATGTACTATGTTTATTTGATATTTGTTAAAATTATATCACTATAATATATTGGCTTGCAGAGTTTATATAATATCTATGATACCTTTATTGTTTAATATTTAGAAAAAATGACAGAATATAAAACTGTAATATTATTTTATATACATATAATATTCTTTCTTGAAAATAATATTAAACATGATATTTGATCTCAAAATGAAGTTAATAATATTTTCTTCCGTCTGTTTTTAATTGTTTCTTTGTGAGGGACCAGCTAGTTAATAGTATTGAAATTTTCTTTTCTTATCTCTATTAAGCGAAGTTGAAAATGTATTAATGTAGAATTTTCTATCTTTGAGACCTCACCAAAACTGTTCTTCACAAATAATTTAGGAACACATGCCACATTTGCTCAAAGGAAAAGGAGTTAGGGAAAATAGAAAATGTGTACGATTTACTGAAGCAGAAGGCCCCCTCAATTTCATGACTATTTGAGCATGAAAATTGCCTAAAATTATTTATGGTTTCAAATGAGTAGATTCCACTCAGGGATGCAAATTACTACCCAGGGGACCTTAAACTTATGGAAGTTTGTGGCAAATGAGTTACTAGCAAAAGTTAGATACTCAGTGAAAATTTCATAGAGTTCACTTTAGAGAATATGTAGCTTGGTAAGTGAGCCTTAAAAATAATAAAATAATACCCATTGCTTTAAAAGCTATCTTGCATTTATTTTCAGAATTAATATATATTAAATTAATTTTAAAAATATCACTCTCCATTTTGCTGACTTACAGAAAATTGTGTACATTTACAAAACATTCTCATCATACAGTAATTTTCATGTCTTTATTAATAACCAGAATTAAATACTAATAAAACTAAAAAGTAAAAGAAACAGAAAAATTGTACTCAAAAATTATACCAAATAAAAATTAAGACATTAGAAAATTAGTGATACATAGAATTTCATTTGCAACGAATAATAAATGTTACTGTCTGTAAATAAAAATTTGTCAAATAATAAAAGACAAGTTATTTAAGGATTAGCCCATGAACTTCTTCAAATAGGTAATTATTTAATAAGTATATCATTAATAAAATAGAGATAAGGTCATATAGTTCTTAAAAATCATAAGTGCTAATGGTAAAGAAATATTTTTTAATTGGATTTTTTTTAAATCTCAAAGCATGTAGCAATGCTAGTAGTGATATGCAGTCATTAATTTTCTGCTGGCATTATTCCTGTACTCATAATTAACATGGAAATTATAACTCTATAGGTCCAAATGAAAGATTGTAAGATATTCAAGGTGGCTTCCACTATTAAAACCTTGATACAAGTTGCCATCAAGACAGAAAACTTACATTTTTGGATGTTGAGAAAATTATGAACCCAATCCCTCAAGTAATAAATGTAAAATAGAGTAAAATTCATCTTATGTAGCCGACCTTAGCAATGCTCACAAAGCTTGGTATATATCCAGGAGTATTTGAATATTACTGCAGAACAGACAAGGATTTTCAGTGATTAGATCACAGTTACATACACATTTGGCTGTCACACTAGCTTCTACATGGAAGGCCTTGCCAATAAAGAACAGAAGGGCATAAACTCTAGTAAAAACTGATGATCTTAATTGTTTTGGGTGAGAAATGAAATCCAAAATTATTGATGTCATGAACTTAAATATGCAAATGATCCCTTTTCTGTTCCTGTAGGTTCTGATGATAAAAGTAAAAGAAAATTTTTCTACTTTAAGACCATTTGATCCTAGATAGAAATATGGTATATGGTATATAAATAAATAAGAAGATACTATTCTTAACCCACAAATCCATTAGGGGCCTGTGACATATAAAACTAACAACATCAAGTCATTTACATCAGAAGTGAGGAACGTATTTTCTGGGTTTGTATTGTTTCATGTGTGTATATGGGTATTCATGTGTATGTTTCTGTGTGTGTGTGTGTGTGTGTATAACTTTATGGATATATTTGATTACATAAAGGAATGTCGAGAGATTTGCAAGACATGTGTCCTGGCTGTATAGAAAAGAGACTAATATTTGTATTAGCATATTGATTAGAGATGATTCATCCTCATGGGTTTGTTCAGGCATTAACATCACCTATTCATCAAGGGCCTGAGGAGAGCTAAAGAGCATAAGTAGAGAAAGTAAAATTTTCATTCTGCATGAGGAATATTAGAGTTCCAAGCAAAGGTCTATTGGACTTCTCTGCTAATTAGCTTGTGATCTCAACTTCACATAGTCCAGAATTATCTGAAAGAATCTCAGGGTACTGACTCTCTCATAGTGGCCTAAGGGCATGTCTGTGGGACATTTTATTGATTTCTAGTTGATAAGAGAGGGTGTAGGTGGCTCTAGGTTGTCCCTCCTTTAGGCAAGGGTTCTGGTTCTATATGGAACTTCACTGACCAGAGCCTGGAAGCAAGCCATTAAGCAGCATTCTGATTTCTGCTTCATTTAGTGCTTTTATTCCAGTGTCAATTTCCCTCAATAGTACATTAGGATGTGGAAGTGCAAACCCTATAAACCCTTCCGTCTTCACGTTAATTTGGTGATTGTATTTATCACAGAAAAAGGAAGCAAACTATAGAGACTCTCTTCAAAAACAAAATAGAAGGTCGAGAATATGGTAGAACTATTCATTCATTTAAATGACCTCTGCTAACTAAATGTAGCCTCATCAAAGAATTGAAGATCATGAGCTCTACCTTTCCTTTGAAATGGAGAAAGAAAGAGAACAAATTGGAAATGGAAAAGGAGTGAGAAATAATCAGCAAACATTTGTATGATTCCAAACTAGTCTATTCAGCAACTCACTACATTCTCTGCCATTCAATATCTTTGGCCCATTCACTACAGTTTGCATGGCTGAAAATTTAAATATAATACTGAATTCTTCCTGGAGATAAGGTATCTGTTATCTTTAATATTTGCTTAAATTAAAATA
Source organism: Mus caroli (assembly GCF_978045245.1). Taxonomy (NCBI): domain Eukaryota; kingdom Metazoa; phylum Chordata; class Mammalia; order Rodentia; family Muridae; genus Mus; species Mus caroli. Next base: position 89,766,637 of record NW_028227258.1, on the reverse strand, counting down.
TTTAAAACAGGCCCTGCACTGGAGCCCTCTGCCTCAGGAGCAGGGAGCACCATCTTGGTTCCAGGACTCCGCCAAACTTAGTAACTTAGTCTGCACAGGTGAGAGTGTACACCACAGAGGCAGACAGCTTCTGGGTCAGGTGGGAGCCACAGAGCCACTGAGGCAGCACCCTTTTGGGGCCGCAGACATCCAGCACCCTCCCAGCCGGAGGACAGTGGTCCCACCCTGCACGGGAGCCTTCTGCCTCAGGAGGAGGGAGTGCCATCTTGGTTTCAGGACTCTGCTGAACTTACGAATTTAGTCTGCACAGGTGAGAGTGTGGACCACAGAGGCAGACAGCTTCTGTGACCTGCCAAAGCAACACAGCATCTGGCAAAGGTCCTGTTTTGGGCCTTCTTCTTCGGCCAGGAGGAGGTCCAAACACCAGATATCTGTTCACCTTCCCTGTAAGAGGAGAGCTTGCCAGCAGAGAGTGCTCTAACCACTGAAACACAGAGGAGAGAGCCTGTCTCCCAGGTCTGCTGATAGACATTAATCAGAATCACCAGAAGAACAATCTCTAAACAGAGACAACTATAACAACTAGCTCCAGAGATTACCAGATGGTGAAAGGTAAACGTAAGAATCTTACTAACAGAAACCAAGACCACTCACCATCAACAGAACCCAGCACTCCTACTTCGTCCAGTCCAGGGCACCCCAACACACCGGAAAAGCTAGACCTGGATTTAAAAGCATATCTCATGATGATGGTAGAGGACATCAAGAAGGACTTTAATAACTCACTTAAAGAATTACAGGAGAACATTGCTAAAGAGTTACAAGTCCTTAAAGAAAAACAGGATAACACAATCAAACAGGTAGAAGTCCTTAAAGAAAAACAGGAAAAGACAACCAAACTGGTAGAAGTCCTTAAAGAAAAACAGGAAAACACATCCAAACAGGTGATGGAAATGAACAAAACCATACCAGACCTAAAAAGGGAAGTAGACACAATAAAGAAAACCCAAAATGAGGCAACACTGGAGATAGAAACCCTAGGAAAGAAATCTGGAACCATAGATTCAAGCATCAGCAACAGAATACAAGAGATGGAAGAGAGAATCTCAGGTGCAGAAGATTCCATAGAGAACATCGGCACAACAATCAAAGAAAATGGAAAATGCAAAAAGATCCTAACTCAAAACATCCAGGAAATCCAGGACAAAATGAGAAGACCAAACCTACAGATAATAGGAGTGGATGAGAATGAAGATTTTCAACTCAAAGGACCAGCAAACATCTTCAACAAAATTATAAAAGAAAACTTCCCAAATCTAAAGAAAGGGATGCCCATGAACATACAAGAAGCCTACAGAACTCCAAATAGACTGGACCAGAAAAGAAATACCTCCCAACACATAATAATCAGAACAACAAATGCACTAAATAAAGATAGAATACTAAAAGCAGTAAGAGAAAAAGGCCAAGTAACATATAAAGGCAAGCCTATCAGAATTGCACCAGATTTTTCACCAGAAAAAGCCAGAAGATCCTGGACAGATGTTATACAGACACTAAAAGAACACAAATTCCAGCCCAGGCTACTATACCCAGCCAAACTCTCAATTAACATAGATGGAGAAACCAAAGTATTCCACGACAAAAACAAATTCACACATTATCTCTCCACGAATCCAGCCCTTCAAAGGATAAAAACAGAAAAAAAACCAATACAAGGACGGGAACCACGCCCTAGAAAAAAACAAGAAGGTAATCCCTCAACAAACCTAAAAGAAGACAGCCACAAGAACAGAATGCCAACATTAACAACAAAAATAACAGGAAGCAACAATTACTTTTCCTTAATATCTCTTAATATCAATGGACTCAACTCCCCAATAAAAAGACATAGACTAACAAACTGGCTTCACAAACAAGACCCAACATTTTGCTGCTTACAGGAAACTCATCTCAGAGAAAAAGATAGATACTACCTCAGAATGAAAGGCTGGAAAACAATTTTCCAAGCAAATGGTACGAAGAAACAAGCTGGAGTAGCCATTATAATATCTGATAAGATTGACTTCCAACCCAAAGTCATCAAAAAAGACAGGGAGGGGCACTTCATACTCATCAAAAGTAAAATCCTCCAAGAGGAACAATCAATTCTGAATATCTATGCTCCAAATACAAAGGCAGCCACATTCATTAAAGAAACTTTAGTAAAGCTCAAAGCACACATTGCACCTCACACAATAATAGTGAGAGACTTCAACACACCACTTTCATCAATGGACAGATCATGGAAACAGAAAATAAACAGGGACACAGTGAAACTAACAGAAGTTATGAAATAAATGGTTCTGGCAGATATCTACAGAACATTCTATCCTAAAACAAAAGAATATATCCTTCTTCTCAGCACCTCATGGTACCTTCTCCAAAATTGACCACATAATTGGTCACAAAATAGGCCTCAACAGATATAAAAATATTGAAATTGTCCCATGCATCCTATCAGATCACCATGGAATAAGACTGATCTTCAATAACAAAATAAATATTAGAAAGCCAACATTCACGTGGAAACTGAACAAGACTCTTCTCAATGATACCTTGGTCAAGGAAGGAATAAAGAAAGAAATTAAGGACTTTTTAGAGTTCAATGAAAATGAAGCCACAACATACCCAAACTTATGGGATGCAATGAAAGCATTTCTAAGAGGAAAACTCATAACTCTGAGTTCCTCCAAAAAGAAACTAGAGAGAGCACACATTAGCAACTTGACAACACACCTAAAAGCACTAGAACAAAAGGAACAAAATTCACCCAAGAGAAGTAAAAGGCAGGAAATAATCAAACTCAGGGGTGAAATCAACCAAGTGGAAACAAGAAGAACTATTCAAAGAATCAACCAATCAAGGAGCTGGTTCTTTGAGAAAATCAACAAGATAGATGAACCCTTAGCCAGACTCACTAGAGGGCACAGGGAAAGCATTCTAATTAACAAAATCAGAAATGAAAAAGGAGACATAACAACAGTTCCTGAAGACATCCAAAACACCATCAGATCCTTCTACAAAAGGCTATACTCAACAAAACTGGAGAACCTGGATGAAATGGAGAACTTTCTAGACAGAAACCAGGTACCAAAGTTGAATCAAGATCAAGTTAATGATCTAAATAGCCCTATATCCCGCAAAGAAATAGAAGCAGTAATTAATAGTTTCCCAACCAAAAAAAGCCCAGGACCAGATGGGTTTAATGCAGAGTTCTATCAGACCTTCAAAGAAGATCTAATCCCAGTTCTTCACAAACTATTCCACAAAATAGAAACAGAAGATACTCTACCTAACTCATTCTATGAAGCCACAATTACTCTGATACCTAAACCACAAAACTACCCAAAAAAGATAGAAAACTTCAGACCAATATCCCTTATGAATATTGATGCAAAAATCCTCAATAAAGTTTTTCCTAACAGAATCCAAGAACACATCAAAACAATCATCCATCCTGACCAAGTAGGTTTTATCTCAGGGATGCAGGGATGGTTCAATTTAAGGAAATCCATCAACGTAATCCAGTATATAAACAAACTCAAAGACAAAAACCACATGATCATCTTGTTAGATGCGGAAAAAGCATTTGACAAGATCCAACACCCATTCATGATAAAAGTCTTGGAAAGATCAGGAATTCAAGGCCCATACCTAAACATGATAAAAGCAATCTAAAGCAAACCAGTAGCAAACATCAAAGTAAATGGTGAGAAGCTTGAAGCAATCCCTCTAAAATCAGGGACTAGACAAGGCTGTCCACTTTCTCCATACCTATTCAACATTGTACTTGAAGTCCTAGCCAGAGCAATTCGACAACAAAAGGAGATCAAAGGGATACAAATTGGAAAAGATGAAGTCAAAATATCACTTTTTGCAGATGATATCATAGTATATATAAGTGACCCTAAAAATTCCACCAGAGAACTCCTAAACCTGACGAACAGCTTCGGTGAAGTAGCTGGATATAAAATTAACTCAAACAAGTCAATGGCCTTTCTCTATGCAAAGAATACACAGGCTGAGAAAGAAAATAGGGAAACAATACCCTTCTCAATAGTCACAAATAATATAAAATATCTTGGCGTGACTCTAACTAAGGAAGTGAAAGATCTGTATAATAAAAACTTCAAGTCTCTGAAGAAAGAAATTATAGAAGATCTCAGAAGATGGAAAGATCTCCCATGCTCATGGATTGGCAGGATCAATATTGTAAAAATGGCTAACTTGCCAAAAGCAATTTACAGATTCAATGCAATCCCCATCAAATTTCCAACTCAATTCTTCAACGAATTAGAAATTGCAATCTGCAAATTCATCTGGAATAACAAAAAACCTAGGATAGCAAAAACTCTTCTCAAGGATAAAAGAACCTCTTGTGGAATCACCATGTCTGACCTAAATATTTACTACAGAGCAATTGTGATAAAAAAAAAAAAAAAAAAAAAAACAACAACAACAAAACAACTGCATGGTACTGGTATAGTGACAGACATGTAGACCAATGGAATAGAATTGAAGACCCAGAAATGAACCCACACACCTATGGTCACTTGATCTTCGACAAGGGAGCTAAAAACATCCAGTTGAAGAAAGACAGCATTTTCAACAAATGGTGCTGGCACAACTGGTTGTTATCATGTAGAAGAATGCGAATCAACATTCCTATCTCCTTGTACTAAGGTCAAATCTAAGTGGATCAAGGAACTTCACATAAAACCAGAGACACTGAAACTTATAGAGGATAAAGTGTGGAAAAGTCTTGAAGATATGGGCACAGGGGAAAAATTCTTGAATAGAACAGCAATGGCTTGTTCTGTAAGATTGAGAATTGACAAGTGGGACCTCAAGAAACTGCAAAGCTTCTGCAAGGCAAAAGACACCATCAATAAGACAAAAAAACCACCAACAGATTGGGAAAGGATCTTTACCTATCCTAAATCAGATAAGGGTCTAATATCCAATATATATAAAGAACTCAGGAAGGTGGACTCCAGAAAATCAAATATCCCCATAAAAAATGGGGCTTGGAACTGAACAAAGAATTCTCACCTGAGGAATACCGAATGGCAGAGAAGCACCTGAAAAAATGTTCAACATCCTTAATCATCAGGGAAATGCAAATCAAAACAACCCTGAGATTCCACCTCACACCAGTAAGAATGGCTAAGATCAAAAATTCAGGTGACAGCAGATGTTGGTGAGGATGTGGAGAAAGAGGAACACTCCTCCATTGTTGGTGGGATTGCAAACTTGTACAACCACTCTGGAAATCAGTCTGGCGGTTCCTTAGAAAATTGGACATAGAACTCTGGAGGATCCAGCAATACCTCTCCTGGGCATATATCCAGAAGATGTCCCAACCGGTAAAAAGGACACATGCCCCACTATGTTCATAGCAGCCTTATTTATAATAGCCAGAAGCTGGATAGAACCCAGATGACCCTCAACAGAGTAATGGATACAGAAATTATGGTACATTTACACAATGGAGTACTACTCAGCTATTAAAAAGAATGAATTTATGAAATTCCTAGGCAAATGGATGGACCTGGAGGGTATCATCTTGAGTGAGGTAACACAATCACAAAGGAACTCACACAATATGTATTCACTGATAAGTGGATATTAACCCAAAACTTAGGATACCCAAGATATAAGATTCAATTTGCTAAACGCATGAAACTCAAGAAGAATGAAGACTAAAGTGTGGACACTATGCTCCTTCTTAGAATTGGGAACAAAACACCCATGGAAGGAGTAACAGAGACAATGTTTGGAGCTGTGATGAAAGGATGGACCATCTAGAGACTGCCATATCCAGGGATCCATCCCATAATCATCTTCCAAACGCTGACACCATTGCATACACTAGCAAGATTTTGCTGAAAGGACCCAGATATAGCTGTCTCTTGTGAGACTATGCCGGGGCCTAGCAAACACAGAAGTGGATGCTCACAGTCAGCTATTGGATGTATCACAGGGTTCCCAATGGAGAAGCTAGAGAAAGTACCCAAGGAGCTAAAGGGATCTGCAACCCTATAGTTGGAACAACATGATGAACTAACCAGTACCCTGGAGCTCTTGTCTCTAGCTGCATATGTATGGAAAGATGGCCTAGTCAGCCATCACTGGAAAGAGAGGCCCATTGGACTTGCAAACTTTTTATGCCCCAATACAGGGGAATGCCAGGGCCAAAGGAATGGGAATGGGTGGGTAGGGAATTGGGGGGGGTATGGGGGACATTTGGGATAGCATTGGAAATGTAATTGAAGAAAATACGTAATAAAAATATTAAAAATTAAAAAAAATTTAAAATATCTAACACATATACAGCAGAGGATTGCTGGGTCTGGATTTATTCAGAGAAGATGCACCTAACCCTTGAGAGACTTGGGGCCTCAGGGAGTGGGAAGGTCTGTTGAGGTTGGGAGTGGGAGAACATCCTCTTGGAGGCTGGGGAAACAGTTGGAGGGTGGAACAGGAAGGGGATAAAGTCTTGACTGTAAAAAAGAAAAAAAATTAAAGAATAAATAAAAAACATTTTGTTTTTTTTTAAATTTTTTTATTTATTATTTTCTTTATATACTTTTCAATTGCTATCCTGAAAGTTCCCTATACCCTAGTCATAATTAAATTTTCTCAAATAACTAAGTCCCTAGGAGCTGCAGAGATAGCTCAGCAGATAAGAACACTCATTGCTCTTCCAGAGGATCTGATTTTAATCTCTAGCACCAACATGACCCCTTACAACAATCTCTAACTACAGTTCCAGCATACCTGATGCTCTCTTCTGGCCTCTGCAGACACCAGGCATCAGAATGGAACATAGACACATAGACATGCCTGCAGGCACCACAACTATGCACATAGAATAAAATAAAATAAAATAAAATAAAATAAAATAAAATAAAATAAAATAAAATAAAACAAAATAAAATGTCTTAAGTCTAGGATAAATTTGAAGATGAAATACTACCAGAAGTTAAGAAATGTCAGAAAACCAATTATGACATAAAGTTACTACTATTCTTAAATTGGATTAAGAATTGCTCCTGTCTAAAGGAAATGCAGAGACAAAAGTGGAACAGAGACCAAGGGAAAGACCATCCAGTGAAGAGCCCAATTTGTGATCCATCCAATATGCAGGTACCAGACTTGACAATATTACTGATGCCATGTTGTGCTTGCAGACAGAAACCTAATATGACTGTCCTCTGAAAAGCTCTACCAGCAGCTGAGTGAGACAAGTACAGATACTTGCAGCCAGTCATTGGGCTGACATCACGAATCCCAGAGTTAGAGGAACGATTAAAGGATCTGAAGGGGATTCCAAGTCTATAAAAAGCCAACAGTATCAAGTAACCTGGCCCCTCAGACATCTCAAAGACTAAGCCACAAACCGAAAAGCATACATGGGCTGGTCCATGCCTGGCCCCCTCCACCTCCACCAGCACACATATGTAGCAAAGGACTACCTTGTCTGGCTTCAGTAGGAGAGGCGCAAGGTGTGAGATAAGGGTGGGTTGAGGGTATGGGGGCTAGAGGTGCACCATTCTCAGAGGCAAATGGGAGGGGAGATGAAATAAAGAACTCTAGAAGCAGGAACAAGGAATGGAGCAACATTTGAAATGTAAATAAATAAAATAATAGGAAAAATGAAATAAAAAAGTTTGAGAAAAACTCATGAAATAAATATACTACTATTCTTATGTTGGAATCATGCTTATTTTTCTTACTGCAGTTGTGATAGGAGGCACTATGGCATTCCAGTGTTCTATTCCTGATCTATGTCTCTATGCCTCAAGATTTTTTTATTAAAATACAAGAGCAGAGAGGTTTTAGTGCATAATTTGGAGAAAAGAATTTTAGCACAGTTCTTCACACAAGGTAAAATATAGGTGACTTTTGAATGTATGTGTGTGGTAGGAACTTCATTAATATTATTGGTTAAAATGAGATCTTAAGAAAACTTAAGACATCAAAAGTTCCAATGGCATTATTTGTCTGTAAAGTTGAGAGATAGGTAAACACACATAGCCATTGTAAGAGCAGAACTCTGTTAAAAGTATTGATGTTATGTTAATGCTTTATTTTTACATACTAATTTTCTTTCTTTCTTTCTTATTTATTTATTTGTTTACTCCATTTAAGTATCATGAACATGCTACTCAACTTTGGGATCTCTTAAAGAGGTGTCAAGTCACAGACTAGGTGTGGTGATACATGCCTAAACTTAACCCTAACTGAACCATGCCAGCAAGCCAATGAGAGATGCAACTCAGTCTATGTGTGTATATTTGCTGCAAAAATAATCAAGTATTCCCATACCACACGGGTACCATGGTTAATTAATCCCCTCAGTCCCCTCTTTGGTATGGCTGAGTGATACCTTCTGTTCTGCCCCTTGGTATGGCAACTTTAGATCAAATACAAGGTTTCTAAAACGTAAGCCTTTATTGCTTTATATAACCTTTATCAAAGATGGAAGCAGTGGCTTTGGTAGTGACAATGAGAACTGATAGCATGAGGAAAAGCAAGAAAGCTGCTGGTGAGTTCCAAGGGATGGCCTGAATCAGCATGTGAAGTGACAAAAGCAATGGTTTCAATAAAGTTAGAAGTGAGAGGGGATAAAGATATAGACTACAGAAAATAGAAAATAATACACTAGCTATGCCACGTACCATCAACAAGTCAAGGAATTAAAAGCAGGTCTCCTATTTAAGAGGGAGCTGGTAAAATATACTGATCCTGTAGTGAATTCTAGTTCCAGATATTTAGTAGTGTGAATAAAGGAACAAGTATCAAATGGGGAGCGTCCACTGTGCTGAATATTAAGACAGTTCATTTTCTAAAATGATATAGTTTCTATTTAATCCCTAGGAATAAAGTAAATGGTAATAATTCCATAATAATACCTATAAATTTGAGAGAGGTAACAGAACACAACTAAGAATTGTAATAGAACAAAGAAAAGAGAAATCCATTAAAAGAACTGCATAATTGCCACAGAGCAGATTCCTTGAGAACTTGCCACGTTTGTGTCAAATTTTAAGGAGTGAGAGGTCATTTGCCTATCTATAATCAGTTTGTCCTGGTACAACAGTTAATGAATTTAACACAGTCATAAACTCTCTCATAGGATTTTATATTCATAATGAAATTTAGATCTCATCTCCTTGAACTTTAATGTGTACTGGATTTAGTGATTTTGTACAAACTAGGTTCTGATGTGGAACACACTGGTAAGATCTGTCTTAGACAAGTTATCATAGTGAATTTTTCAAGTGATCTTGGTGATGAGTGTCATTGACCTAATGCAAAAATAGCACTTTACCAGTGGAACATCATTCCCCAAAACTCAACAGAATTATGACAATACCACTGTACAGACATTCTATATGTCTCAAAATGAGACTTTAGATAGAAAAGAGACAAAAATTCCCAGAAAAAGGCTCTTGAGGATGCAGTGGGTAGCACAGATAATGAATTCATATAAAAATAGTAGGTTGAGCATTGGCAGTCTCTTCACTAGAAGATAGAAAGCAAATAGAAAGTAACTTTTGCTTATATATTAACACATTCATATCATGGTCTTCATTTCTCACATATTCTTTTACTTGCCATTCATTTACTTACTAATTTATTTAATTATGAGACAAGATTTTATTATATTGCCTTGACTTTTCTGGAGATCATTACATAGAGCAGGCTGGCCTTGAACTCACAGAGATCCACCTGCCTCTGCCTAGTGTCTGCTAGGACAAAATGTATGAACCATCACACCTGTTTGTATTTCATAATTTTTGCTTAATAATTAATTTTTGCCCATATTTCAAATTAATTTGTACTCAATAATGCAGTTATTGGCAATAAGCTTTAATTACTGGAAGCAATATCATTTCACAAGCAAAACTAAATCTACCTCCACAGACATACCAGCAGAGACACAGTGTTTCCTGACAACTTTTAACACATTATCATCTGTAATGTTCATTTGAATTCTATGTGCATTGATTATGAAAAAATGTACAATATGGAATTGAATAAGTAGCTTTTTATCAATTGTAGAGAAAAATAGCAATACAATGGTTAAAAACAATAATATCATAGAATGGATTATAATTCCTGAAGTCATTGGGAGGACAATTGATAAAATCTGTTGTATTGCAAATAGTGCTATATTATATTAATTTCTTTGTTTTTTTTGTAAGAAATTCAGTATTGTAAATATCAACTTCATGAATATATGGGTAAACAATGTAAATTTACACTGTCTGTAGCTCTCCTTTGAATCAAACTTTATTATAGAAAAAACACTGAATTTAGGGACCTACCTACTTATCCTGGAGAATATTAAACAATGCTTTCCTTGGGTCTGCAGGGATTGCTACTATTATAGACATAGTTTCTAACTCTTTCTTCCAGTGTCCTCAACCATTTATCCCTATCTCCCCCTCTTCCTCCCTTCTTCCCTCCCTCTGTCTCTTACATACATACATACATACATACATACACACGCACACACACACACTCACTCACACACACAGAAACCATACTATTTCTTTACCTTTGTGTATGAGTTCTATTTAACAACATGTAATTATTTCTCAATAAATCACTGATGTTTTATCAAACTATATTTGAAAGTGTATATGTTAACAGAATGTCATACTTGTTTGCAGAAATGGTTTTGTTTTGCTTTGTTGTTTTTTTATTAGATATTTTCTTTATTTACATTTCAAATGTTATCCCTTTTCCTAGTTTGCTTTGTTTTTAACTCTTTCAATCTTTTAGTATTTGCAAATTTAGCTGTAAGGAAAACTAGTTATCTTTATAAGACAGCAATGTTCAGAATTATACTGTTTTTTCCTACCTGGTTGGCACTTTGATGTTTTCTGTGAAATTACTTAAATCACTACACAAATTCATCTATTATAATTCAATATGCAGTGTGAATATATGGAATAAAACAGCATTGCATATAATTTACATGCACGCACGCAGGTGTTACACAATGTTTCCAAAGGAATTTCTGTGACAGCTACTCACTATTTTAAATCAGTCCTTCACGGTCATTGGTTAGGCCTAAACTTTTCCTTTTGAACAAATTATATTTGCCTGTAACACAAACTAAAAAGCAATTGAAAAGCATAATATTAGTATGACTGACATCATATGGTTTAGCAAATACAGAAAAGAATTGAAAATGACCATAGTTGATTTAATCTATGAAGAAAAATTGCTTATTAAATGAATAGATTTGATCAGTAACTAGAGAAATGCTCTGTACAAAATTTTATTTCCTGATTTTGATGTTGCATGTAGGATGTGAAATTGAATCATAGAGTGGAGAATGTAGAGCTTTGTATTCATGCACATTTATTTCATCTGCCATCACTGGGACAAAAAGGGGGTATTTGATTTCAATTGAATAACTTTCAGAAGAGACAATGCAAAGAGAGTGTTCCCATAAACAGTAATACAAATCATTAAAAAATAAAAATAAAAAGAGTTAAGTGAAAGTAGCTGCCAGCTGGGATGTAGTTTGGTTTTTAGAGTGGTTGCTCAATTTACACAGAGCCCTGGATTGGGCCAAGGCACTGCAAAAATTCATGGTTATTGTGTAATTCTCTATTCATAGCACTCACGAAGTAGAGGCAGAGCAAGGAGAAGTTCAATGCAAACTCAGGTAGATTGTGCAAAAACAACTTTTCCCATTATACCAAAATAAAAATATATGTTACTCTGATTAACCCTACAGTCTGTCAAACAAATCAAATAAAGAGATACTTCTATACTAGAGAATAAAATACTCCTCCCATCATTTTCACAAAAAAGAAGTCACTTTCTCTCCCTTTTTGTCCTACATCACTTTCTTGGGCACGAATATTTTCTATGTATTCCTTCAGTCTTTATACCTAAGGAGATGTTTATTCACCCCAATTTTCCTGGTCATTGTCTCTGAGAGTGATAGTGAGAAAATGGGAATTTGGTGGGGAGGTGATTAAGCTTCACATCATGAAGAATGACTCCTTAAGAACTCAAGGTTCTCAGAGATAACGTGATATTGCCATACTTAGTCACTCAGAATTTGCTTGTTTATATATCCTTAGGGACTCAATTATCTAAAAATTATAAGTTAAAGTCTAATATGGCATTCTAGATTAACAATATAAAAACGTGTAATATATACAAGTTACACCTGAAGATGAGATATCGTGGATATAATGATAAAGAAAAGGAAATCATATGCTCTCCAGAAAAATAGTTATAAAAAATTTCTGTATTTTTGAAATCAAAATGTGAAAAGAAGGGAAGCAATAATGAACAGCAAGAAGTGGAAGAGTAAAGACAGGGAAAGCACAGTAATGAGAAATATGTTTCTTGTCCTGTGTCTGGTGGGTGAGCATTGCACAGAAACTGATGAAAGCTCATTTGTGGGCCCTCTCCAGAACTGTGATACAAGAAGTTTGCTTTCAGCAATGTGAAATGTATACATCATAAAGGAAACAAACCTAGGTCATTTTCTTGCATAATTGTTTCCTAGTTTGGATTGTGGAATTGTAGAGGTGCCTACTCATTTAATTCCCTCCAAAAAAACTTTTGCTTCTCTTTAAAGAAAACTCGTGCTCGAATGATTATTCAAATAATTGTAATATATATGCAATATTATACCGTATTGCAATATTAATTTTGGAATATGTTCAACATATACAAACTGATATATAAAAATGCCAAATGTTTAAATGTATTTTTCCATGCAAAAATGAAAGTTGCCATTTAGGAAGAGTGATTGCACAGAACAAAACAAAGAGATATGTCACTGGTCCTAGATACTGCATATTTGTAATACTCTAATTTATTGTTACTATTTAGATTCAAACAAAACAAGTCAGTCTGTTTCATAACTTTATTTCTCTTTTCTTATGAAGTATGACTCATTGGCAAAAGCTTTTATACCATCCAAATGAAGCAATTTTCTGCCTTTTTACAGTAGACTATAATAGCACATTTGCATCTCATCTCTATAACAACTCTTGCTACAGAAGTTTCATATTTGTTTTTTCTTCTCCCCATAACTAAAAGAATGTTAGGGAAAAAATTGCCCTTTGAAGGTGAATGCTACAGCTAGATTCTGATGATCTTCTGTGCGCTTTATTTTCTATTGCTACCTTTAGAGTAGACAAGATGGCTGGAGCTCTCATGTCATTCAGACAAATGAAAGCACATTAAAGATTAAAATAAAATTGGAGAAAGAATTGGGTTGAGACTGTCTAAGCTGTAATTAAAAGCTGTTTCATGACTGATACAGCACTGACTGTCAAGAGTCCTTTATAAATGCATAATTCTTTAACCATTGTTGATGTCTTCATTTATTTAGCACAATGCCCTCCCGAGGAATCAAGCCTGTCCTCAACAAGTGAATGTTTAGGTTACTTTATTATTTCAGCCACCATGAGTATAACTGCAATGAGAATTGTGATACTTCTTAATACTAATTTCAAATGTATAAAAACTATACTGAGTTTCCCTGATCCCACCAAGACTAGTCTGCACAGGTGAGAGTGTGGACTACAGAACCTAACAGCTTCTGGGACAGGTGGGAGCCACAGATCTTCTGTGGCAGACCCCATTTCGGGGACCAGACATCTGGGCACCTTCCCTGCCAGAGGAGAGATGTCCACCCCGCCCGGTAGGGCTTTGCCTGAGGATCTGTGGGAGCCATCTTCATTCCTAGATCCCACCAAGACTAGTCTGCATGGGTGAGAGTGTGGACTACAGAAGCTAACAGCTTCTGGGACACGGGGGAGCCACAGACCTTCTGTGGCAGACCCCATTTTGGGCTCCAGATATCTGGGCATCTTCCCTGCCAGAGGAGAGGTGACTATCACGCCCGGGAGGGCTTTACTGGAGCATCTGCAGGAGCCATCTTCTTTCCCGGATCCTGCCAAGACTAGTCTGCACAGGTGAGAGTGTGGACTACAGAAGCTAATAGCTTCTGGGACAGACCCTATTTCGGGCCTTCATCTTCTGCCAAGAGGCAAGTCTGAACAACAGATATCTATGCACCTTCTCTGCAAGAGGAGAGCTTACCTACAGAGAGTGCTCTAACCACTGAAACTCAGGAGGGAGCTAGTCTCTCAGGTCTGCTGGTAGAGGCTAACAGAATCACAAAAGGAACAAGCTCTAACCAGAGACAACTATAACAACTGACTCCAGAGATTACAAGACTTAAGAAACTTACTAACAGAAACCAAGACCACTCACCATCATCAGAACCCAGCACTCCAACCTCAGCCAGTCCTGGGTACCACAAAACATCCAAAAAGCTAGACCCTTATTTAAAGGCATATCTCATGATGATAGTGGATATCAAGTAGGACTTTAATAACTCATTTAAAGAAATACAGGAGAACACTGCTAAAGAGTTACAAGTACTTAAAGAAAAAGAGAAAAAAACATCCAAACAGGTGATGGAAATTAAAAAAAAAAACAAAAAACAAACAAACAAACAAACAAAAACAAAAACAAAAAAAAAACTAGACCTAAAAAGGTAAGTGTACACAATAAAGAAAACTCAAAGTGATGCAACTCTGGAGATAGAAACCCTAGGAAAGAAATCTGGAACCATAGATGCGAGCTTCAGCAACAGAATAAAAGAGATGGAAGAGAGAATCTTAGGTGCAGAAGATTCCATAGAGAACATGGGCACAACAATCAAAGAAAATGCAAAATGCAAAAAGATCCTAACTAAAAACATCCAGGAAATCTAGTACACAATGAGAAGACCAAACCTATGGATAATAGGAGTAGATGAGAATGAAGATTTTCAACTTAAAGGGTCAGCAAATATCTTCAACAAAATTATAGAAGAAAATTTCCCAAACCTAAAGAGATGCCCATGAACATACAAGAAGCCTACAGAACTCCAAATAAACTGGACCAGAAAAGAAATTCCTCCCTACACATAATAATCAGAACAACAAATGCACTAAATAAAATATAATAGTAAAAGCAGTAAGGGAAAAGGGTCAAGTAACATATAAAGGCAGGTCTATCAGAATTACACCAGACTTTTCACCACAAACTATGAAAGCCAGAAGATCCAGCACAGATGTTATACAGACACTAAGAGAACACAAATGCCAGCCCAGGTTACTATACCCGGCCAAACTCTCAATTACCATAGATGGAGAAACCAAAATATTCCATGACAAAACCAAATTCACACATCATGTTTCCACGAATCCAGCCCTTCATAGGATAATAACAAAAAAAAAAAAAAAAAAAACAATACAAGGACAGAAATCACGCCCTAGAAAAAGCAAAGAAGTAATCCCTCAACAAACCAAAAATAAGACAGCCACAAGAACAGAATGCCAACTCTAACAACAAAAATAAAAGGAAGCAACAATTACTTTTCCTTCATATCTCTTAATATCAATGGACTCAATTCCCCAATAAAAAGACATAGACTAAGAGACTGGCTACACAAACAGGACCGAAGATTCTGCTGCTTACAGGAAACCCATCTCAGGGAAAAAGACCAACACTACCACAGAGTGAAAGTCTGGAAAACAATTTTCCAAGCAAACGGCCTGAAGAAACAAGCTGGAGTAGTGATTATAATATCAAATAAAATCGACTTCCAACCCAAAGTTATCAAAAAAGACAAGGAGGGACACTTCATACTCATCAAAGGTAAAATCCTCCAAGAGGAACTCTCAATTCTAAATATCTATGCTCCAAATACAAGGGCAGCCACATTCATTAAAGACACTTTAGTAAAGCTCAAAGCACACATTGAACCACACAATAATAGTGAGAGATTTCAACATACCACTTTCATCAATGGACAGTTCGTGAAAATAGAAACTAAACAGGGACACAGTGAAACTAACAGAAGTTATGAAACAAATGGACTTAACAGATATCTACAGAACATGTTATCCTAAAACAAAAGGATATACCTTCTTCTCAGAACCTCACTGGACCTTCTCCAAAATTGACCATATAATTGGTCACAAAACAGGCCTCGAGAGATATAAAAATATTGAAATTGTCCCATGCATCCTATCAGACCACCATGGACTAAGGCTGATCTTCAATAACAACATAATTAATGGAAAGTCAACATTCACGTGGAAACTGAGTAACACTCTTCTCAATGATACCTTGGTCAAGGAAGTAATAAAGCAAGAAATTAAAGACTTTTTACAGTTTAATGAGAATGAAGCCACAACATACCCAAACTTATAGGAAACAATGAAAGCATTTCTAAGAGGGAAACTCATAGCTCTGAGTGCCTCCAAAAAGAAACTGGAGAGAGCACACACTAGCAGCCTGACAACACATCTAAAATCCCTAGAAAAAAGGAAGCAAATTCACCCAAGAGGAGTAGACAGCAGGAAATAATCAAACTCAGGGGTGAAATCAACCAAGTAGAAACAGAAAAACAACTATTCAAAGAATTAACCAAATGATGAGTTGGTTATTTGAGAAAATCAACAAGATAGATAAACCCTTAGCCAGATGCACTAGAGGGCACAGGGACAATATCCTAATTAACAAAATCAGAAATGAAAAGGGAGACATAACAACAGATACTGAAGAAATCCAAAACACCACCAGATCCTTCTACAAAAGGCAATACTCAACAAAACTTGAAAACCTGGACGATATGGACAAATTTCTAGACAGATACCAGGTACCAAAGTTAAATCAGGATCAAGTTAACAATCTAAACAGACCCATATCCCCTAAAGAAATAGAAGCATTCATTAATAGTCTCCCAGCCAAAAAAAGGCCAGGAGCAGATGGGTTTAGTGCAGAGTTCTACCAGACCTCCAAAGAAGATCTAATTCCTGTTCTGCACAAACTATTCCCCAAAATAGAAGTAGAAGGAACTCTACCCAACTCATTCTATGAAACCACAATTCCTCTGATACATAAAACACAGAAAGATCCAACAAAGATAGAGAACTTCAGACCAATTCCCTTATGAATATAAATGCAAAAATCCTCAATATAATTCTCGCTAACTAAATCCAAGAACACATTAAAGCAATCATCCATCCTGACCAAGTAGGTTTCATTCCAGGAATGCAGGGATGGTTTAATATACAGAAATCCATCAAAGTAATCCATTATATAAACAAACTCAAAGAAAAAAACCGCATGATCATCTCATTAGATGCGGAAAAAGCATTCAACAAGATCCAACACCCATTCTTGATAAAAGTCTTGGAAAGATCAGGAATTCAAGGCCCATACCTAAACATGATAAAAGCAATCTACAGCAAACCAGTAGCAAACATCAAAGTAAATGGTGAGAAGCTGGAAGCAATCCCACTAAAATCAGGGACGAGACAAGGCTGTCTACTCTCTCCATACCCATTCAACATTGTACTTGAAGTCCTAGCAAGAACAATTCAACAACAAAAGGAGATCAAGGGGATACAAACTGGAAAAGATGAAGTCAAAATATCACTTTTTGCAGATGATATGATAGTATATATAAGTGACACTAAAAACTATACCAGAGACCTTCTAAACCTGATAAACAGCTTCGGTGAAGTAGCTAGATATAAAGTAAACTCAAACAATTCAATGTCCTTTCTCTAAAAAAAGAATATACAGGCTGAGAAGAAAATTTGGGAAACAACACCCTTCTCAATAGTCACAAATAATATAAAATATCTTGGCGTGACTCTAACTAAGGAAGTGAAAGATCTGTATGATAAAAACTTCAAGTCTCTGAAGAAAGAAATTAAAGAAGATCTCAGAAGATGGAAAGATCTCCCATGCTCATGGATTGGCAGGATCAACATTGTAAAAATGGCTATTTTGCCAAAAGCGATCTACAGGTTCAATGCAATCCCCATCAAAATTCCAACTCAATTCTTCAATGAATTAGAAAGAGCAATCTGCAAATTCATCTGGAATAACAAAATACCTAGGTTAGCAAAAACTCTTCTCAAGGATAAAAGAAACTCTGGTGGAATCACCATGCCTGACCTAAAGCTTTACTACAGAGCAATTGTGATAAAAATTGCATGGTACTGGTATAGTGACAGACAAGTAGACCAATGGAATAGAATTGAAGACCCAGAAATGAACCCACACACCTTTGGTCACTTGATCTTTGACAAGGGAGCTGAAAGCATCCAGTGGAAGAAAGATAGCATTTTCAACAAATGGTGCTGGCACAACTGGTTGGTATCATGTAGAAGTATGCTAATTGATCCATTCCTATCTCCTTGTACTAAGGTCAAATCTAAGTGGATCAAGGAACTTCACAGAAAACCAGAGACACTGAAACTTATAGAGGAGAAAGTGGGGAAAAGCCTTGAAGATATGGGCACAGGGGAAAAAATTCCTGAATACAACAGCAATGGCTTGCACAGTAAGATCAAGAATTGACAAATGGGACCTCATGAAACTGCAAATATTCTGCAAGGCAAAAGAGACTGTCAATGAGATAAAAAGACCACCAACAGATTGGTAAAGGATCTTTACCTATCCTAAATCAGATAGGGGACTAATATCCAATATATATAAAGAACTCAAGAAGGTGGACTCCAGAAAGTCAAATAACCCCATTAAACATTAGGGCTCAGAACTGAACAAAGAATTCTCACCTGAGGAATACCGAATGGCAGAGAAGCACCTGAAAAAATGTTCAACATCCTTAATCATCAGGGAAATGCAAATCAAAACAACCCTGAGATTCCACCTCACACCAGTCAGAATGGCTAAGATCAAAAATTCAGGAGACAGAAGATGCTGGAGAGGATGTGGAGAAAGAGGAACACTCCTCCATTGTTGGTGGGATTGCAAGCTTGTATAACCACTCTGGAAATTATTCTGGTGGTTCCTCAAGCAATTGGACATAGTACTACTGGAGGGTCCCACAATACCTTGACTGGGCATATATCCAGAAGATGTCCCAACCTGTAAGAAGGACACATGCTGCACTATGTTCATAGCAGCCTTATTGTAATAGCCAGAAGGTGGAAATAACCCAGATGCCCCTCAACAGAGGAATGGATATAGAAAATGTGGTACATTTACACAATGGAGTACTACTCAGCTATTAAAAAGAATGAATTTATGAAATTCCTAGCACAGTGGATGGACTTGTAGGGCATCATCCTTAGTGAGGTAACACAATCACAAAGAAACTCACACAATATATACTCACTGATAAGTGGATATTAGCCCAAAACTTAGGATACCCAAGATATAAGATACAATTTGCTAAATGCATGAAACTCAAGAAGAATGAAGACCAAAGTGTGGACACTGTGCCCCTTCTCAGAATTGGAAACAAAACACCCATGGAAGGAGTTATAGAGACAAAGTTTGGACCTGTGACGAAAGAATGGACCACCTAGAGACTGCCATATCCAGGGATCCACCAAATAATCAGCTTCCAAACACTGACACCATTGCATACACTACCAAGATTTTGCTGTATGGTCCCAGACATAGCTGTCTCTTGTGAGACTATGCCGGGGTTTAGCAAACACAGAAGTGGATGCTCACAGTCAGCTATTGGATGGTACACTGGGCTCCCAATGGAGGAGCTAGAGAAAGTACCCAAGGAGCTAAAGGGATATACAACCCTATAAGTGGAACAACATCTGAACTAACCAGTACCACGGAGCTCTTAACTATAGCTGCATATGTATCAAAAGATGGCCTAGTCGGCCATCACTGGAAAGAGAGGCCCATTGAACACACAAACGTTATATGCCCCAGTACAGGGGAACGCCA
This sequence comes from Mus caroli, assembly GCF_978045245.1. Classification (NCBI taxonomy): domain Eukaryota; kingdom Metazoa; phylum Chordata; class Mammalia; order Rodentia; family Muridae; genus Mus; species Mus caroli. The sequence goes on along the minus strand of NW_028227258.1, from coordinate 89,746,813 downwards.
GTGCCAAAAAAATGGGAATGGGTGGGTAGGGAAGTGGGGGGGAGGGTATGGGGGACTTTTGATATAGCATTGGAAATGTAATTGAGGAAAATATGTAATAAAAAATATTTTAAAAAAAAAGCAAGTAATCTTTCAACAAACCTAAAAAAAGACAGCCAAAAGAACAATATCTTTTAATATCAATGGACTCAACTCACCAATAAAAAGACATAGACTAACAAACTGGCTACACAAACAGGACCCAACATTTTGCTGATTACAGGAAACTCATCTCAGGGAAAAAGACAGACACTACCTCAGAATGAAAGGCTGTAAAACAATTTTCCAAGTAAATGGTCTGAAGAAACAAGCTGGAGTAGCCATTCTGAAAGACCCCTGGAGGGCAGACCCTCACTCAAGCCTCGGGACAGCAGCGCACCCAAGAAGACACTGAGACCGAACTCAAGATGTAGAGAGTAAGATTTTATAAAGCAGCAACAAGCAAGCACATGAACCAGAGCTCTGGGGTCGAGACTCATACACCAAGAAAGGTGCAGAGGAGAATTGACGACCAGCCCAAATTTTTCACAGGCTTATATAGGAGAAAGGCAAAGGGGGAGCAGGGCAGGGAAAGTACAAATTTGCGTCACTAAGGGGTTCTGCCAAGGGTTATTCCAAGGGACTTTCCAAGGGGCTTTACGTAACCAAGGGGTCGTGTCCTATATTTTGGCAATGTACTTGATTTATTGGAACATTCTGAGGTTTGTTCAAACCCTTATCTCAAAAATGTTCCTGGCACAGTCCTCAGTTGGGAGGGGTTGGACTGGGTTTGTTCCAGGAGACCCTTATCTAAAAAATGTTCCTGGAACAGTTTTCATTTGGGAGGGGGTCGGACTCTGGGGTGAAGAGTTCAGGAATGTACTCTGGGTGAGAAGTTCAGGAGTGTTCCGGGAACAATCTCCAGATGGGAGGGGTAAGAGGACTTTGTGTTGAAGAGTTCAGGAAGAGTTCAGTAATTTTCCTCTTTCAATTCTGATATCTACTAAAATCGACTTCCATCCCAAAGTCATCAAAAACGACAGGGAGGGGCACTTCATACTCATCAAAGGTAAAATCTTCCAAGAGGAACTCTCAATTCTGAATATCTATGTTCTAAATACAAGGGAAGCCACATTCATTAAAGAAACTTTACTAAACCTCAAAGCACACATTGCACCTCACACAATAATAGTGGGAGATTTCAACACACCACTTTCATCAATGAACAGATAATGGAAACAGAAACTAAACAGGGACACAGTGAAACTAACAGAAGTTATGAAACAAATTGATCTAACAAATATCTATAGAACATTTTATCCTAAAACAAAAGGATATACCTTCTTCTCAGCTCCTCATGGTACCTTCTCCAAAATTGACCATATAATTGGTCATAACACAGGCCTCAACAGATACAAAAATATTGAAATTGTTCCATGCATCCTATCAGACCACCATGGACTAAGGCTGATCTTCAATAACAACATAAATAATAGACAGCAAACATTCTCGTGGAAACTAAACAACACTCTTCTCAATGATACCTTGGTCAAGGAAGGAATAAAGTAAGAAATTAAGGAATTTTTAGAGTTTAATGAAAATGAAGCCACAACATACCCAAACTTATGGGAAACAATGAAAGCATTTCTAAGAGGAAAGCACATAGCTCTGAGTGCCTCCAAAAGGAAATTAAAAAGAGGACACACTAGCAGCTTGGCAACACACCTAAAAGCTCTATAACAAAAGGAAGTAAATTCACACAACAGAAGACAGCAGAAAATAATCAAACTCAGGGCTGAAATCAACCAAGCAGAAACAAGAAGAACTATTCAAAGAATAAACCAAAGGAGGAGTTGGTACTTTGAGAAAATCAACAAGATGGATAAACCCTTAGCCAGATTAACTAAAAGGCACAGGGACAGCATCCTAATTAACAAAATCAGAAATGAAAAGGGAAGCATAACAACAGATCCTGGAGAAATCCAAAACAACATCAGATCCTTCTACAAAAGGCTATACTCAAGAAAACTGGAGAACCTGGATAAAATGGACAAATTTATAGACAGATACCAGGTAACAAATTAAATCAGGATTAGGTTAATGATCTAAACAGTCCTGTATCCCCTAAAGAAATAGAGGCAGTCATTAATAGTTTCCCAACCAAAAAAAAAGAGCAAAGGACCAGATGAGTTTATAGCAGAATTCTATGAGATCTTCAAAGAAGATCTAATTCCAGTTCTTCACAAACTATTCCACAAAATAGAAGCAGAATGTACTCTACCCAACTCATTCTATGAAGCCACAGTTACTCTGATACCTAAACCACAGAAAGATCTAAAAAAGATAGAGAACTTCAGACCAATTTCCCTTATGAATATAGATGCAAAAATCCTCAATAAAATTCTTGCTAACCAAATCAAAGAACACATCAAAACAATCATCCATCCTGACCAAGTTGGTTTTATTCCAGGGATTCAGGGATGGTTTAATATACAAAAATCCATCAACGTAATCCATTATATAAACAAACTCAAAGACAAAAACCACATGATCATCTCCTTAGATGCTGAGGAAGCATTTGACAAAATCTAACACCCATTCATGATAAAAGTCTTAGAAAGATCAGGAATTCAAGGCCCATACCTAAACATGATAAAAGCAATCTACAGCAAACCAGTAGCCAACATCAAAGTAAATGGTAAGAAGCTGGAAATAATCTCACTAAAATCAGGGACTAGACAAGGCTGTCCACTTTCTCCCTACCTATTCAACAATGTACTTGAATTCGTCAACAAAAGGAGATCAAGAGGATACAAATTGGAAAAGAAGAAGTCAAAATATCATTTTTTTCAGATGATATGATAGTATATATAAGTGACCCTAAAAAGTCCACCAGAGAACTCCTAAACCTGATAAACAGGTTCAGTGAATTATTTTGATATGAAATTAACTCAAACAAGTCATAGGCCTTTCTGTACACAAAGGATAAACAGGCTGAGAAAGAAATTAGGGAAACAACACCCTTCTCAATAGTCACAAATCATATAAAATACCTTGGCATGACTCTAACTAAGTAAGAGAAAGATCTGTATGATAAGAACTTCAAGTCTCTGAAGAAAGAAATTAAAGAAGATCTCAGAAGATGGAAAGTTCTCCCATGCTCATGGATTGGCAGAATCATTATAGTAAAAATGGCTATCTTGCCAAAAGCAATCTACAGATTCAATGCAATCCCAATCAAAATTCCAACTCAATTCTTCAATGAATTGGAAAGGGAAATCTCCAAATTCATCTGGAATAACAAAAAACCTAGGATAGCAAAAACTCTTCTCAAGGATAAAAGAACCTTTTCTGGAATCACCATGCCTGACCTAAAGCTGTAGTACAGATCAATTGTGATAAAAACTGCATGGGACTGGTATAGCGACAATCAAAGAGACCAATGGAATAGAATTGAAGACCCAGAAATGAACCCACACACCTATGGTCACTTGATCTTTGACAATGGTGCTAAAACCATCCAGTGGAAAAAAGACAGCATTTTGAACAAATGGTGCTGGCACAACTGGCAGTTAGCATGCAGAAGAATGCTAATTGATCCATTCCTAATTCCTTGTACTAAGGTCAAATCTAAGTGGATCAAGGAACTCCACATAAAACCAGAGACACTGAAACTTATAGAGGAGAAAGTGGGGAAAAGCCTAGAAGATATGGGCAAAGGGTAAAAATTACTGAATAGACCAGGAATGGTTAGTGCTGTAAGATCAAGAATTGACAAATGGGACATCATAAAATTGGAAAGCTTCTGTAAATTAAAAGGCAGTCACAATATGACAAAAAGGCCCATAACAGATTGGGAAAAGATCTTTACCTATCCTAAATCAGATAGGGGACTACTCTCCAATATATATAAAGATCTCAAGAAGGTGTACTCTAGAAAATCAAATAACCCCATTTAAAAAAATGTGGCTCAGAGCTAAACAAAGAATTCTATATGAGGAATACCGAATGGCTGAGAAGCACCTGAAAAAATGTTCAGCATCCTTAATCATCAGGGAAATGCAAATCAAAAAACTTCTGAGATTCCATCTCACACCAGTCTGAATGGCTAAGATCAAAAATTCAGGTGACAGCAGATGCTGGTGACGATGTGGAAAAAGAGGAACACTTGTCCATTGTTGGTGGGATTGCAAGCTTGTACAACCACTCTAGAAATCAGTCTGGCAGTTTCCAGAAAATTGGACATACTACTACCAGAGGATCCCACAATACCTCTCCTGGGCATATATCCAGAAGATATTCCAACTGGTAAGAAGGACACATGCTCCAGTACATTCATAGCAGCCTTTTTTTAATAGCCAGAGCTGGAAAGAACCCAGATGCTCCTCAACATAGGAATTGATACAGAAAATGTGGTACATTTACACAATGAAGTACTACTCAGCTATTTAAAAGAATGAATTTATGAAATTCGTAGGCAATGGCTGGACCTGAAGGGCATCATCCTGTGTGAGGTAACCCAATAACAAAAGAACTCACATGATATATACTCACTACTAAGTGGATAATAGCCCAGAAACTTAGAATACCCAAGATATAAGATACAATTTGTGAAACACATGAAGCTCAGGAAGAATGAAGACCAAGGTGTGGATACTTTGCCCTTTCTTGGAATTGTGAGCAAGGTACCCATGGAAGGAGCTACAGAGACAGAGTTTGGAGCTGAGTTGAAAGGATGGACCATCTAGAGACTGCCATACCCGGGGATCCATCCCATAATCAGCCTCCAAACACTGACACCATTGCATACACTAGCAAGATTTTGGTGAAAGGACCCTGATATAGCTGTCTCTTGTGAGACTATGCCGGGGCCTAGCAAACACAGAAGTGGATGCTCACAGTCAGCTCTTGGATGGATTGCAGGTTCCCCAATGGAAGAGCTGGAGGAAGTACCCAGCGAGCTGGGGGGGGGGATATCTGAAACCCTATAGGTGGAATAATAATATGAACTAACCAGTATCCCCCCAAAGCTCGTGTCTCTTGCTGCATATGTATCAGAACATGCCCTAGTTGGCCCTCAGTGGAAAGAGAGGCCCATTGTTCTTGCAGACCTTATATTCCTCAGTACAGGGGATCCCCAGGGCCAAGAGGTTGTAGTGGGTGGTTGGGGGAGTGGGTGTGGGAGGGTGTGGGGGACTTTTGGGATAGAATTTGAAATGTAAATGATATAAATACCTAATAATAATAAAAATAATTTGATATGTTAAACATTAATACACAGAGTATTTTCATTTGCATATATTTAAAACTCAACTGCTTCTATGCCATATTAATTAGGACTCAAGATGTTTTTAATTAATATAATGTCCAGAAAAATATTAAAACTTTTTACTTAAAAAATATTCTGAGCAGATTTCTGCAATTAATAACAAATGGTTGTTTTATGAGAATTCTGTATATTGTAGAAATATGGGTAGAAAGAGAATTTCTGGAGAACATGGATTATTATGTTGCTGGAAAATTTTGATCTACTGCTATGGGAGATTATTTTGTATGTTAATACACACTCCCTTACTATATTCAAATTTTTGTTAAATTCTGGAGTATGTTCTAAATTCTTTGTTTTTACTTTTGCAAATATATTTAGTAGGATAAGCTCTGCACAGCTACACTTTCTATGGCACTCTATGCATTATTTTATACCAATCACACACACTGTAGTTTTGGAAACAAATGATTGTGTAGAATAATATCTATTATCTTATTATACTACTATAAACACCATTAAAATGATGTATTTCCAAACTGTAGACACCATTTTGTAGCCTTAAGTTGACAATAGGTAAGTGAAAGTAGTTGATCCTGGTTGAGGTTATTTCCATGTAATGATGTTTCAGGTTCAGCATAATTAGGGGGACCTCAAGTTCCAGTTCCAAGTTACAAAAGCTCAGTAATATGCAAAAATGGGCACCTTTTATCTTTTTAATCCTATACAAAGGAGGGAAAACAGGAATGCCTCATTTTATGTGAATTTTGACACCAAAATGTATCTCATGTGCCAGTATTTTCTATTGTTAATATTGCTTTATTTGAATTAACTCAAACAAATCAGTGGCCATGCTCTGCTCAAAGGATAAACAGGCTGAGAAAGAAATTAGGGAAACAACACCCTTCACAATAGTCACCAATAATATAAAGTACCTTGGTGTGACTCTCACTAAGAAAGTGAAAGATCTGTATGAGAAGAACTTAAAGTCTCTGAAGAAAGAAATCAAAGAAAATTTCAGAAGATGGAAAGATCTTCCATTTTCATGGATTTGCAGGATTAATATAGAAAAATGGTCATCTTGCCGAAAGGAATCTACAGATTCAATGCAATCCCCATCAAAATTCCAACTCAATTCTTCAGAGTTAGAAAGAATAATTTGCATATTCATCTGGAATAACAAAACACCTAAGATAGCAAAAACTATTCTCAACAGTAAAAGACCCTCTGATGGAATCATCATGCCTGACCTCAAGCTGTACTACAGAGAAATTGTGATAAAAACTGCACAGTACTGGTAGAGCAACAGACAGGTAGATCAATGGAGTAGAACTGTAAACCCAGAAATGAACCCACACACCTATGGTCACTTGATCTTTGACAAGGGAGCTAAAACCATCCAATGGAAAACAGACAGCATTTTCAACAAATGGTGCTGGCTCAACTGGCAGCTATCATGTAGAAGAATTGAAATTGTCCCATTCTTATCTCCTTATACAAAGCACAAGTCCAAGCGGATCAAGGAACTCCACATAAAACCAGAGACAGTGAAACTTATAGAGGAGAAAGTGGGGAAAAGCCTCAAAGATATGGGCACAGGGGAAAAATTCCTGAACAGAACAGCAATGGATTGTGCTGTAAGATTCAGAATCTACAAATGGGACCTCATAAAACAGTAAAGCTTCTGTAAGGCAAAAGACACTGTCAATAAGACAAAAAGGCCATCAACAGATTGGGAAAGTATCTTTACCAAACTTAAATCTGAGAGGGGACTAATATCCAATATATACAAAAAAATTCAAGAAGCTGGACTCCACAAAATGAAATAACCCCATTAAAAATGGGGTACACTCCTGTGGGCACCATTCACAGATACCTATCTACTACTGTAATAGACATTCTTTCATGTATGTGTAGTATGTATCCGTGCTTTCTGAATCCAGATGAAGTTTCCCTTTAACTGGACAACATGAGCTACCATGTGGGTGCTATTGTACAAAGGTGCTATGGGAGAACAACCAATGCCCTTAACCACTGAGCCATCTCAGCCTCCAAACATGAATAAATCTTGTTCTCTTGAAAAAAACAAAAACAAAACAAAACAAAACAAACAAACAAACAAACAAAAAACCCAAAAGCAAAAACCAATGGGGTACAGAGCTAAACCAAGAATTCTCAACTGAGAAATATCAAATGGATGAGAAGCACCTGAAAAAATGTTCAACATCCTTAATCATCAGGGAAATGCAAATCAAAACACCACTGAGATTCCACTTCACACCAGTCAGAATGGCTAAGATCAAAAATTCAGGTGACAGCAGATGCTGGTGAGGATATGGTGAAAGATGAACACTCCTCCATTGCTGGTGTGATTGCAAGCTTGTACAACCACTCTGGAAATCAGTCTGGCAGTTCCTCAGAAAAGTGGACATAGTACTACCTGAAGACCCAGTAATACCACTCCTGGGCATATACACAGGAGATGGTCCAACTGGTAATAAGGACACATGCTCCACCATGTTCATAGCAGCCTTATTTATAATAGTCAGAAGTTGGAAACAACCCAGATGTCCCTCAACAGAGGAGTGGATACAGAAAATGTAATACATTTACACAATGGAATCCTACTCAGCTATCAAAAACAATGAATTTATGAAATTCTTAGGCAAATGGATGGATCTGGAGGATATCATTCTGGGTGAGGTAACCCCGTCACAAAGGAACACACACATATCACACATATAGCACTCACTAATAAGTGGATATTAGCCCTGAAGTTCGGAATACCCAAGATACAATTCACAAAACACATGAAACTCAAGAAGGAAAACCAAAGTGTGGATACTTCAGTCCTTCTTAGAAGGGGGAACAAAATACTTATTGGAGGAGATACAGAGACAAAGTTTGGAGCTAAGATGGAAGGAAGGACCATTGAGAGACTGCCCCACCTGGGGATCTATCCTATATGCACTCACCAAACCCAGACATTATTGTAAATGCCAGTAAGTGCTTGCTGACAGAAGCCTGGTTGGTATAGCTGTCTCCTGAGAGGCTCCATCAGTGCCTGACAAGTACAGAGGTGTATGCTCTCAGCCAACCATTGGACAGAGTAAAGGGTCTCCAATTGAGGAACTAGAGAAAGGACCCAAGAAGCTAAAGGGGTTCACAGCCCCATAGGAGAAACAACAATATGAACCAACCAGAACCTCCAGCGTTCCCAGGAAATAAACTAACAACCAAAGAGTAAATAGGAGGGACCCATGACTGCATATATAGCAGAGGGTGTCCTTGCAGGATATCAGTGGGAGGAGAGGCCCTTGGTCATATGAAGGCTTAATACTCCAGTGTAGAAGAATTCGAGGACAGGGAAATGGGCGTGGATGAGGAGGGGTAGGGTGGATGGATTAAGGGGGAAATGAGTTTTAGGAGGGGATACCAGGCATGAGGATAACATTTGAAATATAAATACAGAAAATATCCGACAAAAAAAGAAAATACAAAACGTCAGTGAGAAAAAAAACATCATCGCTTTATTTGTAGAAGTCATATTATAGCTTTTATTTCTAGTGATTCTTTGAGACTAAATCAATCTGACAAGCCTTCTGTTTCAGATTCTCCCATTACTAAAGTTGCTACTTCAAATATTTAAGATGACATTTCCAAATCAGAAAGCAAAGAAGTAAGCTGAATGGACATAAGTTTGGCAAATTTAATTTAAGAAAGCATCATGTGTTCCCAAACTTCAAATACGATTATGATCTTTATATGTCACATTATTTACTGTTATTGTATAATTCCATAACTTCTATGCTGTCTCTTATTTACTCTCATCAAGCTCTTATATAGTAAGCAGGAGCAGCTAACCTAAAGGAACATTCGCTAAAAATTTTCTTTTTTTTTTTTAAATTAGGTATTTTCCTCATTTACATTTCCAATGCTATCCCAAAAGTCCCCTACACCCACCCCCTCACCCACTCCCCCTTTTTGGCTCTGGTGTTCCCCTGTACTGGAGCATATAAAGTTTGCAAGTCCAATGGGCCTCTCTTTCCAGTGATGGCCAACTAGGCCATCTTTTGATACATATGCAACTAGAGTCAAGAGCTCCGGGGTACTGGTTACTTCAGAATGTTGTTCCACCTATAGGGTTGCAGTTTCCTTTAGTTCCTTGGGTGCTTTCTCTAGCTCCTCCATTGGGGGCCCTGTGATCCATTCAATAGCTGACTGTGAGCATCCACTTCTGTGTTTGCTAGGCCCCGGCATCGTCTCACAAGAGACAGCTATATCTGGGTCCTTATAGCAAAATCTTGCTAGTGTATGCAATGGTGTCATCTTTGGAAGCTGATTATGGGATGGTTCCCTGGATATGGCAATCACTAGATGGTCCATCCTTTTGTCACAGCTCCAAATTTTGTCTCTAGAACTCCTTCCATGTGTGTTTTGTTCCCAATTCTAAGAAGGGGCAAAGTGTCCACACTTTGGTCTTCGTTCTTCTTGAGTTTCATGTGTTTAGAAAATTGTATCTTATATCTTGGGTATCCTAAGTTTCTGGGCTAATATCCACTTATCAGTGAGTACATATTGTGTGAGTTCTTTGTGATTGGGTTACATCAATCAGGATGATGCCCTCCAGGTCCATCCATTTGCCTAGGAATTTCATAAATTCATTCTTTTTAATAGCTGAGTAGTACTCCATTGTGTAAATGTACCACATTATCTGTATCCATTCCTCTGTTGAGGGGCATCTGGTTTCTTTCCAGCTTCTGGCTATTATAAATAAGGCTCCTATGAACATAGTGGAGCATGTGTCCTTCTTACCGGTTGGGACCAACAGATTGGGAAAGGATCTTTACCTATCCCAAATTGACTAGGGGACTAATATCCAATATATATAAAGAACTCAAGAAGGTGGACTCCAGAAAATCAAATAACCCCATTAAAAAATGGGGCTCAGAACTGAACAAAGAATTCTCACCTGAGGAATACTGAATGGCAGAGAAGCACCTGAAAAAATGTTCAACATCCTTAATCATCAGGGAAATGCAAATCAAGACAACCCTGAGATTCCACCTCACACCAGTCAGAATGGCTAAGATAAAAAATTCAGGTGGCAGCAGATGCTGGAGAGGATGTGGAGAAAGAGGAACACTCCTCCATTGTTGGTGGGATTGCAAGCTTATACAACCACTCTGGAAATCAGTCTGGCGGTTCCTTAGAAAATTGAACATAGTACTACTGAGGATCCAGCTATAAGTCTCCTGGGCATATATCCAGAAGATGTCCCAACAGGTAAGAAAGAAAAGATGTAATTAAAAATATTTAAAAGAAAAGAAAAGAAAAGAAAAGAAAAGAAAAGAAAAGAAAAGACAAGACAAGACAAGACAAGACAAGACAAGACAAGACAAGACAAGAAAAGAAAAGAAAAGAAAAGAAAAGAAAAGAAAAGAAAAGAAAAGAAAAGAAAATTCTTAGTGAGAGGTGTTGCTGGATCCATAAGTTTGGGTATGTATGTTGTGGCTTCATTCTCATTAAACTGTAAAAAGTCTTTATTTTCTTTCTTTATTCCTTCCTTGACCAAGGTATCATTGAGAAGAGTGTTGTTCAGTTTTCACTTGAATGATGGCTTTCCATTAATTATGTTGTTATTGAACATAACAACATCAGACCATGGTGGTCTGATAGGATGCATGGGACAATTTCAATATTTTTGTATCTGTTGAGGCCTATTTTGTAACCAATTATATGGTCAATTTTGGAGAAGGTCCAGTGAGGTTCTGAGAAGAAGGTATATGCTTTTGTTTTAGAATAAAATTTTCTGTAGATATCTGTTAAGGCCATTTGTTTCATAACTTCTGTTAGTTTCACTGTGTCCATGTTTAGTTTCTGTTTCCACGATCTGTACATTGATGAAAGTGGTGTGTTGAGGTCTCCCACTATTATTGTGTGAGGTGCAATATGTGCTTTGAGCTTTACTAAAGTGTCTTTAATGAAGGTGGCTGCCTTTGCATTTGGGGCATAGATATTCAGAATTGAGAGTTCCTCTTGGAGGATTTTAACTTTGATGAAAATGAAGTGTCCCTCCTTGTCTTTTTTGATAACTTTGGGTTGGAAGTCATTTTATTCGATATCAGAATGGCTACTCCAGCTTGTTTCTTCAGACCATTTGCTTGGAAAATTGTTTTCCAGCCTTTCACTCTGAGGTAGTGTCTGTCTTTTTCCCTGAGATGGGTTTCCTGTAAGCAGCAAAATGTTGAGTCCTGTTTGTGTAGCCAGTCTTAGTCTATGTCTTTTTATTGGGGAATTGAGTCCAATGATATTAAGAGATATTAAGGAAAAGTAATTGTTGCATCCTTTTATTTTTGTAGTTAGAGTTGGCATTCTGTTCTTGTGGCTCTCTTCTTTTTGATTTGTTGAGGGATTACTTTCTTGCTTTTTCTAGGGCGTGATTTCCTTCCTTGTATTTTTTTTTTTCTGTTATTATCCTTTGAAGGGCTGGATTCGTGGAAAGATAATGTGTGAATTTGGTTTTGTAGTGGTATACTTTGGTTTCTCCATCTATGGTAATTGAGAGTTTGGCCAGGTATAGTATCCTGGGCTGGCATTTTTGTTCTCTTAGTGTATGTATAACATCTGTCCAGGATCTTCTGGCTTTCATAGTCTCTGGTGAAAAGTCTGGTGTAATTCTGATAGGCCTGCCTTTATATGTTACTTGACCTTTCTCCCTTACTGCTTTTAATATTCTATCTTTATTTAGTGCATTTGTTGTTCTGATTATTATGTGTCGGGAGGAATTTCTTTTCTGCTCCAGTCTATTTGGAGTTCTGTAGGCTTCTTGTATGATCATGGGCATCTCTTTCTTTAGGATTGGGAAGTTTTCTTCTATTATTTTGTTGAATATGTTTGCTGGCCCTTTAAGTTGATAATCGTCATTCTCATCAACTCCTATTATCCGTAGGTTTGGTCTTCTCATTGTGTCCTGTATTTCCTGGATGTTTTGTGTTAGGATCCTTTTGCATTTTGTATTTCCTTTGATTGTTGTGCCGATGTTCTCTATGGAATCTTCTGCACCTGAGATTCTCTCTTCCATCCCTTGTATTCTGTTGCCGATCCTCATATCTATGCTTCCAGATTTCTTTCCTAGGGTTTCTATCTCCAGCGTTGCCTCACTTTGAGTTTTCTTTATTGTGTCTACTTCCCTTTTTAGGTCTAGTATGGTTTTGTTCATTTCCATTACCTGTTTGGATGTGTTTTCCTGTTTTTCTTTAAGGACTTCTACCTGTTTGGTTGTGTTTTCTTGTTTTTCTTTAAGGACCTTTAACTCTTTAGCAGTGCTCTCCTGTATTTCTTTAAGTGAGTTGTGAAAGTCCTTCTTGATGTCCTCTACCATCATCATGAGATATGCTTTTAAATCTGGGTCTAGATTTTCGGTTGTGTTGGGGTGCCCAGGACTAGTTGGAGTGGGAGTGCTGTGTTCTGATGATGGTCAGTGGTCTTGATTTCTGTTAGTAGGATTCTTACTTTCGCCATCTGGTAATCTCTGAAGCTAGCTGTTATAGTTGTCACTGGTTAGAGCTTGTTCCTCAGGTGACTCTGTTAGCCTCTATCAGCAGACCTGGGAGGCTGGCTCTCTCCTTAGTTTCAGTGGTCAGAGTATTCTCTGCAGGCAAGCTCTATTCTTGCAGGGAAGGTGCCCAGATATCTGGTGTTTGAACCTGCCTCCTGGCAGAAGTTGTGTTCCACTCACTAGAAGTCTTATGATCCTGTGGGGAATCCTGTGTGGGTCCTTGTGGGTGTCCAGAGACTCCACTGGCAAGGCACCCCAGTGCTCGAGTGGACCGGAAGGGACTTGTGCCCCTGCTCAGGCCGGGTTGTCTGCTTCTCTAGTTAATGCAGTCTCAGGTTCCACAAGATTGGATTGGAGCAGACGCTGTGCTCCTCTCACCAGGGGTCTTAGGATCCTGTGGGGAATCCAGTGCGGGTCCTTGCAGGTGTCCAGAGACTCCTCTGGCAAGGCACCCCGGTGCTCCAGTGGACTGGAAGGGACTTTTGCCCCAGCAGAGGCCAGGTTGCCTGCTTCCCTAGTTAATGCAGTCTCAGGTTCCGCACGATTGGATTGGAGCAGAAGCTGTGTTCCACTCACCAGAGGTCTTAGGATCCCGTGGAGACTCCTGTGCTGGTCCTTGTGGGTGTCCGGAGACTCCTCTGGCAAGGCACCCCAGTGCTCGAGTGGACTGGAAGGGGCTAAGAATTTTCTAATGACTAAAAATATAACTAATCTTGTTGGATTAGTCTTCAGATGTTATTGTTGCAAGTCATTTCATAGTGGTAGATTGCATTATACTTTGAGATCACATGATTGTGGAGCATTATTCATGTCTCCTAATTGATGCTGTCCTTGGATTTCAGACTCAAGGAAAGACTTTAAGACTGATGAGAAATAATGGTAATGCCTAAATATGAAATAAGAAGTTTTAACATCTCTAAGAAAGCAATACAAATGTTTCCTTCAATGACTTTAATTCTATACCTTTTTTTGTTTTTAAAATAAACTTTATTCTCTTTATTTAATTTTATTTGCAGTTCATTTTTTAAACTCTATATTCCATTCCCTGACCTTCCTCCCACCATCTGCTTGCTCCACAGGGAGCAGTAGGGAGAGCCCACCTCCAGCAGGAAGAGAGGATATCAAGTGAGGGATGGGGTTGCCATCCCACAATCACACCTCTGACCCATAATTTTTTCTGTCTGAAAGAATTACATACAGGGATGGAAATGTAGAGGAGCCTGACAAAAAGAAGGTCCAGTGACAAGCCCAACGTGGGATCCAGCTCAAGGGGAGGTCCCAAGGCATGACACTATTACTTAGGCTATGGAATGCTCACAAAAAGGGATCTATTATGACTGCCCTCCCAAAGACCCAACAAGCAGCTGAGTCAGATGCAGTTATTTGCACCCAACCAATGGACAGAAGCAGCTGACCCTTGTTAGGGAAGGCTGAGAGAAGCTGAGGAGGAGGGCGAACCTGTAGGAAGACCAGCAGGCTTAATTAACCTGTACCCCAATATCTCTCAAACACTAGACCACCAAAGAAAACATACAACAGCAGATATAAGGTCCCCAACACACATAAGGACTTCCAGGTCTGTGTTCATTCAGAGATGAAGCACCTATCCCTCAAGAGACTGGAGGCCCCAGGGAGTTTAGAGGTCAGGTGTGGTGAGGGGGTGGGGACATCCACTTGAAGACAGGGGCGTGGGAAATTGGTATGGGAAGTGGAACAGAGAGTAGACAGGAGGGGGAATAAAATATGGACTATAAAATTAATTAATTAATTAATTAAAAATAAAGATTATAAAATCATTTGTCCACAATTCCACTCAATTGAAAGAGGTAGGTGTAAACATTTCAAATTATTAAAAATATTCATAGAGTTTTGTTTTGTTTGTTTTGGTAACTCAGATATAAAATCAAAGAACACTTAAGTTACAGTAGTGAGTAATGCTGTTATTACAGCCTATTGCTAATTATATGTGAGTAGATAACCACTAATGTTGTTTATGTACATTTTGAAGCAATTGTCAGTGTTATTTATATTTTCATAACTGTATTTGTCAGAAAAAGGAACAAATTAAAAGAATGACATTTGTTATTAAAATAACAAAACATTATGTTTCTAGTAGACTTCTTAGGTTATCAGACCTAATATCATGCCATCATTGACCACTTGGTGACTGTGGTGTTATGTTTGTACCACTCGTTTAATATTATGTGACGACCAACCAAAAGGTGCAAATGTTTTATATTTATAAAAAATGCCAATATGATATACCTGAAGATATTTGGATTTTAAAATGTGTATTATTTACTAATATGTCAATATGAGAATTAATTTCATATAAGATCAGTAAAGAAAATTGTATGTTTATGATGCTACATTCATTTAATACCATAAAACCAAAATTAATTAGTTTCATACCTTAGTTGATTGCAAAACTTAAAATACATGAAGTTAAATCATATCAAACAATATTTTAAAAACTGCATTTATTTATTTTTTTTATTATGTATTTTCTTCATTTATATTTCCAATGCTATCCCAAAAGTTCCCCATTCCTTCCCACCCCAGTCGCCTACCCATCCACTCCCACTTCTTGGCCCTGGTGTTCCCCTGTACTGAGGCATATAAAATTTGCAAGACCAATGGGCCTCTCTTTTCAATGATGGCCCACTAGGCCATACATATGCAGCTAGAGACACAAGCTCTGGGGGGGGGTACTGGTTAGTTCATATTGTTGTTCCACCTATCGGGTTGCAGACCCCTTCAGCTCCTTGGGTACTTTCTCTAGATCCTCCATTGGGTCCCTGTGATCCATTCAATAGCTGACTGTGAGTATCCACTTCTGAAAAGAAATACGTGTTTATTTCAAATGTGCTAATATGTATAAAGTTGAAAAGTGAATAAAACATAAATTCTTAACTCTCTAGCTTTGGAAAGTGCACCTTAATCCACATTGTATTCAGGTAAGATACTAAAATTCCATAGTATTGATGTTATCCAATTTGGTGCACCATATGTTTTTACTTACACTATCAATCATTTTTCACTTTACCAAATATGTCCTTGAATCTGTTCTTGTGACAACTATCCTGTAAGCAACAAAGCCAATGATTATGGTGATAATAGAAAGGTAAGTTTTTGCTTAGTGGCACTTGATGTCAGATGGAGTAATTAAAGATATTATTAAGAATTAAAGTCTGCTCCATATCCCACACCTCCTCCCCAACCCATCCCCAACCCCACCTGACCTCTTAACTCCCTGGGTCCTCCATTCTCTTTTTTCTCAGGCTCCTCTCCATTTCCACCCTTGCAATTCTTTCATACAGGAACAATTATGGGTCAGATTTGTGACTGTGGGATTGCCCCCCTCTGTTGTGGATAGCCCTGGGGCTAAATATATTTGATGTTAATTCTGTTCTCCTCTGAGGGGCTGCGAACAGGAGTGAGTTAACACTCAGGTGATTTCCTGTAAACCTTCTTCCCACCTTAATTTATAAAATAAAGGCTAGAGCTGTGATTGGACAGAGAAAGAGGAGAAGGTGGAGCTGAAAGCTTTGGGAGAGAAAGGGAGAGAGGACTGTGGAGGACAGAGGAGGAGATGGAAGGAAAGCAGATCAGAAGCACGTGGACTGGAGAAACCACAAGTTCTAAGTGGTCTCATAGATTGGAAAAGATGGTAGTGTAGTGGTAGATCTGCCCAGTCTAGGCACACAACTTGAATTCATTTTAATTGAGTTGTGTTTTCATTACCCGGGCTTATTTGGGTTGGAAATCTACTGCAACACCGCTTTCCCTCATTTGATGTCCTGTCATCCTGCTGGTGGTGGGCTCTATAAGTTCCCTCACCCTACTGTTGGGCACTTCATCTAAGGTCCCTCCCTTTGAGCCCTGAGCGTCTCTCACCTCTCAGGTCTCTGATGCGTACTGGAGGGTCCCCTCAACCTCCTATCTCCCAAGGTTACCTGTTTCCATTCTTTCTGCTGTCCTTCAGGTCTTCAGTCCTTTTCGATCACCAAATACCAAATCAGCCCCCCCCTTAATGAGATAAGGATTAAATAATCAGAGTGTCGGTTGTCATTTTGCATCATTGAAAATCTGGCAGGCTGTAACTTTGGAAAACATGATATACTGAATTCCCCTCTCCTAGGAAGCAATGATAAATATATTTCTCACAATTTTAATGAAGCGATAAGTAAACTTCCTTTGGAATTTGACTTGTCCTCAAATAATAAAAGTAAGGAAATATATTAGTAAATCTCTTTGTCAGCATATCTATGTCTAAAAGAATTAGAATTTCATAGAATCACTATTCCACTTGAAAATATAAACAAAATCACAATGGTAGTGAAAAGTACAAAAGCTTATTACAGGAGAAACAAGAACAAAGGAACTGATACACAATAACTGTAGGTTGCTAGACCTATAGCAGCCACCTAGAGCAATATTTGTAAGTATAGCAATTTGCAGTATACCACAAAAGTTTAAAACTATCTTCTTAAGAGATTAACGAAGAAAGGAATGAAATTAAACAATAATGAACAAATGATAAAGCTGTGAAACTGCTTCTTTCATAATCACTTGAATTTCTCTCTCTCTCTCTCTCTCTCTCTCTCTCTCTCTCTTTCTCTTTCTCTCTCTCAAACGTGTTGTAGTATAGTTTTAGGAAAGTATTTCGTGCAAAGTTTGGAAGTTCAGTAGAAGTTTGGCATATATATAATTCAATATTGTTGAGAAAACAAAATCATCAAAAATTGGCTGTGTATAGCTTCATCTGCCCTGATCCTCTGTACATAAAAACAATATAACCTTGCTAGAGTAACAAAGTGAGTACATTTATTCACACTCTAGAGATATTCTGCATATAAGAGCGAAAAGTCTGGGGATTCTTTCAAAGGTAATTTTTGACAGGAATTAATGATGTGGGATTTAAAATATTATTGAACAACCAGAATACTAGATCAGACTATTTATAATCAAGCTTCCTGACAAAAAAAAAATAGGAAAATAATCAAACTATTTAAATTTCTTTCTTGTATTAAGATGAAATAATTTCTTATAATGGAGGATTTTATAGATGACTCAATAGATAAAGCAATTAGCATAAAAATCTGGGTGCTGTAATTCAGATTCCCAGGAACTAGTGTCATGTGGACATGATATCCCAAATAAAATTCCAGCTCTCCCAAAGCTGAGACAGAATTCTGTGGAGAAAGTTGGGTAGGGAGGCCTGCCCATATTGCCAAACTCAGAGTTTAATTGAAAACCTCAATTAACATGCTGAAGAGCATCTGGAGAAGATTGCTGATGTTAACTGAGGTTTTCACAAACCTGCATAATACTTAAACACACATGTTTGTCTGTACAATGAATAATATTATATACAGATTACATGTAAAATATCACACTTAAGTGAATATTTATTAAACCATTATTTATTATACAATAGTATATCCAATACCCACATAAAATTCTGGCATGTCTAGTTGTGTCTGTAAACATATCCTCTCCCATTGATGCCAGGTAAGGCCGTACTCTGCTACATATTTAGCTTGAGCCATGGGTCCTTCTATATGTACTCTTTGGTTGGTGATTTAGTCTCTGGGGGCTCTAGGGCATCTGGTTGGTTGATGCTGTTGTTCTTCCTATGGGGTTGTAAACCCCCATGATAAAAGAAAGAAAACAAATGCATTTCCATTATATTATGGCCCTGGTTTTGTGTGGGTTTCCAGAATGTGCCATGGATCTTTATCTGTTTCTGTGAGTTATCTTGTTTTTTTGTTTTATTTCTGTTTGATTTGTCCTCTTCCAACTTTTTTTTTTTTGCTTTATCTATATCATGTTATATTGTATATCGTATGATATGATATGATATCATATTATATCATATTATACCATATCATTATACCTTAGATGCCTGCTTATTATCTAAGGAGAGACAGAAAGGGATGCATCCAGATGGAAGGGAAGGTGAGGAGGAACAGGGCATAGTAAAGGGAGGGGAAACGGAAGATGTGGTACTTTTTAAAATATATTTTTTTTCAATAAGAAAAAATAGGAAATACAGAAAGGAATTTAAGCCAAATCCCTTCACATAAAAATGCATTTTCACTATATGACCATTAATGTTTTCCTGCAATAGCATTGTTATGCACAATTGCAATAACCAAACCCTACCACCCCCAGATTGCACTCTTGTATACTTAAGAAGGAGCTAAAACAAATTCATAGTGTAGTTAAACCTTCACACTGGTTCCATCTCTGTATTTGAGCATATGTTGAACAGTGATATTGATACAAGTTGATCAGCCATATATTGATTGGATATCAAACAAATTTGACTTGTAGGGTCTGCTGCTAATTCCATGAAGATGGTAGGAGGCAAGCATCATTTATAAATTATTTTCTTGGTCAAATGTTCTTCACAAAATGGCCTGAAATGTCTTTTCAAAAGTTGTAAAGTTTGTATGGTCCATAGAGTTAAAAAATCTGAAGTGTGTATAAATAATTCATTAGCTATGTTTAAAGAAAGAAAATATCAAGTTCAATAAGCTAAAATTGCTGACATGGTGCTCAGCACAAATACTTTGCCAGTGTTTTTATTTTCAGTTTTAAAAGAACCATTTTTATCGTTCAGAGGAAGTTTCTTAATGCACTCTGGAGAGTTTCATTTTTAAAAGATAGGCAGGAAAGAATAAAAAACTCTGCTTGTAATGATTTAAGAGGTCAACAGTCAAGTAATACAAATATTGAGTTGTCATTTTCTTATTACTCATAATTAGAGATTTTCAAAGCTTCCTGTGGTAAAAGTTATTTTTAGATTTGAAGGAAGGAAATAGATTCCCACCACTGATAAAAATGCCTTATTTCTTTCTGTATCTTCTCTGTATTGTGATACTTTCCTGTTCACCCTTATATGTTAATGGAAGTAAGCAAAAAATACTCTTCAATACAATTGCATTGTTATATTCAGAGTTTGAGGAAAATTAACTTTTACAGGTTCTTTATGCTTTTATCATATTCATCTTACTTCTGCGTGATTAATTCAGACTTGCCAGCAGGTTCTTTGTTATTTTTACTCTCTTGAGAAGTTTTTGTAATGAAAATGTAGAAGATTACTCATGGTAAGCAGATGCAATTTAAAAGAAAATCAGCTTGGAAATTAGCATTCTATCATGCAGTATTTTAATATTTTTTCTTAGAAATGACCTTTTTCTAGAAATATGAAGGTATATATTAAACATTTATGCTATACAACTTGAAAAGGGAAGAATAAAAAATGGTATATTTATAAATAGATGCTTTACAGATTAAATCTAATAGTGACTAATTATTTCACTTACCTTTATACAGCTCATGGAATACATGTTAATAGTTAACAAAAATACAACTCTATTTTATTGAATAAACTAAGGCAAAATTATATGCTTTAGGAATGCATTAGTCACAATAATTACTCTAAATATATAATTAAGTATATATTCATAGAAAATGTCATTGAATGAATTTATCATATGTAAATTTAAATGGCACATGACTGGTGATGTAGCTCAGTTGCTATAGTGCTTATTAAGAATACACGCAACCAAATTATAATAAAGTATGCCTGGGATTCCAGGTGGAGAGAGAAGGATGAGAGTTCAAGGTCAACCTTTTCTTCTTTTTTCTTCATTTTTTTATTAGATATTTTCTTTATATACATTTCAAATTTCAAATGCTATCCCGAAAGTTCCCTATGCCCTCCCCCTGCCCTGCTCTGCTACCCACCCACTCCCGCTTCTACATAGACAACTTAAAGACAGCCTCTACTCAAAGAAATCTTACTTTGTTTTACAAAGGTAAGGCAAAAGGGGAGGGCAAAATAGGAGAGATGGAATAGCAGAGAAGAGAACTCTTTCTGAGGACTTGGGTTTGATTTACAGCACCCACATGGCAACTCATTGCCATTTGTAATTCTCCTTCCAGGAGATCTGTCTCCCTCTTTTGGCCTTCTTGAAAACTGCAGATACATGTTGCACAAACATATATGCAGGCAAAACCTCTAAACATATAAATTAAAAATCAACTAATAAAGAAAAAGAAGAAAACCAACAAAGTGTCCATTTTATCTAAACTTATTTAAGATAGTGAAAACCTATGTTGTATGGGTAGGGTGCTGATATTCATTGATAAAGAGTAAATTGAGTTTTGGAAAGTGTAAAGCAAAAAATTGGTTCCAATATGAATGCTTCCTGATATTAAAATACCTTCCCCATATTTTATAGAAATCCCAATAGAGCTGGTCCAATATAGCTCACAAATTTGCTACACTCCTAGGTCTTGAGGCATGGCATGGATCAACACTGTGGGATAATGGTCCTAGTGACAGCTAACTATGGCTCCTATTAGAGCCTGTACTTGGAGGTATGGAGTATGGCAAGAATAAACTTAGACCCCAAGAAAGCTCTTGAAGATGCACCTCCTTCATGAGTATGGAGAAGTGATACTTATGGGCAGTGCAAGGTCATAATCTTGGGTCAGACTTGGCAAGGAGACCCACACATGTGACTTTTGTCTGAGTCTAGGGTAGAAGAGTCAGATGGAAGTTGTCACTCTTGATGGTGAGTACCCTTGTCATTCACTGTAAGAGGGATAGTATAAGAGGCCCTTATATGGACCTGCAAGAAGAAGAAGATGATAATGGAAAGAAATATGAGTCCACCTCACAGATAAAGCTTGCAGTTGAGTCTCTGTATAACCTTGACTGGGGGGTATGAAGGGTTAGCCTGAGATGAGGGTTCAGTGTCCCACTACAAAGGAGTGCTTCTTAAGTAATTCTTAATGGGAAAGTGTATTTTTCTTATTTATTTATATTGTAAGAATACTTTTTCTTAAAAAATTACGTAAAAACAGAGTACGTTTCCATGTCGTGATTTCCCTTTCTCTGTATTCAGTTGTCTAGGATATTGATTCTGTAGACCCCAAAGGAACAATTGCAGTTGATTTTTGTCAATTAAGTAAGTGAGACCTTATTGGTTCAGAGTTAATAGGCTTCTAAGCATCCAAGTCATTACCAGTAAAGAACTGACTAAAAGAATGTTCACACATGAAAATGAGTCTAGCTATTAAAAGTTAATTTGTCTTCTGCTCGTGGGATAAAAAGAACTATTAAGATTAGGTATGGGTCTGCTGACACTCGCCAGCTACCCACAACACCCTTCACAGGATCTTAAGACTTCTGGAGAGTGGAGCACAGCTTCTGCTCCAATCCAATTGCGCGGGACCTGAGACTGCATTAGTTAGGGAAACAGAAACCGGCCTGAGTAGGACCACAGGCCTCATCCGGCTGGATCAGCGCCGGGGTAGCGGGAGCGCAGGGTTGCCTGACACCCGCCAGCTACCCACGACCACCGCCGCAGGATTTTGGGACTGCTGGTGAGTGGAACACAGCTTCTGCTCCAATCCAATTGCGCGGGACCTGAGACTGCATTAGTTAGGGAAGCAGAAACCGGCCTGAGTAGGGCCACAGGCCTCATCCGGCCGGATCAGCGCCAGGGTAGTGGGAGCGCAGGGTTGCCTGACACCCGCCAGCTACCCACGACCCCCGCCGCAGGATTTTGGGACTGCTGGTGAGTGGAACACAGCTTCTGCTCCAATCCAATTGCGCGGGACCTGAGACTGCATTAGTTAGGGAAGCAGTAACCGGCCTGAGTAGGGCTACAGGCCTCACCCGGCCGGGGATCAGCGCCAGGGTAGCGGGAGCGCAGGGTTGCCTGACACCCGCCAGCTACCCAAGACCCCCGCCGCAGGATTTTGGGACTGCTGGTGAGTGGAACACAGCTTCTGCTCCAGTCCAATCACGCTGGACCTGAGACTGCTCTGGTTGGGGAGAGAGAAATCCGGCCTACATAGGGCCACAACCCTCTTCCGGTCAGAAAAGCACCTGGGCAGCTGGGGCGCAGGGTCAGCTGACACTCACCAGCTACCCACAACACCCACCACAGGATCTTAAGACTTCTGGAGAGTGGAACACAGCTTCTGCTCCAATCCAATTGCACGCGGGACCAGAGACTGCATTAGTTAGGGAAGCAGAAAAACGGCCTGAGTAGGACCACAGGCCTCTTCCGGCTGGACCAGCACCGGGGTACCATCAGC
Source organism: Mus caroli (assembly GCF_978045245.1). Taxonomy (NCBI): domain Eukaryota; kingdom Metazoa; phylum Chordata; class Mammalia; order Rodentia; family Muridae; genus Mus; species Mus caroli. The sequence continues at coordinate 89,723,843 of NW_028227258.1, read as the reverse complement.
TACCCACGACCCCCGCCGCAGGATTTAGAGACTGCTGGTGAGTGGAACACAGCTTCTGCTCCAATCTTTAAATAGTGACAACGATAACAACTAACCCCCGAGATTACCAGATGGCGAAAGGTAAACGTAATAATCTTACTAACAGGAACCAAGACCACTCACCATCATCAGAACCCAGCACCCCCACTTCGCCCAGTCCAGGGCACCCCAACACACCGGAAAAGCTAGACACGGATTTAAAAGCATATCTCCTGATGATGATAGAGGACTTCAAGAAGGACTTTAATAACACACTTAAAGAAATGCAGGAGAACACTGATAAAAAGGCAGAAGACAATAAAGAGGAAGCACAAAAATCCCTTAAAGAATTGCAGGAGAACACTGCTAAAGAGTTACAAATCCTTAAAGAAAAACATGATAACATAATCAAACAGGTAGAAGTCCTTACAGAAAAACAGGAAAACACATCCAAACAGATGATGGAAATGAACAAAACCATACTAGACCTAAAAAGGGAAGTAGACACAATAAAGAAAACCCAAAATGAGGCAACACTGGAGATAGAAACCCTAGGAAAGAAATCTGGAACCATAGATACGAGCATCAGCAACAGAATACAAGAGATGGAAGAGAGAATCTCAGGTGCAGAAGATTCCATAGAGAACATCGGCACAACAATCAAGGAAAATGTAAAATGCAAAAAGATCCTAACTCAAAACATCGAAGAAATACAGGACATAATGAGAAGACCAAACCTACGGATAATAGGAGTGGATGAGAATGAAGATTTTCAACTCAAAGGACCAGCAAACATCTTCAACAAAATTATAGAAGAAAACTTCCCAAATCTAAAGAAAGAGATGCCCATGAACATACAAGAAGCCTACAGAACTCCAAATAGACTGGACCAGAAAAGAAATACCTCCCGACACATAATAATCAGAGCAACAAATGCTCTAAATAAAGATAGAATACTAAAAGCAGTAAGAGAAAAGGCCAAGTAACATATAAAGGCAAGCCTATCAGAATTACACCAGACTTTTCACCAGAGACTATGAAAGCCAGAAGATCCTGGACGGATGTTATACAGACACTAAAAGAACACAAATTCCAGCCCAGGCTACTATACCCAGCCAAACTCTCAATTAACATAGATGGAGAAACCAAAGTATTCCACAACAAAACCAAATTCACACATTATCTCTCCACGAATCCAGCCCTTCAAAGGATAATAACAGAAAAAAACCAATACAAGGACAGGAACCACGCCCTAGAAACAACAAGAAGGTAATCCCTCAACAAACCTAAAAGAAGACAGCCACAAGAACAAAATGCCAACTTTAACATCAAAAATAACAGGAAACAACAATTACTTTTCCTTAATATCTCTTAATATCAATGGACTCAACTCCCCGATAAAAAGACATAGACTAACAAACTGGCTACACAAACAAGACCCAACATTTTGCTGCTTACAGGAAACTCATCTCAGAGAAAAGGATAGACACTACCTCAGAATGAAAGGCTGGAAAACAATTTTCCAAGCAAATGGTCTGAAGAAACAAGCTGGAGTAGCCATTCTAATATCTGATAAGATTGACTTCCAACCCAAAGTCATTAAAAAAGACAGGGAGGGACACTTCATACTCATCAAAGGTAAAATCCTCCAAGAGGAACTATCAATCCTGAATATCTATGCTCCAAATACAAAGGCAGCCACATTCATTAAAGAAACTTTAGTAAAGCTCAAAGCACACATTGCACCTCATACAATAATAGTGGGAGACTTCAACACACCACTTTCACCAATGGACAGATCATGGAAACAGAAACTAAACAGGGACACAGTGAAACTAACAGAAATTATGAATCAAATGGATCTGGCAGATATCTACAGAACATTCTATCCTAAAACAAAAGGATATACCTTCTTCTCAGCACCTCATGGTACCTTCTCCAAAATTGACCACATAATTGGTCACAAAACAGGCCTCAACAGATATAAAAATATTGAAATTGTCCCATGCATCCTATCAGATCACCATGGACTAAGGCTGATCTTCAATAACAAAATAAATAATAGAAAGCCAACCTTCACGTGGAAACTGAACAACACTCTTCTCAATGATACCTTGGTCAAGGAAGGAATAAAGAAAGAAATTAAGGACTTTTTAGAGTTCAATGAAAATGAAGCCACAACGTACCCAAACTTATGGGACGCAATGAAAGCATTTTTAAGAGGAAAACTCATAGCTCTGAGTGCCTCCAAAAGGAAACTAGAGAGAGCACACATTAGCAGCTTGACAACACACCTAAAAGCACTAGAACAAAAGGAAGCAAATTCACCCAAGAGGAGTAGACGGCAGGAAATAATCAAACTCAGGGGTGAAATCAACCAAGTGGAAACAAGAAAAACTATTCAAAGAATCAACCAATCAAGGAGCTGGTTCTTTGAGAAAATCAACAAGATAGATAAACCCTTAGCCAGACTCACTAGAGGGCACAGGGAAAGCATCCTAATTAACAAAATCAGAAATGAAAAAGGAGACATAACAACAGATCCTGAAGACATCCAAAACACCATCAGATCCTTCTACCAAAGGCTATACTCAACAAAACTGGAGAACCTGGATGAAATGGACAAGTTCCTAGACAGATACCAGGTACCAAAGCTGAATCAAGATCAGGTTAATGATCTAAACAGCCCTATATCCCCCAAAGAAATAGAAGCAGTCATTAATAGTCTCCCAACTAAAAAAAGCCCAGGACCAGATGGGTTTAGTGCAGAGTTCTATCAGACCTTCAAAGAAGATCTAATCCCAGTTCTTCACAAACTATTCCACAAAATAGAAACAGAAGGTACTCTACCCAACTCATTCTATGAAGCCACAATTACTCTGATACCTAAACCACAAAAAGACCCAACAAAGATAGAAAACTTCAGACCAATATCCCTTATGAATATTGATGCAAAAATCCTCAATAAAATTCTTGCTAACCGAATCCAAGAACACATCAAAACAATCATCCATCCTGACCAAGTAGGTTTCATCCCAGGGATGCAGGGATGGTTCAATATACGGAAATCCATCAACGTAATCCAGTATATAAACAAACTCAAAGACAAAAACCACATGGTCATCTCCTTAGATGCGGAAAAAGCATTTGACAAGATCCAACACCCATTCATGATAAAAGTCTTGGAAAGATCAGGAATTCAAGGCCCATACCTAAACATGATAAAAGCAATCTACAGCAAACCAGTAGCCAACATCAAAGTAAATGGTCAGAAGCTTGAAGCAATCCCTCTAAAATCAGGGACTAGACAAGGCTGTCCACTTTCTCCATACCTATTCAACATTGTACTTGAAGTCCTAGCCAGAGCAATTCGACAACAAAAGGAGATCAAAGGGATACAAATTGGAAAAGATGAAGTCAAAATATCACTTTTTGCAGATGATATGATAGTATATATAAGTGACCCTAAAAATTCCACCAGAGAACTCCTAAGCCTGATAAACAGCTTCGGTGAAGTAGCTGGATATAAAATTAACTCAAACAAATCAATGGCCTTTCTCTACACAAAGAATAAACAGGCTGAGAAAGAAATTAGGGAAACAACACCCTTCTCAATAGTCACAAATAATATAAAATATCTTGGCGTGACTCTAACTAAGGAAGTGAAAGATCTGTATAATAAAAACTTCAAGTCTCTGAAGAAAGAAATTATAGAAGATCTCAGAAGATGGAAAGATCTCCCATGCTCATGGATTGGCAGGATCAACATTGTAAAAATGGCTATCTTGCCAAAAGCAATCTACAGATTCAATGCAATCCCCATCAAAATTCCAAATCAATTCTTCAACGAATTAGAAAGTGCAATCTGCAAATTCATCTGGAATAACAAAAAACCTAGGATAGCAAAAACTCTCCTCAAGGATAAAAGAACCTCTGGTGGAATCACCATGCCGGACCTAAAGCTCTACTACAGAGCAATTGTGATAAAAACTGCATGGTACTGGTATAGTGACAGACAAATAGACCAATGGAATAGAATTGAAGACCCAGAAATGAATCCACACACCTATGGTCACTTGATCTTCAACAAGGGAGCTAAAAACATCCAGTGGAAGAAAGACAGCATTTTCAACAAATGGTGCTGGCACAACTGGTTGTTAACATGTAGAAGAATGCGAATCGATCCATTCCTATCTCCTTGTACTAAGGTCAAGTCTAAGTGGATCAAGGAACTTCACATAAAACCAGAGACACTGAAACTTATAGAGGAGAAAGTGGGGAAAAGCCTTGAAGATATGGGCACAGGGGAAAAATTCCTGAATAGAACAGTAATGGCTTGTGCTGTAAGATCGAGAATTGACAAGTGGGACCTCATGAAACTACAAAGCTTCTGCAAGGCTAAAGACACCATCAATAAGACAAAAAAACCACCAACAGATTGGGAAAGGATCTTCACCTATCCTAAATCAGATAAGGGACTAATATCCAATATATATAAAGAACTCAAGAAGGTGGACTCCAGAAAGTCAAATAACCCCATTAAAAAATGGGGCTCAGAACTGAACAAAGAATTCTCAAGTGAGGAATACCGAATGGCAGAGAAGCACCTGAAAAAATGTTCAACATCCTTAATCATCAGGGAAATGCAAATCAAAACAACCCTGAGATTCCACCTCACACCAGTCAGAATGGCTAAGATCAAAAATTCAGGTGACAGCAGATGCTGGCGAGGATGTGGAGAAAGTGGAACACTCCTCCATTGTTGGTGGGATTGCAAGCTTGTACAACCACTCTGGAAATCAGTCTGGCGGTTCCTCAGAAAATTGGACATAGTACTACCGGAGGATCCAGCAAAACCTCTCCTGGGCATATATCCAGAAGATGTCCCAACCGGTAAAAAGGACACATGCTCCACTATGTTCATAGCAGCCCTATTTATAATAGCCAGAAGCTGGAAAGAACCCAGATGTCCCTCAACAGAGGAATGGATACAGAAATTATGGTACATTTACACAATGGAGTACTACTCAGCTATTAAAAAGAATGAATTTATGAAATTCCTAGCCAAATGGATGGACCTGGAGGGCATCATCTTGAGTGAAGTAACACAATCACAAAAGATCTCACACAATATGTATTCATTGATAAGTGGATATTAGCCCAAAACTTAGGATACCCATGATATAAGATACAATTTGATAAACGCATGAAACTCAAGAAGAATGAAGACCAAAGTGTGGACATTGTGCACCTTCTTAGAATTGGGAACAAAACACCCAGGGAAGGAGTTACAGAGACAAAGTTCGTAGCTGTGATGAAAGGATGGACCACTTAGAGACTGCTGTATCCAGGGATCCGTCCCATAATCAGCTTCTAAACGCTGACACCATTGCATACACTAGTAAGATCTTGCTGAAAGGACCCAAATATAGCTGTCTCTTGTGAGACGATGCCGGGGCCTAGCAAACACAGGAGTGGATGTTCACAGTCAGCTATTGGATGTATCACGGGGCTCCCAATGGAGAAGCTAGAGAAAGTACCCAAGGAGCTAAAGGGACCTGCAACCCTATTGTTGGAACAACATGATGTACTAACCAGAACCCTGGAGCTCTTGTCTCTAGCTGCATATGTATCGAAAGATGGCCTAGTCAGCCATCAATGGAAAGAGAGGCCCATTGGACTTGCAAACTTTATATGCCCCAATATAGGGGAATGCCAGGGCCAAAAGAATGGGAATGGGTGGGTAGGGAAGTGGGGGGCGCTATGGGGGACTTTTGGGATAGTATTGGAAATGTAATTGAGGAAAATATGTAATAAAAATATTAAAAAAAAAAAGAAAAAAAAAAGATTAGGTATGAATTATCCACTTGTAAATTTTAGAATCATCAACTACCAAATCAGTAATTCTTAGTTTCTAAGAAATATTGATGATAAAGATATTCATTATTTTTAATTGTGTTATATACATTGATGATATCATGATATTATTGATAACGATTAGTGCATTGTTATAAAAATAATCATTATGTGTATACTCTTTATCTGGAAATTTCTGAAAATGACCTTATTATTTTCATTATTAATAGTGTCCATCCTAGAATAAGGTTAATTACTACATAGTAATATAGCAGAAAGTAAACAAATGGAATAATTAATATTTTGTGTCTCTTACAGAGAGAGGGGGGAAATAGAATATCTGAATATTCAGAGGAAGGAGGGAGAGAAAAGACAATAGATCCATCATTTTACACAAAATAGAGACACAGTACATGGTTTGAAGTTTATATTATATTTCATTTTGTTAATTTCTGGGCAGATTTATTATAATGTAAAACAAAGAAATAAACTTAGTGAAAGAACAAATGAATGACTCAGTTACTAAAGAGCTAAATATGATTATACCATAGACATCAAGGTAATTTATTGTTGGGTTGCTGAAAAAGATTCTCTCTGGAAAGTGCCATTTATGCTGACACTTAGATAACAGAGAAACTGTTATATGGCAAAGGTCATAGTGCAGATTCAGGTAACATGAGACTCATGTAGCCAAAGATATTAAATTAAAAGTAAGTATGGCCTATTCTAGTGAGAAACATGTTGGATTTAAATATGATCGTAAAAGAGAGAGAGAGTCAATGAAACTGAGTTGGTTCTTAACACCTTTATTGAAAATAATTAGTCTGCAAGTATCAGGGATGAGATCGAAGTTCTCTCTGATGTTTTGCACTGGGGGTAGGGGGAGCCATGATGCTTGATGAAAATAGTTCTTCAGAGAATCTTAAACCCAGAAAATTTAATATCTCTTGCTTTTATATTTTTATACTAGATGACTTTGGCTTTTGGGGATTTTTTTTTTTTTTTACAATTTGTGTATTATGATGTTTGTTCTGGCTCTGTGTACAATATTTTATTATTTTAACATTCATGGCATAAAACTCTAAAACTTTTTCTATAGTATGCATATTTTTTCTTTAAAAAAATTTAAATTTTTTTTATCCCCCACATTTTAATCATCAACATAATCTTCTGGTATTTTCTTTTTCTTTTCTTGTTTTACTCTTCTTCTTCTTCTTCTTCTTCTTCTTCTTCTTCTTCTTCTTCTTCTTCTTCTTCTTCTTCTTCTTTTCTTCTTCTTCTTCTTCTTCTTCTTCTTCTTCTTCTTCTTCTTCTTCTCTCTCTCTCTCTCTCTCTCTCTCTCTCTCTCTCTCTCTCTCTCTCTCTCTCTCTCAAATGAATTTATCCTGAGCACTGCACCAAAATCATCATTGAAGAATAATACAGTTACCACTAGATGAACAACTTTCCTAAATGAAGACAATGCAGATCAGCAACCTGATACCCTCACATACACTACAGCCTGTATGCCTTTCAGGAGTTCCACAGTAACCAAAGACACATGTGAGAATCTCACCCAAATTCCCAAGTCACCTGGGACACCCACAGAACCTAGCTGACATGGGACCACGCCCCAGCTATACCTTTCTCAGAGCTGTTTCTAGCCCACACCAGATCAAGAGCCCCACACCCATTCACATACTTCAACTTGCCAGTCTCCAAGGAAGTCCTCATAAACCAAAGACACAGGAGGTCAGAAGTAACCAGGGCCATGGGAGGTCAGAAGTACCTATGAGCACAGGAGGTCCACGGTAATCAGAGCTCTACCTGCCTCCAAGGAGGCTGGCTTCAGTCAGAGACAACTAGGCCAGTTAGCACCAGAGATAGCCAGATAGCCAGAGGCAAGTTCAAGATCATAACCAACAGAGCCCTGTGCAATTCAGCACCACCAGAATCCAATTCACCCAGGATAACCTAACCCATCTGAAAAGCAAGGTGGTGACCTAAAATCTCAACTCATGAAGATGATAGAGGCCTTTAAGGAGGATATAGAAATGTATATCCCTTAAAGAAATACAGGAAAACACAAGCAAGTGAAGGAACTTAATAAAAGAAAGAAAGAAAGAAAGAAAGAAAGAAAGAAAGAAAGATCCAAGAACTAGAAATGAAAATAGAAACAATAAAGAAAACACAAAGGAAGGCAACCCTGAGAATGGACAACTTAGGAAAGAGATAGAAAAGAGAATCTCAGGCATAGAAGACACCATAGAAAATATTGACACATCAGTCAAAGAAAATACAAACTGTATAAAGCTCTTAACCCCAAATATCCAGGAAATTCAGGACACAATGAAAAGATCAAAGCTAAGAATATTAGGAATATAAGACGGTAAACAATCCCAGCTCAAAGGGCCAGAAAACATCTTCAGTAAAATCATAGAAGAAAATTTCCATAACGTAAAGAAAGAGATGGCCCTAACTGTACAAGAAGCCTACAGAACACCAACTAGATTAGACCAGAAAAGAAAATCCTCTCATCACATAAAAATTAAAACAACTAAAGGCACAGAACAAAGAAAGAATATTTAATCCCAGCACTTGTGAGGCAGAGGCAGGAGGATTTCTTAGTTTGAGGCCAGCCTGGTCTACAGAATGAGTTCCAGGACAGCCAGGGCTGCACAGAGAAACCCTGTCTTGAAAAACCATATATGTATATATATATATATATATATATATATATATATATATATATATATATATTTATATTTATATTTAATATATATATATTAAAAGCAGAAAGGGAAAAAGGCTAAATAATATCTAAAGGCAAACCTATCAGAATTACACCAGACTTCTCACCAGAGACTCCAAAACCAGCAGATACTAACAGGTATAATCCAGACCCTAAGAGAACATAAATGCCAGCCCAGGACACTATACCCAGTAAAATTCTCAGTCATCATAAATGGAGAAAACAAGATATTCCATGACAAAATCAAATTTTAACAATATCTTTCTACTAATTCAGCCCTAAGGAAGACCAAACTTATGGGACACGATTAAAATAGTTTTAAGAGGAAAATTAATAGCACTAAGAGCCTTTATGAAAAAAATTGAAGCGATTCCATATAGACAACTTAGCAGTACATCTGAAAGCTCTAGAAAAGAAAGGAGCAAGCATACCAAGAGGAGTGGAAGGCAGGAAACAGTCAAACTCAGGGCTGAGATCAACCAATTAGAAACAAAAAGAACAATAAAAAGAATCAACAAAACAAAGAGCTGATTCTTTAAGAAAATCAAGAAGATAGATAAACTCTTAGCCAAACTAATTAAATGGCACAGAGTCAGTACCTAAATTTTAAAAATCATAAATGAAAAGGGAGACATAACAATAGAAACTAGGAAGTCCAAAATGTCATCAGAACCTACTATAAATCCTATACTCAACAAATATGGCAAATCTAGATGAAATGGATGATTTTTTTAAACAGGTACTGCATATCTAAGTTAAATCAAGATCAGGTAAACTATGTAAACCGTTCCATAACCACTAAGGAAATAGAAACCTCCCATCCTAAGCCAGCCCAAGACCACATGGTTTTAGTGCAGAATGCTACCAGACTTTCAAAGAAGAGCTAATACTCCACAAACCATTCCACAAAATAGAAACAGAAGGAACACTACCTAATTCATTCTATGAAGCCACAGTTCCTCTGATATCTAAACCACACAAAGGCCCAACAAGAAAGAGAATTTCAGACCAATGTCACATATGAAGATCAATGAAAAAATACTCAATAAAATTCCCACAAACCAAACCCAAGAACACATCAAATATGGAGAGATCAGGAATTCATGTCATATACCTAAACATAATAAAAGCAATATAAAGCAAAACTAACAGCCAACATCAAATTAAAGGGATAGAAACTACAAGCAATCCCAATAAAATCCAGAACGAAACAAGGCTATCCACTTTCCCCCTATTTATTCAATATTGTACTCAAACAACAATTAACAAATAGGGCCTCATGAAACTGAAAAGCTTCTGTAAGGCAAAAGACACCAACTTACCATTTTGTTTCTTAATATCTCTGCCAAAACACAAGGTGACACAAGTTTATAAAAGAAGCACTACTACAGCTTAAATTACATGTTGACCCTCGACCAACGAAAGTGGGAGGCTTCAATACTCTGCTCTCCCAAATGGATTAGTCACCTAGGGGAAAAAAAATAAACGTGGAAATATGGGAGCTAACAGACATTATAAACAAACTGAAATTTACAGATATTTACAGAACATTTCACCAAACACAAAATAATCCTTTTTTTCTTTGCTATGCAGAAAAGTTTATCCAAAATTAAGTGCATATTCAGACAGAAAGTAGTCTGAATTAAAATACCTACCTGCATCCTATCATATCAAGCTTTAAAGCTAGATTTCAACAAAAATAGAAGAAGAAGAAAAGCCTTAGAAACTCATGGAAAAGTAAACAACTCTCTACTGAATGGAAAATTGTGTCAATACAGAAAAATAAGTCAAATGCTCTAGAAGTTAATGGCAATAAATATAAGGCATACCCAAACTTAAGAGACAAATAAGTGCCTACATAAAAAACAAAAAACAAAAACAAACAAACAAACAAACAAAAACTGGAGAGGTATCATACTAGCTACTTAACAGCATTCCTAAACATAACACCTCTAGAACCAAAAGAAGTAGTTACACCAAAAAGGAGAAGACAGGATGAAATAATCAAACTAAGGGATGAAATCAATAAAATCGAAACAGCAACAACAACAAAAAAAACTATACAAACAATATATGAAAGAAAGAGTTGGTTATTTGAGAAAATTAACAAGATAGACAAACCTTTATCTAAACTAACAAAAAGGCACAGGGAAAATAAACAAATTAGCAAAATCAGGAATGAAAAAGTCGAAAGAACAACAGATATCAATGAAGTCCAGAAACTCAGAAGAACATATTTTAAAAGACTGTATTTCACCAAGTTGTATAAGTCTAAAATAAATGGATATTTTTTCACAATAACTAAATCTTTCCAAAGTTAAATCAATATCAGATAAACAATGTAAAAAGACTTATAACTCGTAGTGAAGTAAAAGTGGTCATCAATTAATGTCTCTCAACCAAAACAGAAAAAAAGAAAAGAAAAAACAAAAAACACTCAAGGACAAATGGTTTAGCTAACAAAACTACTAGACTTCCAAAGAAGAGTTAATGCTAATATTACTCAAATTATTACCCAAAAGAGAAACAGAAGGAACCAATAAATTCTATGAGGCCTCAGTTACACTGATACCAAAACCACATGCAAATCACATCCTACAAAGAAAGAAAATTTACTTACCTATTTTCCTTATGAACATAAATGCAGAAATACTCAATAATATACTTTCAAACCAAATCCAAGAACACATCTAAAGAACAATCCCCTACAATCAAGTAGGCATCATCCTAGAGATGCAGGGATGCTACAACACACAAAAATCAGTAAACACAATCTACCACATAAACTGAAAAACTAAAATGAAAAGAAACATGAATATCTCATTAAGTGACAAAAGAGCCTTTGGAAAAAATCCAACACTTCTTTATGATAAAAGATTTACAGATTAGGGATACAAGGGCCATTCCTAAATACAATATTAGCAATTTTCAAGAAGCCTATAGCCAATATCAAATTAAATGAAGAGAAACTAACAGTGATTCCACTCAAATCAGAAACAAAACAAAGTTGTCCACTCTCTCCATATTTATCAAATATAGTGCTTGGACTTTTGCTAGAACAGTAAGCCAACAGTAGCAAAATATCATGTGGGTGCAAATTGGAAAGGTAGACGTCAAAGTATCATTATTTGCATATGATATGATAATATACATACGTGATCCTAAAATTTACAAACCAGAATTATTACAGATGCTGGTCACTTTCAGCATGGTAGCTGAACAATAAAACTACTAAAAAAAAAAAAAAACTTTGTAGTCCTACTATGTGTAAATGATAAATGGACTAGGAAAGAAATCTAAGGAACTTCTGGAGGGTATCATCCTGAGTGAGGTAACCTAATCACAAGCAAACTCACGTGATATGTACTCACTGATAAGTGCATATTAGCTCAGGAACTTAGAATACCCAAAATAAAATTTGCAAAACACATGAAACTCAAGAAGAACGAAGAACAAAGTGTGGACACTTCGCTCTTTCTTAGAATTGGGAACAAAACACCCATGGAAGGAGTTACAGAGACAGAGTTTGGAGCTGAGACAAAAGGATGGACCATCCAGAGACTGCCACACCCGGGAGTCCATCCCATAATCGGCCACCAAATGTAGACACTATTGCATATGCCAGCAAGATTTTGCTGAAAGGACCCTGATATAGCTGTCTCTTCTGAGGCTATGCCAGTGCCTGGCAAATACAGAAGTGGTTGCTCACAGTCCTCTATTGGATGGATCACAGGGCCCCCAATGGAGGAGCTACAGAAAGTACCCAAGGACCTGAAGGGGTCTGCAACCCTATAGGTGGAACAACAATATGAAGTAACCCGTACCCCCCAGAGCTTGTGTCTCTAGTTGCATAAGTAGCAGAAGATGGCCTAGTTGGCCATCATTGGGAAGAGAGGTCCCTTGTTCTTGCAAACTTTATATGCCCCAGTACAGGTGAACACCAGGGCCAAGAAGTGGGAGTGGGTGGGTAGGGGACCAGGGGGCAGAGAGGGTATAGGGGACTTTTGGGATAGCATTTGAAATGTAAATGAAGAAAATATCTAATAAAATATTGGGGAAAAAAGAAATCTAGGGAACAACACATTTTGTATTAGCCTAAATTAATGTAAAATACATGTATGCTAAACACTTCAGACATTTGGAGTATGTGCTTTGCTGAGGAGCCAATGGGGCGAAGCCACCATCTGTGGGATTATGACTGAATGCCTCTTAATCAGAATCCCGCCCAGGCGGAAAGATCCCGCAGCGCGAGGGAGCCTCGGTTGACCCCAGAGAGCCGGGTCCCCGTCCGTCCCCGCTCGGCGGGGTCCCCGTGTCGTCCCTGCTCTCAGGAAACGGGTGCGGCCAGAAAGGGGGCCACCCTCTCGCCTGTCACACTGAACTCATGTTCGTGTAGAACCTGGCGCTAAACCATTCTTAGAGTCTTTGAAAGGAGAAAGTGATAGAGATACCAGAAGATGGAAAGCTCTACCATACTGGTTGATCAGTGTGATTGAGATTAATTAATTAATTAATTAAAAATTTAAAAAGGTATCCTCACAAAAGCAACGTATATTGAATACAATCCCATTCAAAAATTCCAACACAATTCTTCACAGACTATGAGAGAAAAGTTCTCAACTTTATAGTTTAGCTTCAGAATAGCTAAAATAGACTTGAACAGCAAAAGAACTACTAAAGTTTTCATCTTCCTCAATTTCATGATGTACTACAGAGGTATAGTAATAAAATGTACATTTAATTGGTGTAAAAACGGACAAATTGACCATCTTTAACTGAATTGAGGAATTAATCCAAGCACCTATGGATACCTGTTTTGTTTGTTTGTTTGTTTTTATAAGAACTCAGAAATACACACTGGGGAAAAGAAACCATATCAAACAAATGGAGCTAATCAAACTAGATGTCTCCATGGAGAAGAATTTGAAAAGATCCATACTTAACATCCTGCACAACATTCAAGTCCAAGTGGACCAAGGACCTAACATAAAAATGATTACACTCAACCTAATACAAGAGAATGTTGGGAATATACTTGAACACATTCACACAGGGGAGTACTTTCTGAACACAACACCAGTAACACAGCCAGGATTAACAATTAATAAATGTCACTTCATGAAACTGAAAATTTCTGTATGGTAAAGGGCACCATCAATTGGGTGTAATATCAGACTACAAAATGAGAAGAGAGTTTTAACAACTTTGCATCAAACAGAAGACTACAATTAAAAGTATTAAAGCAGAGACCTGCCCTGCAGAGAGCGCCATCTTGGCTCCGGGACTCCAACGAACTTAGTCTACAGGTTAGAGTGAGGACCACAGAGGCAGACAGCTTCTGGGACAGGCGGGAGCCACAGAGCCGCTGAGGCAGCACCCTTTTGGGGCCGCAGACATCCGGCACCCTCCCAGTCGGAGGACAGTGACCTGCCCTGCAGGGAGCGCCATCTTGGCTCCGGAACTCCGCCGAGCTTAGTCTCTACAGGTCAGAGTGGGGACCACGGGGGCAGACGGCTTCTGGGACAGGCGGGAGCCACAGAGCTGCTGAGGCAGCACCCTTTAGGGGCCGCAGACTTCCGGCACCCTCCCAGCCGGAGGACAGAGACCTGCCCTGCAGAGAGTGCCATCTTGGCTCCGGGACTCCGCCGAACTTAGTCTACAGGTTAGAGTGAGGACCACAGAGGCAGACAGCTTCTGGGACAGGCGGGAGCCACAGAGCCGCTGAGGCAGCACCCTTTTGGGGCCGCAGACATCCGGCACCCTCCCAGTCTGAGGACAGTGACCTGCCCTGCAGGGAACGCCATCTTGGCTCCGGGACTCCGCCGAGCTTAGTCTCTACAGGTCAGAGTGGGGACCACGGGGGCAGACGGCTTCTGGGACAGGCGGGAGCCACAGAGCTGCTGAGGCAGCACCCTTTAGGGGCCGCAGACATCCGGCACCCTCCCAGTCGGAGGACAGTGACCTGCCCTGCAGGGAGCGCCATCTTGGCTCCGGCACTCCGCCGAACTTAGTCTGTACAGGTCAGAGTGAGGACCACAGAGGCAGACAGCTTCTGGGACAGGCGGGAGCCACAGAACCGCTGAGGCAGCACCCTTTTGGGGCCGCAGACATCCGACACCCTCCCAGCCGGAGAACAGTGACCTGCCCTGCAGGGAGCGCCATCTTGGCTCCGGGACTCCGCCGAACTTAATCTGTACAGGTCTGCTGACAGAGGATACTCAGAATCCCCAGAAGAACAACCTCTGAACAGAGACAACTATAACAACTCCAGAGATTACCAGATGGCGAGAGGTAAAGGTAAGAATCTTACTAACAGAAACCAAGACCACTCACCATCATCAGGACCCAGCACTCCCACTTGACCCAGTCCAGGGCACCCCAACACACCTGAAAAACTAGACCTGGATTTAAAAGCATATCTCATGATGATGGTAGAGGACATCAAGAAGGACTTTAAAGAACTACAGGAGAACATGGCTAAAGAGTTACAAGTCCTTAAAGAAAAACAGGAAAACACAACCAAACTGGTAGAAGTCCTTAAAGAGAAACAGGAAAACACATCCAATCAGATGATGGAAATGAACAAAACCATACTAGACCTAAAAAGGGAAGTAGACACAATAAAGAAAACCCAAAATGAGGCAACACTGGAGATAGAAACCCTAGGAAAGAAATCTGGAACCATAGATGCAAGCATCAGCAACAGAATACAAGAGATGGAAGAGAGAATCTCAGGTGCAGAAGATTCCATAGAGAACATGGGCACAACAATCAAGGAAAATGGAAAATGCAAAAAGATCCTAACTCAAAACATCCAGGAAATACAGGACACAATGAGAAGACCAAACCTACGGATAATAGGAGTGGATGAGAATGAAGATTTTCAACTCAAAGGACCAGCAAACATCTTCAACAAAATTATAGAAGAAAACTTCCCAAATCTAAAGAAAGAGATGCCCATGAACATACAAGAAGCCTACAGAACTCCAAATAGGCTGGACCAGAAAAGAAATACCTCCCGACACATAATAATCAGAACAACAAATGCACTAAATAAAGATAGAATACTAAAAGCAGTAAGAGAAAAAGGCCAAGTAACATATAAAGGCAAGCCTATCAGAATTACACCAGATTTTTCACCAGAGACTATGAAAGCTAGAAGATCCTGGACAGATGTTATACAGACACTAAAAGAACACAAATTCCAGCCCAAGCTACTATACCCAGCCAAACTCTCAATTAACATAGATGGAGAAACCAAAGTATTCCACGACAAAGCCAAATTCACCTATTATCTCTCCATGAATCCAGCCCTTCAAAGGATAATAACAGAAAAAAACCAATACAAGGACAGGAACCACGCCCTAGAAACTACAAGAAGGTAATCCCTCAACAAACCTAAAAGAAGACAGCCACAAGAACAAAATGCCAACTTTAACAACAAAAATAACAGGAAACAACAATTACTTTTCCTTAATATCTCTTAATATCAATGGACTCAACTCCCCGATAAAAAGACATAGACTAACAAACTGGCTACACAAACAAGACCCAACATTTTGCTGCTTACAAGAAACTCATCTCAGAGAAAAAGATAGACACTACCTCAGAATGAAAGGCTGGAAAACAATTTTCCAAGCAAATGGTCTGAAGAAATAAGCTGGAGTAGCCATTCTAATATCAGATAAGATTGACTTCCAACCCAAAGTCATCAAAAAAGACAGGGAGGGGCACTTCATACTCATCAAAGGTAAAATCCTCCAAGAGGAACTATCAATCCTGAATATCTATGCTCCAAATACAAAGGCAGCCTCATTCATTAAAGAAACTTTAGTAAATCTCAAAGCACACATTGCACCTCATACAATAATAGTGGGAGACTTCAACACACCACTTTCACCAATGGACAGATCATGGAAACAGAAACTAAACAGGGACACAGTGAAACTAACAGAAGTTATGGATCAAATGGATCTGGCAGATATCTACAGAACATTTTACCCTAAAACAAAAGGATACACCTTCTTCTCAGCACCTGATGGTACCTTCTCCAAAATTGACCACGTAATTGGGCACAAAACAGGACTCAACAGATACAAAAACATTGAAATTTCCCCATGCATCCTATCAGATCACCATGGACTAAGGCTGATCTTCAATAACAAAATAAATAATAGAAAGCCAACCTTCACGTGGAAACTGAACAACACTCTTCTCAATGATACCTTGGTCAAGGAAGGAATAAAGAAAGAAATTAAGGACTTTTTAGAGTTCAATGAAAATGAAGCCACAACATACCCAAACTTATGGGACGCAATGAAAGCATTTCTAAGAGGAAAACTCATAGCTCTGAGTGCCTCCAAAAGGAAACTAGAAAGAGCACACATTAGCAGCTTGACAACACACCTAAAAGCACTAGAACAAAAGGAAGCAAATTCACCCAAGAGGAGTAGACGGCAGGAAATAATCAAACTCAGGGGTGAAATCAACCAAGTGGAAACAAGAAAAACTATTCAAAGAATCAACCAATCAAGGAGCTGGTTATTTGAGAAAATCAACAAGATAGATAAACCCTTAGCCAGACTCACTAGAGGGCACAGGGAAAGCATCCTAATTAACAAAATCAGAAATGAAAAAGGAGACATAACAACAGATCCTGAAGACATCCAAAACACCATCAGATCCTTCTACCAAAGGCTATACTCAACAAAACTGGAGAACCTGGATGAAATGGAGAAGTTCCTAGACAGATACCAGGTACCAAAGTTGAATCAAGATCAGGTTAATGATCTAAACAGCCCTATATCCCCCAAAGAAATAGAAGCAGTCATTAATAGTCTCCCAACCAAAAAAAGCCCAGGACCAGATGGGTTTAGTGCAGAGTTCTATCAGACCTTCAAAGAAGATCTAATCCCAGTTCTTCACAAACTATTCCACAAAATAGAAACAGAAGGTACTCTACCCAACTCATTCTATGAAGCCACAATTACTCTGATACCTAAACCACAAAAAGACCCAACAAAGATAGAAAACTTCAGACCAATATCCCTTATGAATATTGATGCAAAAATCCTCAATAAAATTCTTGCTAACCGAATCCAAGAACACATCAAAACAATCATCCATCCTGACCAAGTAGGTTTCATCCCAGGGATGCAGGGATGGTTCAATATACGGAAATCCATCAATGTAATCCAGTATATAAACAAACTCAAAGACAAAAACCACATGGTCATCTCGTTAGATGTGGAAAAAGCATTTGACAAGATCCAACACCCATTCATGATAAAAGTCTTGGAAAGATCAGGAATTCAAGGCCCATACCTAAACATGATAAAAGCAATCTACAGCAAACCAGTAGCCAACATCAAAGTAAATGGTGAGAAGCTTGAAGCAATCCCTCTAAAATCAGGGACTAGACAAGGCTGTCCACTTTCTCCATACCTATTCAACATAGTACTTGAAGTCCTAGCCAGAGCAATTCGACAACAAAAGGAGATCAAAGGGATACAAATTGGAAAAGATGAAGTCAAAATATCACTTTTTGCAGATGATATGATAGTATATATAAGTGACCCTAAAAATTCCACCAGAGAACTCCTAAGCCTGATAAACAGCTTCGGTGAAGTAGCTGGATATAAAATTAACTCAAACAAATCAATGGCCTTTCTCTACACAAAGAATAAACAGGCTGAGAAAGAATTTAGGGAAACAACACCCTTCTCAATAGTCACAAATAATATAAAATATCTTGGCGTGACTCTAACTAAGGAAGTGAAAGATCTGTATAATAAAAACTTCAAGTCTCTGAAGAAAGAAATTATAGAAGATCTCAGAAGATGGAAAGATCTCCCATGCTCATGGATTGGCAGGATCAACATTGTAAAAATGGCTATCTTGCCAAAAGCAATCTACAGATTCAATGCAATCCCCATCAAAATTCCAAATCAATTCTTCAACGAATTAGAAAGTGCAATCTGCAAATTCATCTGGAATAACAAAAAACCTAGGATAGCAAAAACTCTTCTCAAGGATAAAAGAACCTCTGGTGGAATCACCATGCCGGACCTAAAGCTCTACTACAGAGCAATTGTGATAAAAACTGCATGGTACTGGTATAGTGACAGACAAATAGACCAATGGAATAGAATTGAAGACCCAGAAATGAACCCACACACCTACGGTCACTTGATCTTCGACAAGGGAGCTAAAAACATCCAGTGGAAGAAAGACAGCATTTTCAACAAATGGTGCTGGCACAACTGGTTGTTAACATGTAGAAGAATGCGAATCGATCCATTCCTATCTCCTTGTACTAAGGTCAAGTCTAAGTGGATCAAGGAACTTCACATAAAACCAGAGACACTGAAACTTATAGAGGAGAAAGTGGGGAAAAGCCTTGAAGATATGGGCACAGGGGAAAAATTCCTGAATAGAACAGTAATGGCTTGTGCTGTAAGATCGAGAATTGACAAGTGGGACCTCATGAAACTACAAAGCTTCTGCAAGGCTAAAGACACCATCAATAAGACAAAAAAACCACCAACAGATTGGGAAAGGATCTTCACCTATCCTAAATCAGATAAGGGACTAATATCCAACATATATAAAGAACTCAAGAAGGTGGACTCCAGAAAGTCAAATAACCCCATTAAAAAATGGGGCTCAGAACTGAACAAAGAATTCTCACCTGAGGAATACCGAATGGCAGAGAAACACCTGAAAAAATGTTCAACATCCTTAATCATCAGGGAAATGCAAATCAAAACAACCCTGAGATTCCACCTCACACCAGTCAGAATGGCTAAGATCAAAAATTCAGGTGACAGCAGTTGCTGGCGAGGATGTGGAGAAAGAGAAACAATCCTCCATTGGTGGTGGGATTGCAAGCTTGTACAACCACTCTGGAAATCAGTCTGGCGGTTCCTCAGAAAATTGGACATAGTACTACCGGAGGATCCAGCAATACCTCTCCTGGGCATATATCCAGAAGATGTCCCAACCGGTAAAAAGGACACATGTTCCACTATGTTCATAGCAGCCCTATTTATAATAGCCAGAAGCTGGAAAGAACCCAGATGTCCCTCAACAGAGGAATGGATACAGAAATTATGGTACATTTACACAATGGAGTACTACTCAGCTATTAAAAAGAATGAATTTATGAAATTCCTAGCCAAATGGATGGACCTGGAGGGCATCATCTTGAGTGAAGTAACACAATCACAAAAGAACTCACACAATATGTATTCATTGATAAGTGGATATTAGCCCAAAACTTAGGATACCCAAGATTTAAGATACAATTTGCTAAACGCATGAAACTCAAGAAGAATGAAGACCAAAGTGTGGACACTGTGCACCTTCTCAGAATTGGGAACAAAACACCCAGGGAAGGAGTTACAGAGACAAAGTTCGTAGCGGTGATGAAAGGATGGACCATTTAGAGACTGCCGTATCCAGGGATCCATCCCATAATCAACTTCTAAACGTGGACACCATTGCATACACTAGCAAGATTTTGCTGAAAGGACCCAAATATAGCTGTCTCTTGTGAGACGATGCTGGGGCCTAGCAAACACAGGAGCGGATGTTCACAGTCAGCTATTGGATGTATCACAGGGCTCCCAATGGAGAAGCTAGAGTAAGTACCCAAGGAGCTAAAGGGATCTGCAACCCTATTGTTGGAACAACATGATGTACTAACTAGAACCCCGGAGCTCTTGTCTCTAGCTGCATATGTATCGAAAGATGGCCTAGTCAGCCATCAATGGAAAGAGAGGCCCATTGGACTTGCAAACTTTATATGCCCCAATATAGGGGAATGCCAGGGCCAAAAGAATGGGAATGGGTGGATAGGGAAGTGGGGGGGGGCGCTATGGGGGACTTTTGGGATAGCATTGGAAACGTCATTGAGGAAAATATGTAATAAAAATATTAAAAAAAAAAGTATTAAAGCAAATTTCTGAGTTTGAGGCCAATCTGGTCTACATAGTGAGTTTCAGGACAGCCAGGGCTATACAGAGAAACCCTGTCTCAAACAAACAAAAATAATAGCTGAGCAGTGGCAGTTGGTGTCTTTAGTCCTAGCACTAATGGAGCAGAAGCTGGCAGAGCTCTGTGAGTTTAAGACCTGACTAGGCTACAGTGTGAGTTCCAGCAGAGCCAGGGCTACACAGAGAAGCCGTCTCCAATAAAGCAAAAAGAACAGAACAGTAACAACAACAAAACCAAATAATCCGGTTTTTAAAAATGATGTAGAGATTTACACAGAGATTTCTCAATAAAAAAAATCAAGTGGCAGAGAAACATTTAAAGAAAAGTAAAGGATCCTTATCATCAGAGAAATACAAATCAAAACTACTTTTAGATGTCGTCTTACACATGTCAGACTAGTTAACATCAAAAACATAAGTGACAGCTCATGATTGTGAGACTGTGGAATAAAGGCGCACTTCTCCATTGCTGGTAGGAGTGCAAACTTGTACAGCCACTATAGAAATCAATGTAGTGAATCCTCAGAACATTTGGAGTTCATCTTCCTAAGACCCAGCTAAACTACTCTCAAACCCTTGCCCTACCATACTCCTTGTCGATTTATTTATAATAGCCAGAAACTGAAAACAACCTAGAAAGATAAACAACAGAAGAATAGACAAACAAAATGTGGTACATTTACACAGTAGAGTATTATTTAAGTGTTTGAAAAATGGCATCTTGAAATTTGCAGGAAAATGGATGGAACTAGAAAAAAAAACCTATCATCCTGTTAGTTGACACAGTCCTAGCAGATAAATATGGTATATGTTCACTTATATGTGTATATTAGCTGTTAAGTAAATGTTAACCAAGTTATAATCTGTAGATATAGAAACGCTAGATGAAGAGATGGGTTCTAAGAAGAGTGCTCTAAGAAGAGTGCATAGATCTCCCTGAGAGGAGAAATATATTAAAGGGGTAGACTGGGTACATGTGTGGATGGGACCTGGGGTTCCCTTGACTAGGGACAAAAATCAGGAGAATGTCGAGAGTGCAGAGAGAAGCTGCTAGAATTAGGTTGGGGAACATTTAGGAAGTGGTGTAGAAACCTAATTAAGTGGAAACCTCCTGGAATGTTTGCAGGTGATCCTAATGAGGACTTTTCATAATGAGGATATCAAGATTCAGTGGGTTTATCTGTTGTCAGGCAAGGATTCCAATGGCACGACTGAATTGTATTCAATGGATTTGTTAGCCAAAGGTGTCCCAAGGCAATCCCCTCAAATCTAGGCTACTGATAAGACAGTGGTTTGCTCTCTGAAAATTGACAGCAGGATCCTAAGGACCGTACCTACACAACTTATTTAACATGCAGGTCAAGCCGGTGCTACATGGAACCTTTAATCCTATATTCAAATGTCTTTGGTGGAAGGTACTCTGAAGGATACAGAACAAAAAACATAGACACCAATCTAGACAAAAAAACTTTGACTTACAGTCTGTCCTGCCTGAAAAATTTGCTAGGGCATTAATGGTACAGAACCTATGGGATAGCAGCTGAATTGGATTTAAAGTCCATGATGATAGTAATGGCACTGTCTACTTAATAACTCTGCCAAAGACCTGTTTATTGCAAACCATGCTGACTTAAAATTGTAATAACAAAATTGCATACATATGTGTGGAGGAAAATATAAGTATCTGTAACAGGCTCTCCACTTTCCAACACCAACAGTTACTGAGGTCTCTCCAGGGCGTCTCCTGGAAGCTCTGTGAATACTAAAACCCATGAGTGTGAATTTTTTTTTTTTTTTTGGTTTTTCGAGACAGGGTTTCTCTGTGTAGCCCTGGCTGTCCTGGCACTCACTTTGTAGACCAGGCTGGCCTCGAACTCAGAAATCCGCCTGCCTCTGCCTCCCAAGAGCTGGGATTAAAGGCGTGCGCCACCACGCCCGGCTAAGTGTGAATTATTTTACAAATTTATAGAGACAATTGCACTTGGTATCTTGATTCACTATTATGAGAAGCAGTAATTTAGTGATTCTACATATGAAACTTTTAGTAATGTATAGAAAAAAATAAGGAAAATAGTGAGGCAGGCTGGTTGCTCCTAACATTCTTGACAATGAGAAAGAGTGAGAACAGTTATAAAACTAACCAGCTTCTACCTTCTTAGGATATGATGACCAAGAATAACAATAAACTCAAAGATAAAACTGGGAGATTCAAGATCACCACTAACCATCTAAAGTTTTCTAGGTGTTCTCTAGAAGAAAATCTTCTTTTCAAGAAGTCACAGAATCAAGGTGACTTTCCAAGTTGTGGAAAATCAAAGGGAAGCTTTCCCTACAAGATTGGCTAAATTGCAATACAATTGCAAATCTTATGCATGGAAGCTGTTGGTGAGGGCATTAATTGGTAAATAATGGGACCACATACCTGAGAGTGGAGATATGTGTGAGGACCCTACTGAAGCTGAGAACTTTGAATCTTCAGATTATCAAGATATTATCTCTCTACCCTTATCAGAAGATACATTGCTACTCTCACAGACTTATATCCTGTATTTTCCACCTCTGTGTAAATTACTCTTTCATTATCTGGTAATTGATATGCATACATTGGCTAGAGATTCTAGGTTTTATATATATATATATATATATATATATATATATATATATATATGTGTGTGTGTGTGTGTGTGTGTGTGTGTGTGTGTATATATATATATATATATATATATATATTCTCTCCCTTTGGATGATAGCCTTGAAGATATAGGCACAGGGGTAAAATTCCTGAACAGAACATCAATGGCTTGTGCTATAAGATCAAGAATCGACAAATAGGACCTCATAAGATTGTAAAGTTTCTGTAAGGCACAAGACACTGTCAATAAGACAAAAAGGCCACCAACAGATTGGGAAAGGATCTTTACCAATTCTACATCTGATAGGGGACTAATATCCAATATATACAAAGAACTCAACAAGCTGGATTCCAGAAAATCAAATAACCCTATTAAAAAATGGGGTACAGAGCTAAACAAGGAATTCTCAACTGAGGAATAACAAGTGGCTGAGAAGCACCTGAAAAAACGTTCAACATCCTTAATCATCAGGTAAATGCAAATCAAAACAACCCTGAGATTCCACCTCACACCAGTCAGAATGGCTAAGATCAAAAATTCAGGTGACAGCAGATGCTGGCGAGGATGTGGAGAAAGAGGAACACTCCTCCACTGCTGGTGGGATTGCAAGCTGGTACAACCACTCTGGAAATCAGTCTGGTGGTTCCTCAGAAAATTGGACATAGTACTACTAGAAGATCAAGCAATACCTCTCCTAGGAATATACCCAGAAAAAGTTCCAACTTGAATCTTCAAATATTTGTGTTTGATTAGAGGTTTTGAAAGAGCAATCTGGTTTCTGAAAAATGAATACCAGAGGACAAAAAACACTGAAGAATATTGGAGACCATAATTCAATTATATGCAGGCTTTTAGCTCAACAATTTTCATATGACTCCTTAAATTAGCAAAGCTTAAGTGACTATCTTGAACACATAGTCATATCTCTAAAATTTTAAATAATTGTTTTCAAACATAGAATAGATTAGAAGAAAGCATGAGGAGTTCTTTATAATTAGAAGCACATTTTATGGCCATCACTGGTTTTTACAAGGTCAAAATTTTTAGGATATCAAAACTGTGTTGCCATTGTTTTCAAAATTGTATCTTTAACAATTAAGGATATTACCTGTAAAAATCAAATGTAGAAAAACCTAGTTTAATATTTCTTTACAGTCTGATTGAGGTGACTCAGGAATAAAATTTAACTTCAAAAATTCCACAAAGAACTAATGATTTCTAATATCTAATGATTTATTACACAATTCTCTGAGGAGTTCACACTGCTAAAAGTTTTATAGGAAAATTGCCAGCTGGGAACTAATGTCCTTCAAAGGACATTGCCCCATCATTAGAAGGTACAGTTTCTATGGCCGTACTGTATCAAGGTATTATAAAAAAACATTTGAAAGAGAGAAATAGTTCAACCATCAAGTTAGAGAGGTTACCACAAAACTCTCAATTTAACAGAAAAGTTATTGTGCAGCATATAGTATAAGGATTTGTCTCGTTGAGAAAACCCAAAACGATATGCTTCTTTATGGTTTTTTTTTTTCTACTGGTTATTTTATTTATTTACATTTCAAATGTTATCGTCTTTCCCAACTTCCCCTCTGGAAATCCCCTATCCCATCCTCCCTTCTCCTGCTTCAATGAAGGTGCTCACCCACCCACTCCTGCCTCCCCACCCTGGCATTCCCCTATACTGGGTGATGGCGCTTTCCCAGGAACAAGGGCCTCTACTTCCATTGATGTCTGACAGGGCCATTCTCTACTGCATATGCAGCTGGAGCCATGGGGCCCATTATGTATACTTTGGTTGGTGTTTTAGTCCCTGGGAGCTCTGGAGGGTCTGGTTGGTTAATATTGTTGTTCTTCCTATGGGTTGCAAACCCCTTCAGCTCCTGCATTCTGTTCTCTAACTCCTCCACTGGGGACCCCGTGCTCAGTCCAATGGTTGGCTGTGATCAACCTCCTCTGTATTTGCCAGACTCTGGCAGAGCCTTTAAAAGGAAGAAACTCCATTCACTCATTTAAAAAAAAATCCCCATATTTTCATTCCTTCCATTTCCTTGGAGATCCATATATTGTATTAATGTTAAAATTTCCAAGCTGGAGGGATTATTCTGAAGTTAAAAGTGCCTGCCACCAAAAGAGAACAATGTATTCAAAACTGTTCTATGACCTTCAGTACACAACTTGGCATTCATGAGCTTGCCCCCACCCAACTCTCTCACTCTGGCACACAACATGATGAAATGAAATTTAAAAATAAAGGTGTTAATCTAAATAAAAATTTTCATTTACAAGTGGAAGTCTTTCAAATTTTCTCTCCACTTTAAAAGAACAAGCCGAATACTTATGAAAATTATGCTTTATATTAAAGTGACAGCTTTAGTAGACCTGGAACTCAAAGGCAAGCTAAGAATGACTATTTATAATGCTGTTTACTAGTTACAATTTTATGTTTTTTAAAGATGTATTTATTTATTTTATGTATATGAGGACACTGAAGCTGTATAGATGGTTGTGAGCCATCATGTGGTTGCTGGGAATTGAACTCAGAACCTCTGCTTGCTTGGGCCCTGCTCCAGCCCAAAGATTTATCATTATATGAAAGTGCATTACAGCTGTCTTTAGATACACCAGAGGAAGGCATCAGATCTCTTTACAGATGGTTGTGAGCCACCATGTGGTTTCTAGGATTTGAACTCAGGATCTTCGGAAGAGCAGTTAGTGCTCTTAACCATTGAGCCATCTCATCAGCCCCCATAACTTTAAATTAACTAGAATATTCATGTTGTTAAAACTGCTATCACTACTATTTTGGAGACATAAAGTATTTGTGATAGACATTTTCTCTCAGAAAGCAACTGTAATAATTAGCTCACACACATAGACACAATGTATCTGAGGGCTAGCCTTAGGACTAGCCTTAACTCAAAGGGTTAGGGGATTTATAGAAGATCTCAGAGGAGTTGGGAGATGGAAAATCATATCAGAACATATTGCATAGAGACATTCTTATGTAATTAAAGAAAGAAAAATACTTAAATTAACTCAGTGGTCTGGTGTTGCTTGAAAGACCCACTCTACATAAAGGTTTCTCATCCAAATTCTGCAAAAAAAACTGAACTAGACAGACTCTCAGAATGAAGAGAAGTGACGAAGACTTCGTGACAGCAGTAGGATATGTCATAATAACAATAAAAAACAAAGTTTTGATTATCTTTCTGGAAGGGAGCAAGAGATAGCCAAAGTAAATAAAAAGAATTCAAGTCTTTTTCTCCTGGCATATCTTTATATATAATCTCAGGTTTAAAATAATGCTGCAATCATACTACATCTGACAAACTTCCTCTCAGATCTCTGGGTATGTTTTCTGTTGTTGTTCTGCTTAATTCAGAGATGCACATTTTGTTAAGATGAAAAGAGCCTAGGAAATAACAGCACATTAGGAGGTCCACAATTAATTTTTTTCTACAGTATGAATTATCATGTTAATTATCAAATAAGTACTTATTAAAATAAAAGGTACACCAATAGCAATTTAAATCTGTGACTTCATTTTTAGCTTTTTAGCAACAAGCACCCCTTCACACACAATGGGGAAATGTTTTATAAAACAACGTTAAGAGAGAATATTTCAGTTATAAGATGAATGTGTCCATGAACTGAATGTGGGAGAGCTATAACTTTAATACAATATAACACAATGTCAAAATACTTTAGTTGAAACTACTTGACATGTGTCAGAGTATATACATTATATGTTGGTGATATTCCACGTGTGGTTAATTTGGAAGGATTAATGAAAGAAGTATAATAGTAAACAGATGGCAATTATTATAATATAAATATAAAATTGCTCTGCACAAAAATGTTTGCACAAATCACAGGTTTTGAAACCTTAAACATACCAACAAGGCCACTGATCCTAATCCTGCTCAAACAATCACCAGCTGAAGCCCAAGTATTCAAATAACGGAGAAGTCTGATGCATATCTCAGTAAAAACTACCACATTCTCCATCTTAGTCCCCATCTTATGTTTAAATGCATTTTTTTCTAATTTCAAATCTCCCAGTAAAACTTTATAATCTCAACACTGCTTCAAAGTATTAAATCTCTTCTGAGAAGCAAGGCAATTTCTTAATTGTAGCCCCTCTATATTTTCATAGTAAATTGTAAAATGAAAATATAGATTACATACTTTCAATATATAACTGCACAGAACATGTATTACCACTCAAAATGGAAGAGTGAGAATGTAGTGAAGAAATTCAGGGCCAATGCACAGCTGAATCAAACTCAGGAAGGCAAACTCTAAACCCTGAAGTTCTCTGTCTACTGTTGAAAGTGACTGTTCTTCCAGCTTTACCTACTTCAACATACTTCTCTCTTTTGGCTCATTCCATTCTTCATATGTAGCTTCCCCTAGAAGATACACTATGGCTCTCACACCTCTAATATCATGTTTCCAACACAATTCCAGGCTTCATCTCCAAAGCTTCATTCAATAGTCTCTGAGGAACTATATTCAGGGCCTCCCTAGATACAGGCCTGCCCTCCATTAACATATAGGAAGAGTCCACAAACCCATTATTTGTGTAGAATTCATGCATCTAAATCTTTTAGATTTGGTTGTCTAGCTATGCTGCCTGCTTGTGATAGAGAACAGCTCCTTTCTTGAACTACATTTGCATAAGATTTTCTTTGTTGCATTTTAGCAGTTGAAAAGTTCTCAGGCCTTTTCTTTTCCCAAGTTAGAGCATAAGCTGGCCTCACGAGCACCAATCCTTTTATTGCATTTTATGTCAGTCTTCTCTTTGTCTTTTTTTAACATCAGTTTTGACTCCAGCATTAATGTCTTAGTGCTTTTTTTTTTTTGAAACATTAAATCTTTAAGTTGGGGAGAAAAAGATTTATTCAGCTTACACTTCCACATTGCTGTTCATCACTAAAGGAAGTTAAGACTGGGACTGAAGCTGTTCAGAAAGCAGAGCTCATGTGGAGGCCACGGAGGGACATTATTTACTGGCTTGTTTCCCCTGGCTTGCTTTTTTTTTTTTAACGTATTTTCCTCAATTACATTTCCAATGGTATCCCAAAAGTCCCCCATACCCCCCCCCACTTCCCTACCCACCCATTCCCATTCTTTTGGCCCTGGCATTCCCCTGTATTGGGGCATATAAAGTTTGCAAGTCCAATGGGCCTCTCTTTCCAGTGATGGCCGACTAGGCCATCTTTCCATACATATGCAGCTAGAGACAAGATCTCCAGGGTACTGGTTAGTTCATCATGTTGTTCCAACTATAGGGTTGCAGATCCCTTTAGCTCCTTGGGTACTTTCTCTAGCTTCTCCATTGGGAGCCCTGTGATCCATCCAATAGCTGACAGTGACATCCACTTCTGTGTTTGTTTGGCCCCAGCATAGTTTCACAAGAGAGAGCTATATCTGGGTCCTTTCAGCAAAATCTTGCTAGTGTATGCAATAATATCAGCGTTTGGAAGCTGATTATGGGATGGATCCCTGGATATGGCAGTCTCTAGATGGTCCATCCTTTCATCACAGCTCCAAACTTTGTCTCTGTAACTCCTTCCATGATTGTTTTGTTCCCAATTCTAAGAAGGGGCACAGTGTCCACACTTTGGTCTTCATTCTTCTTGAGTTTCATGCGTTTAGCAAATTGTATCTTATATCTTGGGTATCCTAAGTTTTGGGCTAATATCCACTTATCAGTGAATACATTTTGTGTGAGTTCCTTTGTGATTGTGTTACCTCACTCAAGATGATGCCCTCCAGGTCCATCCATTTGGCTAGGAATTTCATAAATTCATTCTTTTTAATAGCTGAGTAGTACTCCATTGTGTAAATGTACCATAATTTCTGTATCCATTCCTCTGTTGAGGGGCATCTGGATTCTTTCCAGCTTCTGGCTATTATAAATAAGGCTGCTGTGAACATAGTGGAGCATGTGTCCTTCTTACCGGTTGGGACATCTCTGGATATATGCCCAGGAGAGGTATTGCTGGATCCTCTGGAAGTACTATGTCCAATTTTCTGAGGAACCGCCAGACTGATTTCCAGAGTGGTTGTACAAGCTTGCAATCCCACCAACAATGGAGGAGTGTTCCTCTTTCTCCACATCCTCGCCAGCATCTTCTGTCTCCTGAATTTTTGATCTTAGCCATTCTGACTGGTGTGAGGTGGAATCTCAGGGTTGTTTTGATTTGCATTTCCCTGATGATTAAGGATGTTGAACATTTTTTCAGGTGCTTCTCTGCCATTCGGTATTCCTCAGGTGAGAATTCTTTGTTCAGTTCTGAGCCCCATTTTTTAATGGGGTTATTTGATTTTCTGGAGTCCACCTTCTTGAGTTCTTTATATATATTGGATATTTGTCCCGTATCTGATTTAGGATAGGTAAAGATCCTTTCCCAATATGTTGGTGGTCTTTTTCTCTTATTGATGGTGTCTTTTGCCTTGCAGAAGCTTTGCAGTTTTATGAGGTCCCACTTGTCAATTCTCGATTTTACAGCACAAGCCATTGCTGTTCTATTCAAGAATTTTTCCCCTGTGCCCATATCTTCAAGGCTTTTCCCCACTTTATCCTCTATAAGTTTCAGTGTCTCTGGTTTTATGTGAAGTTCCTTGATCCACTTAGATTTGACCTTAGTACAAGGAGATAGGAATGGATCAATTTGCATTCTTCTACATGATAACAACCAGTTGTGCCAGCACCATTTGTTGAAAATGCTGTCTTTCTTCCACTGGATGGTTTTAGCTCCCTTGTTGAAGTTCAAGTGACCATAGGTGTGTGGCTTCATTTCTGGGTTTTCCATTCTATTCCATTGGTCTACTTGTCTGTCACTATACCAGTAAGACTACCACCTCAAAGATGGCACCACCCACAATAGGCCCTCCCACCTTTGATCACTAATTGAGAAAATGCCTTACATCTGGATCTCATGGAGGCGTTTCCTCAAGGGGGATTCCTTTCTCTGTGATAATGCCAGCTTGTGTCAAGTTGAAACACAAAACCAGCCAGTACAATAATATATATATATATATTATTACATACACATATACATACATACACATATACATACATATATATAATTGCCCTGTTCTTTCTTTATCATTGTAGACTTGTAAAAGAGGTATTACAAGTAAAGATGTAACAATGGGAATATTAGGCTGTTTTGTAATTGCCTTTACCAAAGACAATAATCCAAAACTTTAAAATTTAACCTTAGGTAAAAAATTTGGACAAGTACAGAAGACAACCACATTCTCTAGGTCAGTTGATAATATTCTTCCCCTCTGAAAGCTCTGGAGCTGAGACTGTTTAGTTCATAATGCTCTCTGTCTTTCAAGCTCCTATCCGGATGCCCTGTTGAACACTGCTTACATAATTTTACCATATTCTAGTGTAAAATCTAAAAGTCTTATGTATTTTTCCAGAAAACATCTTAGTCAGGCTAGTGACAGCAATAATACACTCATAACAATTATACACTGTCTGATACCAATTTCTTTTTCTTTCTTTCTTTCTTTTTCATTTTTCTTTCTTTTTTTTCTTTTTTTTGGGGGATTGAACTATGGTTTATTATTATTATTATTTTATTATTATTTTCTTTATTTACATTCCAAATATTATCCCCTTTCTGGTTTCCTCTTTGAAAACTCCCTATCCCCCCCACCCCCCTGCTCACCAACACACCCACTCCTTCTTCCTGGCCCTGGCATTGCCCTACACTGGGGCTTAGAGCCTTCACAGGACCAAGGGCCTTTCCTCCCATTGATTACCAACAGGCCATCCTCTGCTACTTATGTGGTTGGAGCTAGATGTAGCTCAAAGTAGGAATAGATACAGAAAATGTGGTATTACACAATGGAATACTACTCAGCTATTAAAAAGAATGAATTCATAAAACTCTTGGGCAAATGGATGGAACTAGAAAATATCATTCTGTGTGAGGTAATCCAATCACAAAAGAATACACATGGTATGTACTTACTGATAAGCAAAAACAACAACAAACAAATATACAAGTCTAATTTTTTATGACGTACCTGACACAAGCATACAAAATTGTGTTTTATTAGTCTTACACAAATATTAATGTTTTAAAAAGTAAAATTATTTTATGACAAATATTGGAAATGGTATAAAGCTGTGTTTGTCCATACTTTAATTTAGTATGAAAAATATAATCATAGATTGTATAGTGTTGATATTCTTTTCTTGTTTTATTTCTACGTCAGATATGTTTACTACTGAATGGGTCAAAATTAAAATGGACATTTTAGAACACTTCTGTATCTACTGCAAAAATATATGTAATTAAGGTTCTAATAGGAGTCACAAATTAATGTTTATAAAACAAGGTATGATTTTGATCTTGTTTTCTTTTGTATTAGAAGATATATCTTAAAGTAGGTATTATGTTTATTTGGTCTGTGTTTGTATGTAAGTATGTGTGTGTATGCATGCACCTATGTGTGTCTCAATATGGACACACATGAAGAGGTCAGAGAACTACCTATGAAAAATAGGTTATCACTCCTGCCACCATGTCAGTCTAAAGGATCTAGCTTGGGTTTCAAGTTCAGCATCAAGTCTCCTGACCTGCTGAACCATATCACCAATCCTAATAAAGATTCTTGACATCATCTTTTGTTAATTCAAAGCAAACCAAACAAAAAAGACTTGTAACTACAGCATTTATATCTACTAAACAAACCTCCTGTATCCAACTCAACTCAAATGCACATGCTAAATAAACAGAAAGCTTTTTTCAAAAGTAGCTAGTTTGTATATATTAAATTTCTCATCTAAGGGTGGTAACCACAAAGAACTTAGTGATAAATTTATTATTATGAGTATTTCAGCATTGACAAAAGTCAGATTTTTATTTTTATGTCTAAGAACTTAAAGAACAAAGTAATGACAAGGACCCTTTTATGTCTTGGGATTTTTGTCTTTAAAAGGTCATGCTCATTTATTTTTTCTTAAAATGATACCTACCTACATAATTTTTCCTAAAAATAGAGTATCATTTTTATGTAAAAATAATAATTGTGTGTATATAATGTTTTCTTTATCTATTAACTAGTTTTCAGCTGAATTAAGTAACTTAACAGTTGTGGAAAGTACCACAATAAAATCAATATTTAAAATATTACTTTCTGTTTTATGATTGGTGTTTTGCCTGTGTGCAGTTGTAGCATGTGCAAGCGGTTTCCACTGAGGCCAGAAGTGGGCAGTACATCTTCTGGAACTAACGTTGCAGAGATTAATGTCCTGCCATGTGGACGTCAGGAATTCAACTCCAGTTCTCTGGAAGAGAAATCAATGCTCATAATCACTGAAGGATCTTTCCAGCTCCTAAAACAGATACTCAAATATTTTCATTTGATACACCCACTGATGTATTCTTATGAAAAATTAAAAGAGATATGATTTAGGAAAGAAAGACAGAGAGAGAGAGAGAGAGAGAGAGAGAGAGAGAGAAAGAGAAAGGGGGAAGGAAGGAAGGAAGGAAGGAAGGAAGGAAGGAAGGGAGGAAGGAAGGAAGGAAGGAAGGAAGAATAATAGATTTCAAATCTCAGGCAACAAGAGACAGCTTATAAAACTTTATGAATATGAGTAATGTCTATTTATAGTTTATAATTTCAGGTGATAATAAGTAGATATTTAGTAGGTAACTGCTATTTTGTTTGTTTGTTTGTTTTTTGTCGTGTCTGCTCTCGACCAGCAAGAACGACAGGACCATCAGTTCTTCCAACAGCAGTTTATTCAGCAAACTTCAGTCTTCACCTCTCTCGCTTCATCTTTTTCTCCCCATCTTTCTCCCCCGAACCCCAGGCCTCTCATTCTTATATACTCTCAGTCCCCATCTACTCACAGCAGGCCACGTCACCTCACCAGGCACCCAGCTTCAGCCAATCAGGGCGGCAGGGGCATGTCTCCACCAAATATGGACTTGTTTACACCGCCAGCATCATGGTGCACCTGTGCCCCTCTCACAATGATGGTGGCTGTTTTCAGGTGTATGAGGAAGTCAGGTGCAAGTCATAAGACTTAGCTGCAGTCCCGGGTTTTGTTTTGTTTTGTTTTGCTTTTTTGGTTTTTTGAGACAGGGTTTCTCTGTGCAGCCCTGGCTTCCAGAAACTCACTCTGTAGACCTGCAGGCTGGCCTCAAACTCAGAAATCCATCTGCCTCTGCCTCCCAAGTGCTGGGATTAAAGGCGTGCACCACCATACCCGGCAGTAGGTAACTGCTATTAATCAATGTATATACATACTCATATGTGTGTGTGTCTGTGTGTGTGTGTATTTAATTTTGTATATGCATATATGTTTAATTATATATCAACTATATATTTCACACCTCAAAATATGTCAAACCTCGAATGTATGTTTTGGATAACATTTGTAGTTAACATTTGTAGCTTCCTGGCTTTATTTCCTTGTCCTCAATTCTATTCCATTTGCTTAGTGCTAGATTTTATGCAAGGATTTTTTGCACTGTGTTAATATGTGAGTAATGTGACAAATTTTTAATGATTATTGTGCTATCTCTACAATTGTTTCTATTGTTATGTTGCCTTGATATTGGGAGCAAGTGAGAATCTGTGTTAATTTTAAGATTGTTTTCACAATTTCTGTGAGGAGTATAATTGAAATTTTGATGGAGACTACATTTATAGCCACAAGATTTTGCAATGTTTACAATATTAATTCTGTGGCTCCATGAATATGTGGAACCTCTTCCTACCATCCAATGTAGTCCTAAATTTATTTCAATGGTGTTGTGATGGTTTGTATACTTGGCCCAGGGAGTGGCACCATTGGGAGATATGGCCCTGTTGGAGTAGGCGTGTCACTGTGGATATGGGCATTAAGAGCTTGTGTCTCTATCTGCATATGTATCAGAAGATGACCTAGTTGCCATCAGTGGAAAGAGAGGCCCATTGCTCTTGCAAACTTTATATGCCTCAGTACAGGGGAACGCCAGGGCCAAGAAGTCGGAGTGGGGGGTTGGGGGGCAGGGTTTGGGGGACTTTTGGGGTAGCATTAGAAATGTAAATGAAGAAAATACCTAATTAAAAAATAATTAAAAAAAAAGACTCATCCAAGCAGCCTGGAAGCTAATATTCAGCTAGCATCATAGACATAGAATGTTCAGCTCTGCCTGCCCCATAACTGCCTGGAAGTTGCTACCTTTCCACCTTGATGATAATGGACTGAACTTCTGAATCTGTAAGCCAGCCTCAATTAAATTTTGTCCATATAAGAGTTGCCTTGATCATGGTATCTGTTCACAGCAGGAAAAGCCTAATTATGACAGAAGTTAGTTCCAGGGACCGGGATATTGCTGTGTACCTCATGCTACAACTGTACATGGTAATGTGTAAGAGTCACCCAGGTAG
The DNA here is from genome assembly GCF_978045245.1 of Mus caroli. Classification (NCBI taxonomy): domain Eukaryota; kingdom Metazoa; phylum Chordata; class Mammalia; order Rodentia; family Muridae; genus Mus; species Mus caroli. The sequence goes on along the minus strand of NW_028227258.1, from coordinate 89,689,188 downwards.
TACTCGTTTTGAAGGCACAAAGGGGTCTTGAAGAGCATCTGAAGGTCGGCACTATGGAAGGCAGTGGAAGGCCATTGGTGAAGGTGAAGCCTCAGTTGCAGTTGATGGCCCAGGAATGAAGTGGTCATGCAAAGGATTTGAGACTTTTCACCATGAAGAGAGCTTATGAGAGGCTATTGGTGAAACCTAGTTGCAGCAGAAGACCCCAGTGTATTGGAGATGCCAGTACCATGGGATGATCACCAAGAATAGCAGCAACAGTGGAGTGGATCAGCCTGATCTAAGAGTGTTACTGAGGGCAGAGCTGGAAAAGTGATGCCAGCCCTTTGGAAGAGCCCAAAAGATCATGTATGGACACCAGACATTGAAAGAAAAAATTGTAACATTGAAGACACCTTCAGACTCCATGATGTTTGAGAAGCCAAAGCCATAGTCTGTCTGCTGAGGAAAGCTCCTAACAGAGTGGAAACAGCCCAGGAGAAAAGTATGTGGCAGTCAACAAAACTAAAAAAGTAGTTGGAGATCTGAAGACCACTTTGGCATCAGACATGGAGATTCAGTTTGGAGTTTGCCAGGCTGGTTTTCTGTCTTGCTTTGGAGATTACACTTCTTAAGTGACTGGATGAATCTCGGAAGAGACTTTGAACTTTGGACTTTTGACATTGTTGATACTGCTATTGGTCATGGGGATTTTGGAAGTTGGACTAAATGTATTTTTAAATTTTTGTTATGGATAAATATGGCCCCCCCATAGACTCATGTGTTTGAACAAGCCTATGGGGGCCAGGGAGTAAAATGTGATGGTTTGTATATGTTTGGTCCAGAGAGTGGCACTGTTGGGAGGTGTTGCTCTATTGAAGTATGTGTGTCACTGTGGGTGTGTGCTTTAAGACCCTCATCCTAGCTGCCTGGAAGTCAGTATTTTGTTAGCAGCCTTCAGATGAAGATGTAGAACTCTCAGCTCTGCCTGCACCATGCCTGCCTGTATACTGCCACATTCCCATCTTGATGATAATGGACTGAACCTCTGAACCTGTAAGCCAGGCACAATTAAATGACCTTATAAGAGGTTCCTTGATCATAATGTCTATTCACAGCAGCAAACCCTTAATTTAAAACAGGCACAGCAATACGAACTAACCAGTACCCCCAGAGCTCCTTGAAACTATACCACCAATCAAAGAAAACACATGGTGGAACTTGTGGCTTTAGCTATATATGTAGCAGAGGATGGCCTAGTCGGTCATCAATGGGAGGAGAGGCCCTTGGTCCTGTGAAGGTTCTATGCCCCAGTATATGGGAATGCCAGGACCAGGAATGGGAGTGGGTGGGTTGGGGAGGGGGGAGGGGAAGGGGATAGGGGGTTTTCAGAGGAAAAACTAGGAAGGGGATAACATGTGAAATGTAAATAAAGAAAATATCTAATAAGAAATGAAACCAAAACCAACCAACAAACAGATATTTTCTAAATTTCCTTGTACCTCTTTCCCTCCTTGGTTAGGTTCATTCCAGAATTATATTTTAGTTGTTTTATTGGTTTGTTTGTTTGCTTGTTTGTTTTGTTTTGCTTTGATTATGGGGACTGTGATTCCTTTCTCAGCGTATCTTACTACATTTATTACTCACTTACAGAAGAGTTACTAATACTTGCTTCTTATTTTGTTTCCTGATACATTGTTGAAAGTATTCATCAAATTTGTAAGTATTTTGATAGTTTTTTTTTGTCTTTTAAACACATAAAGATACAAAATATTTCCGTATTATTTTTAATTTTATTCTCCACTTCCTCTTACCCTTTGCTCTGGCACAGCTTTACTCTATTTAATTAGTGGAAAGTGTGGACACTTTATCTTTGGGGAGATTTTACAAAAAATCTTTACATTCTTTCATATTCAGTGTTATATTTTCTAGAGGGTGATTATATATAGGCTCTCCTCTGTTGAGAACACATGTATATGTTCCATTTTTTTTTCTCCCCAGTATTTTTAAATCATGTGTTTCAAATTTATTCAAAAGGTACTTTTTGTATGTTTGGGTATGATCATGGGATTTTTGTTTTTAATTTTTCTTATATACTGCATTAAGTTTATTGAGTAGCATGTATTGTGCCATATTTGTATTCTTGGAATGAAACTATATTTTTCTTCTGATTTACTTTTCTATACAATATATTTTTATTATATTCTTTCCCCTATTCTCACATCCAAAATCCTTCCTACCTATCTGCCTGTTTCTATAACCCACACACAAACTTGTTCTCTCTCTCTCTCTCTCTCTCTCTCTCTCTCTCTCTTGTTCAAAAATGAAGCAAACCAATACAGAGTAAAACCAAATGATAATCAAAAAACAGTTGATTTATTCAGTGACACTGCATTAAAGACTACTGCTTTCTATCCTAGCAGATATCAATTGCAAATAAAGTTTTTTTGTTGTTTTGGTTTGTTTGTTTGTTTGTTTATGGTTATGACTTTGTGTCCACTTCCCCTTTGCAATGCTCGCATTTGGTCTGGTTTCAAGCTCTGTAGGCCTAATGGCCTGTCACAATTTTCCATGTCTTTTCATATTGATACTCACTACTATAATTAGTGTTGCTTATTTGGACAAGGAAAACTTATCAGTTGCTATATTCTTAAAAAAGAAAAAAAATTCTCCCTGACCCCTATCCATTAGCTCCTCAATAAGGAATCAGACCTGGAAAACTAAGTATACTTTCTTTGCCAGAATTTGTAGGTCTTGATAATATGTAGGTTTCATACAGGTAACAAGAGTTATTCTGAGTTTGTGATTGTGATAGACATGTCAGCTTTTCACAGTATGGCTCCCATCTTCTGACACTTATAGTCTTCCTCACAGCCTTGTTGATGCTGACTTTATAGTTCCCTACCAATTTTAGAATCTCCTTGTTATTTTAAAAAACAGTCTAGAATTTCCTAAAATAAGAACAAATAACAAAAGCATTAATTAAAATGAATATATTCATAGAGCAAAATGCATGTATATTGCGAGTGCTTTAACATAAAATTGGATATAGACACTTTCTTAACATAAATTTCATTCTTGCTAGTTTAAAGAGAACTTTTTTATTATGAAGAAATTTACTCTATATGACAGAAACACTGGTCAAAATTATTTCAATTCTGTCATATTTGCCTCTTCAAAATATTTAATATTTTAATCTATTTCACATAACTGTTATGGGATTAAGTAACAAAATATGAAGGCAACATCAATAGTTAACAAGTCATTTATTAAGATCATCCAAAGCAAAGACTAAAATGATAAAAAAAAATACCTTGTAATCATTATTCAAATGTAGGAAAGAAAGAAAATTATTTCTTCTTCTGAGCCAGTTTCAATTGCTGGATACATTTGGTATTTGTTTTCATTTCTCAGTCTCGTTAATACTCTAAGCTGCACATCCTGATAAATTTTATTGAGTGTCTTGCCTCTCCAAGCTTGCTTTACACTTCTAAGCAAGTAAGCACATATATATTGAAAACTTAAACGCTATTTTTCTGCTTGATTAGTTTCTCCAGGAGAGCCAACATGCAAGCAGCCATCTCACAGTGCCTGTGGATTTTGTTATGTCATCCATTGACAGCTTCTCCACAGGGGATAGAGTATCCCTGCCCATCCTATGCCTCTGTCCTTTACTTACTGACTTAACTGCCAAGCTCTGTGCCCTGAGAAGAGAACAGCCAGCCATAGCAACACATATTTTTTCTACAGACTGGCAGGATTGTGCTTTTACCTCTTCCTGTGCCTCATAATAGAAGACTTTATAAAACTCACTGACTACCAGATGGGTTTATGTCACTTAGGATACAATGAAGATGAATATATATATATATATATATATATATATATATATATATATATATATACTTCTTTTCATCTAGTTGATGAGAAGTGGGCAAAAACTAAAAAGTACACACTAAAAAATATGGCTGGGAGCCGGGCGTGGTGGCGCACGCCTTTAATCCCAGCACTCGGGAGGCAGAGGCAGGCGGATTTCTGAGTTCGAGGCCAGTCTGGTCTACAAAGTGAGTTCCAGGACAGCCAGAGCTATACAGAGAAACCCTGTCTCGAAAAAAAAAAATATGACTGGAAACTGTTTCCTTGAATGAACTATGTTTTACCTGAAAACTACATATTTTCAGAAAGTTATATTTTCTCTATATATCTAAGGACCATGAATTTAGCAAACTCATGAGGTGAAAGGGCTAGTTTCTAAATGAAATGACTTCAGGACGTTTTAAACAATTTTCTTCTTTAATTTCTAATTAAATTTCTTGCTACTCTAGGCTTAATTCCAACACTACACTAATGATTGTTACTCTTCTTGATGGTTATAACATTCAGGAAAAAAATCTTAGTTTAATTATTAATTAGAAGAAGATGGAAGTAGTGTTCATGCAGTAGATATCATAGTACAAAATAATTGTTTGTTTTCAATTTTCTTTTAATTTGCAGGACTTTCTATGAACATCAATTAGTGGCTGACCTGTGTGCTCATTTACAATAAATCAAGTATATTACATGTGTTGTGTATTCTGAATACATTTTAAAATTGAGACCAATCCAGTCACCTGGCTCTACCATTCATTTTGAAACCAGAACACATGAAAGCTTGAGCACTCAATTTTTTCAGTGAAGTAATATTTGTGCTTGGTTAGTTTTTTTTTTACATGTTCTGCATTCTGATTATCATTCATATTTGTATAATAACATTTTTTGCAATTGAAACTTTACATAATATCAGACTATGAATAATGTCTCAATGGCTGTTTTCTTCATTAAAACCACTTCCATGTGAATTCAGACAGTAAGGTGAAATCCTTTTTTGCTATACTTCAACAGAGCATAGTCTCTCAAGATATTATCAGAAGAGCAGCTGGGATAGCTGTGGAGGTGTAGTGGGGAATGTATTTGTGTCATTGAGTAGCTATTTGCCTTAACTTTAGGTAAAAAGCTCCATTATGTTATTCTCAATATTTCATATGACAAAGACTGAGTTGCATAGCAAGGATTCATCAATTAACTTTTGTTCTTAACTAGCCCTAACTTCAAATTTCTATGCTAATGAGTGAGATTTCCCTAATCTTCATATATAACTACCCTAATAATTTCCACTAATAGCACTTACATAAATAAAGCAGAAGTTTGTTAATTAGAATCAGGTAAAGCAATTGCTTATATAAACTATTATGGAAAATTTGAATGCATATTTATACCACACAACAGCTGACTTAAATGGGACATTTGTTCTCCATAATTCTATTCTCTTCACATAGCTTGTTTTACTGGTATATGTTGCATGGTAGGCATGTGAGTGTCCCTGCATCCAATGACTGTTATGTTCTTGCACACACCCTGGCTCGCCAGCAAGAACTATGCTGCAACAGGATCCTTCTGCACACGTTTATTGGGAGAGCTTGATTGCAGAAGCGAAGAGACCCCAAGCCCAGAACTGGTGATGCTTATATAGGCCTAGGAGAGGCGTGTCTCACACCCAGATTGGTTGTGCTTGGGTTATGCTTACCACCTCATTTGCATGCCTACATCTGATTGGTTAACTTGTCTCTCATCTGATTGATTAACTTGTCTCTCATCTGATTGGTTAACTTGTCTCTCATCTGATTGATTAACTTGTCTCTCATCTGATTGATTAACTTGTCTCTCATCTGATTGGCTAATTTTGGTTAATTCTCAAAACCTCATCTTGGCAAAAGAACTTTACTGCCTATGTATGTGTGGTGGGCAGCAGAAGCCAGAGCCACCCTGCAATGGCACATGTGGCTTCCCACATTATGTCTCTTTATATTTGATTGTGGAACTATATTTGGATAATTCTGACATAGTCTGACTCACGCACTATTAAAAATGCCTTCCTAAAACTGAAATCTTACATGTTTATGGACTATATAGTCTCTTAATGCTTATCTCTATCAAAACATTTGTAATACTAATATGAGATAATTATAGCCTTAAAACAACACTGTGACTTTGAATCTTTCCAAGAGAATTACTTGTAGATTTCATAAAATAACTTTTTTCTTCCTGGCATTCACCACGTCCAGTGATTTAGTTCTATAAGCCTGGTATATTCAACTACATATGTCAATAGAACAAAACTAAAATATAAAACTCAATTGAAAGTATATATTTTACATTGTGTGAAGTTGCAATCATTTTATAATGTTAACTTCTCATATATAATCATTTATTGATGTATAGTCAATTATTCAACATAATACTATTTAGCTAGAAGACTTCATTTTGTCGCTATATGAAACAGTCACAAAGTGTACTCTAAAAAGTAAGTTTATATGTTGTAGTAAATATTTGATCTCAGTTGGGGATCTTTTTTCCTGTCTTTGATAATTCAGTTTCCTGATAGACACAAAATTTTATATTTTAATAAGGCTTAATCAGCACTAGAGCAGAGCAGAATCTACCTTCTATGCTATTATGTCTACTTTTCTGCCAATAACCCCAAAATAGAACTTACCATGTTCTGTTTGAGCTGTGAGTACTCTGACTGGACAGCCCTCATTGCCAATTCTCCCAATCGTTTATGCAATAACATCTCCTCTCTCTACCTTCAATGTTTGTCTGGCCCTCCTCAGACCCCAAACCTGTAAAACGAAACCCCACCTACCACTTTTTCCAGCTGTTGGCTATAGACATCTTTATCCAACCAATAGTTTTAAAATAAGGAGCAAGGTTACATAGCATCACTTATTGTACATTTAGATTTCCTTGGTCCTGAGGGTAACCAGAGCTTTGAGGTCAGTATTATTAGTATAATGCACAGAAAATGATCAAATCCCAGTAATTTTCTTTTATTTTTAAAATTTGTATTAGATATTTTCTTCATTTACATTTCAAATACTATCCCAAAAGTCCCGTATAACCTTCCCCCTCCCTGCTTCCCTACCCACTCACTCCCACTTCTTGGCCCTAGTGTTCCCCTGTACTGGGGCATGTAAAGTTTGCAGACCTAGGGGCCTCTCTTCCCAATGATGGCCGACTAGGCCATCTTCTGCTACATATGTAGCTAGAGACATGAACTCTGGGGGTACTGATTAGTTCATATTGTTCCACCTATAAGGTTGCAGATCCCTTCAGCTCCTTGGGTGCTTTCTCTAGCTCCTCCATTGGGGGACCTGTGTTTCATCCTATGATGTGAGCATCCACTTCTGTATTTGCCAGGCACTGGCCTAGCCTCAGAAGAGACAGCTATATCAGGGTCTTTTCAGCAAAGTCTTGCTGGCATATGCAATAGTATCTGCCTTTGGTGGCTGATTACAGGATGGATCCCCAGGTGGGGCATTCTCTGGATGGTCCATCCTTTCATCTTAGCTCCAAACTTTGTCTATGTAACTCCTTCCATTGGTATTTTATTCTGTATTCTAGGGAGGAATGAAATATCCACGTGTTGGTCTTCCTTCTTCTTGATTTTCTTGTGTTTTGCAAAATGTATCTTGGGTATTCTAGGTTTCTGGGCTTATATGCACTTATCAGTGAGTACATATTATGTGATTTCTTTTGTGATTTGGTTACCTCATTCAGGATGATATCCTCCAGATCCATCCATCTGCCTAAGAATTTCATAAATTCATTGTTTTTAATAGCTGTGTAGTACTCCATTGTGTAAATGTACCACATTTTCTGTATCCATCCTTCTGTTGAGGGACATGTGAATTCTTTCCAGCTTCTGGTTATTATAAATAAGGCTGCTATGAACATAGTGGAACATGAGTCCTTATTACCAGTTGGAACATCTTCTTGCTATATGCCCCAGAGAGGTATTGCTGAATCTTCCGGTAGTACTATGTCCAATTTTCTGAGGAACCACCAGACTGCTTTCCAGAGTGGTTGTACCAGCTTGCAATCCCACCAGCAATGGAGGAGTGTTCCTCTTTCTCCACATCCTCACCAGCATTAAGGAGCAAGGTTTACACTACCAAGGCTGGTAAACCTGAGAATTCACTTATAAGCCTAGAACGTTGGGTACAGAATTTAGCATTAAAATACATAGCCACAGACCAAACGTCAGCAACTAGGGGCTATGCAGATGGCTCAAAGGGTAATAATGATAGGTCTGCAAGCATGAGGACCTACAGACTCTACTACAGATGGCATGAGTAGTATGAACTCTACTTCCCCACAGTACCCTCTTTGTCAGGTTTTGTCCCATTTGTCTACTTCTCCTGAATTTGTCCATCACTTAGAGCCATCACATATATAACAATTAATCTTAAGTGAATACAGTCTAGGCAAAACTGCTTTTTTTATGCTGCTTGGTAACATATTTACTATATTTAGAGTAATCTTTCTATTTCAAGTCATCTGAACAAGATAAGTATTCACAGAAGGACCCATGATTAACCATCACAACTTCTAAACTCATTTTTAGTTTTGATGAGATGGCTCTGTGTGTGTGTTCTTTCATGCATCTGTGTGGTTTAATCTTAATTATGAATTTGGTGGGGTCTAGAATTAACTAAAATGGAATCACTTGTCAACTCCAGTGAAACCCTTTGCTATCAGATCATTTAAATGGGAAGAACCACCATAAATGTGGATGGTAACTATGGGTGACAACATACAAGAGAAAGGAAGAAGGAAAGAAAGAAAAGAAAGAAAGAAAGAAAGAAAGAAAGAAAGAAAGAAAGAAAGAAAGAAGAAGGGAGGGAGGGAGGGAGGGAGGGAGGGAGGGAGGGAGGGAGGGAGGGAGGGAGGGAGGGAGGGAGGGAGGGAGGAAAGAAAGAAAGAAAAGAAAGGAAGGAGGAAGGAAGGAAGGAAGGAAGGAAGGAAGGAAGGAAGGAAGGAAGGAAGAAGGAAGGAAGGAAGGAGGAAGGAAGGAAGGAAGGAAGGAAGGAAGGAAGGAAGGAAGGAAGGAAGGAAGGAAGGAAGGAAGGAAGGAAGGAAGAGAAACATAGAAAAAAATCTGTTTAGCCTGCTTGCCTCCACTCATGCTGGCAAATTCATCTATCTTTTGCAGCATTTCTTCACAGCATTTAGAACCAGCTCTTGCAGACCTCTGGTGTTCATATATGAGCAACTCTGGAGATCTGCATAGCACTGAGCTTTAACCTGTTGTAATTTGATTTTTTTTTCTTTTTGGAATGATTGTGCCCTCATTCTTCCCTCTTAAAATAAGAAAATGTGTAACTTGGTTTTTGATTTTACAGAAACCCACAGTTCTGAGACCTTGAATATTTTAGAGAGATTATGATGTGGCAAAGAGCATGTTGATATCCTAAAAGAATAAGCTTTTAAAATGTTTGAATTTTTAGGCTTATTAGACATTTTAAAGTTTCGAGCCTTTATATTTTGATAGTAATATTAACATGATATCTTGGGAATAAATAGGACCGAAAATCTTATTATTTAGGTTTTCTTTTTTTTTTTTTTTTTTGGTGTGTCAAAATGACAAGGAGTCAGTTGTCTTGAAAAGTTTTATGTCAACTTGACATAAGATAGAAACAAATGAGAAAGCTTCTATTAGATTGCCTTTAAGCAAGTTAGTGGCACATTTTTTTTTGAATTTTTTTATTAGATACTTTCTTTATTTACATTTGAAATGTTATCCCCTTTCCTATCCCCCCCCCAAGCTCCCCATCCCACTTCCTCCCCTGCTTCTATGAGGGTGCTCTCCCACACACCCACCTACTCCTGCTTTCCCGCCCTGGCATTCCCCTACACTGGGGCATCGAGCCAAGCCATCACAGTACCAAGATCCTCTCCTCCCACTGATGCCTGACAAGACCATCCTCTGCTACATATGCGGCTGGAGCCATGTGTGCTCCATGTGTATTCTTTGCTTGGTGTTTTAGTCCCGGGGAGCTCTGGGTGATCTGGATGGTTGATATTGTTGTTCCTCTTATGGACACATGCTCCACTATATTCATAGCAACCTTATTTGTAATAACCAGAAGCTGGGGAATATAAAAAACAGATTTCCTTCAACAGAGGAATGGATACAGAAAATGTGGTACATTTACATAATGAGGTTAGTGGCACATTTTTTGATTGCTAACTGATAAAGAAGAATCCAGCCCAGTGGTTCTGGCTGGTATTAGAAAGTGGGCTGAACAAACTTTATATAAGGAGATTAAGTCAATAAACAGTGAATGAACAAACATATACATATACTAGTGCACAGTGTGTCCCCATGTTTGTGAATATATAAACACACACATTTATACATTACATATAAATAAATGAAAATAAAAGTCTATGTTTTCTAAATGAAAAAAATAGGCTTGAGATAGATATATTAACTGAAAATTATGCAGTTTAATAAATAAGACATTTTTATTTATGAGTATTTTCTGGAGCAATAATTATATTGAGTGTTTGCCAGCACTATAACAATTATTTTCCTTCATCAGGACATCAAAAAGTATCTGTTGAATCAATATGTAAATGAAAGAAGGATTTGTAGCTTGAAATCCTTTTTTTGTAAACATTATTTATTTATTTTTTTATTTATTTATTTAATATCCCAGTCGCTGCCTCCCCCTCCCACCTCTCCTTGCAATCCCACCCTCACATACCCTTCCTCTTCTCCTTCTTCTCATAGAAGGGGAAGCCCCCCCCCCCGTGGGTACCAACATACCCAGGCACATAAAATCACAGCAGGACTAAGTGCCTTTTTTACCACTGAGGCCAGACAAAGTAGCCCATCTAGGGGAAGGGGATGCAAAAGCAGGTCAGAGACCGTCCCCACTCCAGCTGTTAGGGGACTCACATGAAGTTGCACATCCACGCATGTTCTTTGGTTGGTGGTTTAGTCTCGGTGAGCCCCCATGTGTCCAGGTTAGTTGACTCTGTAGGTCTTCTTGTGGTGTTCTTGTCACCTCCTGCTTCCCCAAATTCAAATTTTCAACACATCTTCCCAGTGCTGCCTAACATTTCACTTGAGTCTCTGCATCTCTTTCCATCAGCTGCTAGATGAAGCCTCTTAGAAGACAGTTGAAGCCGGATCCCAGCACTCGGGAGGCAGAGGCAGGCAGATTTCTAAGTTGGAGGCCAGTCTGATCTACAAAGTGAGTTCCAGGATAGCCAGGGCTATACAGAGAAACTCTGTCTCAAAAACAAAACAAACAAACAAACAAAAAAAGACAGTTGAGTACAGGGTCCCCAATGAAGGAGCTAGAGAAAGTACCCAAGGAATTAACAGGGTTTGCAGCCCCATAGATGGAACAACAATATGAACTAACTAGTATCCCCAGAGCTCCCTGGGACTAAACCATCAATCAAAGAAATCACATGGTGGGACTCATGACTCTAGCTGCATATGTAGCAGAGGATGGCCTAGTCCGTCATCAATGGGAGGAGAGGTCCATGGTCCTGAGAAGGTTCTATGCCCCAGTATAGTGGAATGTCAGGACCAGGAAGTAGAAGTGGGTGGGTTGGGGAGCAGAGGGAGGTGATAGGGGATTTTGAAAGGGAAAACCAGGAAAGGGATAACATTTGAAATGTAAATAAAGAAAATATCTAATAATAATAATAAAAAGACAGTTAAGGTAGGTTTTGTCCTGCAAGCACAGCAGAGTATTATTAATAGTGTCAGGTGCTGGCTCCCTCCCATGGGGTGTGTCTCAAGTTGGGCCAGTTATTGGTTGACAATTCTCTCAAACTCTGCTCCATCTTCATCCCTGCACACCCTGTAGGCAGGACAAATTTTGAGTGGAAGGTTTTGAGGATGTTTGGTTCTCCTACCTCCACTGGAAGTCACACCTGAGCAGAAGAGATCTGTTAAATTTCTGTGAGCAGTAGAGGAGCAGGCTGAGAATGTTTAGAGTAGTTTATTTTCCACTGGATGTGTGCATTAACAGTCGGGAAAAATGTTCAAAGCATCGTTGATGGAAATATTTCTTGGACATGTTGCTTAAGTGAGCTAGACTTTGAACATCTCATCAGCAATGCTTTCAAATGCAAAACATCCATCATTAAAACACTATCAATTGAATCATTCTGACATTTGTGCTTTATGATCCCTCGCTGAGTTATCATAGCATGTGCCTTATACATAAGCCGTGAACCAAGGAGGAAAAGTTTTGGATCAACTGCATTTGGAAGCACAAATGCAGGAAACAGATCTGTTCCATGTTTGTATGAAAGTTAACAACCACATTTCTGTGCTTCCAAAGAGGTAGGTGGCATCAAAGGCGTGGGGGAGGCTTTAAGAAAATGATACATACACAAAAGACAAAGTTATTAATTATTATAAAAACATTGAATTATTTGATCCTTCTATCATAAATATGCTAGTCAGTATAAAGTCTGACTTGTTCTGCAGCCAGAGTCTCAATTGCAAAGTTTTGTCCTGGACTATAAAGAAAATCACATTTCTTCTTTGTATGTTTTTTTATCCGTCTTTTATGATACCAAAAATTTCACATGTACTATATTCTAGATGTCCCTAGCTTTATACTTATTAATAGAAATTACTGAGTATTATACAGGCAATAATTATTTTGTTAACACTGATAACTGCATTTCCTTAACATTTTACAAGGCTCTACGTTTTACATAATACATATTTTGGTTATCTTCAGTAGACATATTGCTTTTCGGATTATCTTCTCTATGTCTAATAAGAATCAGAGACAAAAGACAATTACATTATCACACAGTCATTTCAGAAATAGAGCACACAACCCCTCATTTGTTTTACTGTACTGTACTTCTCAAGTTATTAAAATATTATCAACTCTATACTTCTCACAATTTCACTTTCCCTTGAAACTTCTTTCATCCTTTATCCACTGACTCAAATAAAAATTCCTCATTATGATATTGATCTTTTAAAAATTAATTATTGATCAAATTGAAAAGATAATTAGGTGATTCAAAACTTAGGATGATGTACCATAAATAACTGATAAATACCTGAATTATTATACTGTTGACATATCAAGAATACATATTTTTTATAAAGCCTGATGATTTCTCTACTAAAATGGCTAGGAACTAAGAAGCAAGGAAGAATCTGGATGTGACACAACACACAGGTACCTCCAGCACTTGAGAAATGAAAGGAGGAGAATTAGGAGTTCAAGACCATGAGCAGTGACATGAAACTCTCTCTAATACTGAACAAACAGCACAGAAGGGTCAGAAGAGTCAGGCAGAGAAGAAGCAGCAGCAGCAAGGATGGAAAGATCAAAGGATCATTTTGAATGTTCATTTTTCTAAAAAAAAATATTTTTAGCCCACGGTAAAAATCCTGAAAGGTATTATTGTGAAGTTTACTTTTAACCTGCAAATGTTTCTAAGCCTTGGCACACAAAATATGATTATTTTAACTTTGTAACAATTTGAAATCACTAACCCTCAATACACATTTAGTTATTCTATATAATGACTACCTTGTTTACTGTTTTTTATACTAAGGCTCAACAAATACAATATATAATACGAAAATCAGGGCTACCGAACACTCATTATATTCATAAATAAGAATATACTATCACAAATCTCACCTTCTCTATAATGTCTCATAATATTGAATGTCTAGTTTGGAGGTTTTGTGGTTTGATAGCATTAAAATTGTACTGTTTTTTTTTAAATGTCCCCAAACTAAGTCCTGGTTCACAAAATAACCATCTTCTTAGTCATATGGCTGAAAAACTTCTTGAGGTAAGGAATTAAATTATCATAGAGTACTCTGAAAAATAAGAGAAAAATCATTCTAGAAGCATAAAGTTATTCCTAGCAAAAAAAAAAAATAGCTTCAGCTCCACTACTTAACATTATTACCAAGATGTGCATTTCTCCCAAGATGTTTCCTGGATCCTAGCTACATCAAGAAAGTCAATTTGGATCATGTTCATTGAAGCACTAAGAGACTTGTTTGCTGGTCTTAATACCCAGGGAAAAAAATCAATATTTGATTTATAAATGAATCAAGTTGTCTAAGAACAATTATGCTTTTCCACATTCAAATCACATAGTAACTTTTCTTTCTGATTCTATGCTCACCAAAGACATTGCTGATTGTAATTTTACTTTCAGCACAGCATATGTACAGATTGCTTCTTAGTCATATTTAAGCCTTTAGCATAGCTTTCTGAAAAAGATAAAATGTGCTGATCTACCTTTGAGTTCAGGCATTAAACATCTGTCTATGGGGACTTGGTTAATGTGAGCCTGTTCCCCTGAGACAAATCTATTCTTGGGATGTTGATACATACAGTCCTTGTGCTTGCCAAGGCTAAAGAGCTGACTGCAGGCAGCTGCAACAAACACTCAAAAGTAATGAGGACAGATGAGGCAGCCTGGAGAAAGCAGAGGCCCAGCTTGCAACTCTCATGCCCACAGCAACTTTTATTTCAACTTCAATAGTAAGCGTTTACTATGTATTCAGAATCACACTAATTGTTCCTGGGAATTCATTAGGAAGCTTAGGCCTCTTTCAAGGAACTTAAAAATTGTGTGTATGAAATAATTTTATTATTGTCCTATGAAAGGCAGTGATTGGGACCTACAAAGATGAAAGGGGGTGTAGTGCTGAGATTTGGATAAGTCATGAGTGGGAAAGCATGTAATTCCTGCATTTTATATTAACAAGAGAAAAAAAACTGCTCATTTTTGATTTCCGGTGACTAGAGTCATCATCTGGAATCGCATTTCATAATCCCTCTTTCAAACTGCTCTAATGGCCTGTCACCACGCTTAGAAGGAAACACATTTGTTTGGTTGGTTTCTTTTGATTGAAATAAAGGTTCATAGGATATATGTTATGATCATATTTTTCTCTCCTCCATTCAGACCAGCTCCTCCCAACTTACTCACCCACTCACTTACTCACCCACTCAACCCAAGCTCCCTTTCTCTTATTCATTCTGTCTCTTCCTGTCTCTGTCTCTGTGTGTCTCTCTGTCTCTATATCTCTGTCTCTGTCTCTCTGTCTCTCTCTCCTTCTTTCCTTCCTCCCTCCCTGTCTTTTTCAGTCACAAAAACTGTGTGCTTGTTTCTTTCTTAGCTTAACCTTCATAGGCCCACTTCCCCACTTTCTCCTGTTTTCTCACAGTTCTCAAATCAATAACACAGGCCTTTTTCTGTCTGAAGCCAGGTTCCCTGCCAAAGACATTGATAGCTTCAGAGGGTGTGGCAGGGTATTTTTGAGTCTGCAAGGAGAGAAAGGAAGCAGGGAGATGCAGGACTTGGTCACAGGAAAGTGGAAAAGCAGTTACAACAAGGCTCTGGGTGCTCTCAGAAGCAGCTTCAGAGCTCCCACTGGGCCAGAGTTTTATCAAGTGCATCACAGGTTGCAGGCCTATGGACCATCTCCTGAATTGCACTGTGTGTGAATGGCTGCAGTAACCATCTTGGTCTGTGTAAAACTAGGTCTCATTGCCTCTTTTTTTTGTTTTCCTTCATGTGATAAAACTCCCTCGTGTTCCACACAGCCACCAGGGCCAACATGTTTTGATTTACTTTTTCATCATGTTGGAAGCAATAATGCCTTACAAAGTTCTTATCCAATT
Organism: Mus caroli; assembly: GCF_978045245.1. Classification (NCBI taxonomy): domain Eukaryota; kingdom Metazoa; phylum Chordata; class Mammalia; order Rodentia; family Muridae; genus Mus; species Mus caroli. The sequence continues at coordinate 89,673,679 of NW_028227258.1, read as the reverse complement.
CCACATTCTAAATTATACTAGTCAAAACCCTCATCAGCAATAACTTAGAATTTGCTTTCATAAAACTTTATTAAATGTTTAATTTAGGTTCCTTGTATTTATGTTCAATGTAGCTCTTTTCTACTTTTTTTTTTTTATAATGTCATCTCCAAGAGGCAAGCTTCATCCCATCTGTCCCAGCGCACTGAACAGAGTCTTAAGAAATATTATTAAATTAATCACGGAGTCATGGTTCCCTTCTGTAGACCCAAGGAATGGCTGGTATTGGCTAGTAAAATGATTATAAGTTAATTCTATCATTTTTTTAAAAAAGTAAACTATAGGCTTCTGTATAAGACTGTATGAGCAACTTTCACACACGCACGCACGCGCACACACACACACACACACACACACACACACACACACACACACTGATAGCCTGAGGTCTTTGTCAGAACAATGAATCCTACCACCAACATTTCTGCTCTATACAAGTGAGTTAAGTACCTGGCATTTGTCTTGCTTCGGCTATCTTAGATTTGCAGTTTGAGAACTAATTCAGAGTCCCATAAACATACATTGAAGCATTTGTTTAATATTAAATGAAAAGTCAAAAAGAGTTATCATGCATTAGCTTAGTCTTTAGAAACTCAATACAACTGAAATAAATTCAATGGAAATACTCTACTAAAAAATCTACTACCCAAAACATCCAGTGGAAGAAAGACAGCATTTTCAACAAATGGTGCTGGCACAACTGGTTGTTATCATGTAGAAGAATGCGAATCTATCCATTCCTATCTCCTTGTACTAAGGTCAAGTCTAAGTGGATCAAGGAACTTCACATAAAACCAGAGACACTGAAACTTATAGAGGAGAAAGTGTGGAAAAGCCTTGAAGATATGGGCACAGGGGAAAAATTCTTGAATAGAACAGCAATGGCTTGTGCTGTAAGATCGAGAATTGACAAGTGGGACCTCATGAAACTGCAAAGCTTCTGCAAGGCAAAAGACACCATCAATAAGACAAAAAAACCACCAACAGATTGGGAAAGGATCTTTACCTATCCTAAATCAGATAAGGGTCTAATATCCAATATATATAAGGAACTCAAGAAGGTGGACTCCAGAAAGTCAAATAACCCCATTAAAAAATGGGGCTCAGAATTGAACAAAGAATTCTCACCTGAAGAATACCAAATGGCAGAGAAGCACCTGAAAAAATGTTCAACATCCTTAATCATCAGGGAAATGCAAATCAAAACAACCCTGAGATTCCACCTCACACCAGTCAGAATGGCTAAGATCAAAAATTCAGGTGACAGCAGATGCTGGCGGGGATGTGGAGAAAGAGGAACACTCCTCCATTGTTGGTGGGATTGCAAGCTTGTACAACCACTCTGGAAATCAGTCTGGCGGTTCCTCAGAAAATTGGACATAGTACTACCGGAGGATCCAGCAATACCTCTTCTGGGCATATATCCAGACGATGTCCCAACCGGTAAGAAGGACACATGCTCCACTATGTTCATAGCAGCCCTATTTATAATAGCCAGAAGCTGGAAAGAACCCAGATGTCCCTCAACAGAGGAATGGATACAGAAATTATGGTACGTTTACACAATGGAGTACTACTCAGCTATTAAAAAGAATGAATTTATGAAATTCCTAGCCAAATGGATGGACCTGGAGGGCATCATCTTGAGTGAGTTAACACAATCACAAAGGAACTCACACAATATGTATTCACTGATAAGTGGATATTAGCCCAAAACTTAGGATACCCAAATATAAGATACAATTTGCTAAACGCATGAAACTCAAGAAGAATGAAGACCAAAATGTGGACACTGTGCCCCTTCTTAGAATAGGGAACAAAACACCCAGGGAAGGAGTTACAGAGACAAAGTTCGGAGCTGTGATGAAAGGATGGACCATCTAGAGACTGCCGTATCCAGGGATCCATCCCATAATCAGCTTCTAAACGCTGACACCATTGCATACACTAGCAAGATTTTGCTGAAAGGACCCAAAGATAGCTGTCTTTTGTGAGACTATGCAGGGGCCTAGCAAACACAGGAGTGGATGCTCACAGTCAGCTATTGGATGTATCACAGGGCTCCCAATAGAGAAGCTAGAGAAAGTACCCAAGGAGCTAAAGGGATCTGCAACCCTATTTTTGGAACAACAAGATGAACTAACCAGTACCCCGGAGCTCTTGTCTCTAGCTGCATATGTATCGAAAGATGGCCTAGTCGGCCATCACTGGAAAGAGAGGCCCATTGGACTTGCAAACTTTATATGCCCCAATATAGGGGAATGCCAGGGCCAAAAGAATGGGAATGGGAGGGTAGGGAAGTGGGGGGCGGTATGGGGGACTTTTGGGATAGCATTGGAAATGTAATTGAGGAAAATATGTAAAAAAAAAAAAAAACCTGTTCACATTAGATAAAAAAAAAAAATCTACTACCCATAAGCACTAATTAACATGAACAAGTGGATGACCACCACAGGTAGAGGTGGTCAGGACAGATAGGACAGTCCTCAGAATCAGAGGGGAAGAGCTTGGACTGTACTTCAAGAATAAGGAGAAGTAAGTGAATATGAGAAATAGGTATATTAAAGTATCTAGATTATAAGTGATACATTCCAGAGGATGGTACCCATCACTTTAAGAAAACTACAGTTAACTATTCTTTTCCCAGAAATACATCAAATACAACTCTCAAATGACATCAGCAACAGTAGTTATTAAGAACTATCTTATTTTATGTTTTATTAGCATGGGAAATGATTACATTTAGAAACAGAGTAGGGATATAGAAACACAACTTCTAACGTTACTCACTGATGTTGGTCATCTTATTGAGCTGGAGAATGATAACGTGTCTTGCCTATACTGGCCAACAGTCACTGATCTCATTCCTGGGACAGAAACACATTCTCCCATGACATGTTTAAAAAGCAATTGTGCTAGCTGGATTTTACAGAAATAGTTCTCAGGTGTGAAGTGGTCATTTTCATCTTTACTTTGCTCTCCAGACCCAAGCGAAGGGCACAGTCCTTGAATATAAACGTGAGGAGAAAGGATCCATGGATAACCTGCTATGTCAGGCACCTGGAGCTGCTTTGTTAGGCTGCTGGAATTCCTGGGGTTTTTTGCAGCAGTGGTTCTAAGTGGCATCTCATTGTCATGCCCATCCATGTACTTACTCTTTGGACACAAAGCAGCTCCATCGAACACTGAAGAGTCTGATCACCACAGTGTCTTTGCAGGTGTTTCAATTGAAAACTTTGCCATTTGCATGCAAATTTCAATAGGATTACAAACAATTTCACTCCTTCAAATATCATTCTCCATCATATGTCTGCAATCATAAAAACTATTTGTCAAATTCTATAACCTCATTAAATTCTAAAATCATTTTAATAATTTCAAAGTGAATTCCAAATCTAACGTTGAAAGGTCACACAATTTCTGAACTTCTGGATATACTTTGTTCTTTCTTATCTTGTAATTTTCACAGTTTTATTCAGGTGTGAACAGAGCTACATCAGCTCAACTATCAGTTAGCTCATTCAAAATCATCCTTCCAATTGTACTTTTAATATCTCTTGCTGGCAGCTTCCCTTCATTTTCTTTTACCCTTAGTCATAATATTAGTATAATATATTCAATAACAAATCAGTCACTATATTTAAACAATAGGTGGTTGTGGAATTATAGAATCACATCTTCTTCCTTTTGAAATAACTTAAAAATATTAGCAGCACTCTGTCTTTGGGACTTCTCATTTTTATGACTACTGATCAGTGACATTTTTCTTCAGTACAGATAAGATGCAAACACATACTTACACCATTCCAGTTTGATAAGGTCATTTTTCCCCCAGTGTGAACAGACTAATCTGTATTCCAAAGTATATGTTGTTGAAATGAAGATGGCAATTTATACAAAATAGCCTTAGATTTGAGCAGTTCTTGGTAATCCTGTTAACAGATTATGCTCAAGTCATATTTGTCAATCTCATAAGGTATGAGCATAGTGATCGTATAATAAACCAGAAATTAGATATTTTAACACTTGTTAACAACATGGGTAGACTTTCCCAATAAATAGTTTCTGATTATATGATTTATTTTTTGACAATAAACCATTTTATATTATTTACATACCAGCTACTCTTTTGGGAGGCTGGAAAATATTACTCATGCACAAGTTTCAATGACTAAATAAAAGCTCACATCATAGAATTATGAACCTCATTTCCCTCCAATCCATTTAATTGGAATGTGACTTTAAGCTTCTCTTTATTCATTGTAGAAAAGTGGAAAGCCCCATCTTGTACTTGAAAGTAACATTTGTTAGGTGACTAGTAGAAGTGTTTAAATCTTTCCTTATAGTTTTTATTTTTAGTGTTTATCTAGAGAAGCTTATTGATACATGAGGGGACCATAATCACACCAGGAGAGTTTTTTCTGTTACTATAAAAGAGGAAATGCTTACACACTAGACGTTACTAAACTATATTTAAATCATTATTCATCATGGAATCACATTGATGCACTAAGAGTGTGGCATCATAGATGCTTCAAAGCAACATAGTATTACTTAGCATTATGTAATGTAATCCCACATTCTAGGCATGCATCAATCCCTGCTGCTATCCAATGACATTCCTCAACCTGAACAAAAGTCTGGACTTGGATGAGATTCATGAAACTCCAGGATCAATAACTTCAGGTAAAATGTGCCATTTCCAGAGGAGAAAACCTATAACTTCTACTTAAATAAGTAAGTTATGTCTGGAAATCTCAGCATAAGATTGATATAATTTCATTTAAGAGAGGCATTCTAGTGAGGATGTGGAGAAAGAGGAACACTACTCCATTGTTGGTGGGATTGCAAACTGGTACAGTCACTCTGGAAATCAGTAAGGCAGCTCCTCAGAAAACTGAACATAGTATTACCTGAGGACCCAACTATACCACTCCTGGGCATATACCAAAAAGATGCTCCAACATATAACAAGAACATGTGCTCCACTATGTTCATGGCAGACTTATTTATAATATCCAGAAGCTGGAAAGAACCTACATATCCTTCAACAGAGCAGTGAATATGGAAAACGTAGTACATTTATAAAATGGAGAATTACTCAGCTATTAAGAAAAACTTCATGAATTTCTTAGGCAAGTGGATGGAACTGGAAAATACCATCCTGAGTGAGGTAACCCAATCACAAAAGAACACACAAGGTATTCACTCACTCATAAGTGGATATTAGCCCAAAAGCTTGGAATACCCGAGATTCAGTTCACAGACCACATGAATCTTAAGAAGAAGGAAGACCAAAGTGCAAGGAGGCAGGAGTAGGTAGGTGGGTGGGGGCACACCCATGTAGAAGCAGGAGGAAAGGGGTGGGATAGGATTGTTTTGGGGGGTGGAACAGGAAAGGGGATAACATTTGAAGTGTAAATAAATAAAATATCCATTTTTTAAAAAGGCATGCATAAAAGTTAGTTTTTCATTCAAAAGTTTTGAAGATTGTTTTTGTTCTTTCTCTCTCTCTATATATATATATTTGTGTGTGAGTGTGGCCTTTTTCATGTGTGCATTGCCCCACAGAGGCCAGAGAGGGTGACATATTCCCAAGGGATAAATTTTCATGTGGTTTTTAACCACTAAGGTGGGTGCTGGGAAGCAAACTTAGTTCCTCACTAAGGGTGATAGGTGTTCTTAACTCTGAATCCTCTCCAGGACCACAAAACAAATTCATTATTATTTTCTTTAGATTATAATTTAGTTACAAAATTTTTCTCTCTCTAAATTCTACTATATAGCCCTCACTTCACTTATTCACATTCATGACCTCTTCTTTCCACTACTTGTTAAGGGGTATGTATATACATATATGTATATGTAATCAACATTGATATATGTATCAACATATATATTCTAAACATAACCTATTGAGTACATATGCTATAAGTGGTATGTTTGCTTTTAGGGAGCTTTGGTACTGGAAAACAAAAGTGTGCTCTTCCCTAGAGAGAACAACCACCCACGCTCCCAGATCTGCTTTGTTGTCTGTAGTTTTTTTGTGTGTGTAGGTTTGAGGCTTAGTACATTTTCTATGTCCATTGTGGCCTGCTCACTAATGTTATCTGAAGGATTATTTTTAATCCCATGACCAAAACCTATAGGACTGAGAGTCCCAAAATTGCAAGGACCAGTGATAAAAACTATAGAAGGCAGAAAGGTAGGACCAGGACACCTTGGTTGCACCCATAACCTATGCCAAACAAGTTTATTAAATAGAACCATAAACTTTTCTCTTGTTCATTGAAATCTTTAAAATTTGAATGGGCATACAAAGATATCTAGTATAGACTCTCAGTAACAATTTTCTTCATTTTTAAATGTGTAGTGAGATCTGCAATGTTAGAGAGAAGTAGACAAGTTGCTTCATTTAAACATTTGGTTAACATCATCCTATAATTATAACCATCAAAGAGCAATAGGTCATTTGGACTGTAAATACTCAAGACTGAATAATGTCAGTTATTTCTTATGATTGTGAAAGTTGGGAAGACCTTTGGCAGGCTCCTCAAAGTCCTCCTCCTCCTCTAAGGTCCTGTGTGTGGCAATAGATGAAGAGCACAAGGAAACTAACCTGGTTTCTTACAAGCACTTTGGGGAACTAATTACTTAGTAGTCACAAAGAATGTGATTCTAAAATTTTATTTGTATTCAATAACTATTCAATTAAATTGGACTTTAATGTTTACTTAAAAGAGAATCATTGAAATCATATGCATATATAGAAGAAAAATCCCCACTTTATGCACAGTGCTAAACTCCATATAAATGATCATTTAATATCTTTTCTACTCAGCTTAAATATATAATATGAATATAATTATTATACTTTCAGGAAGCTTTTTGTTGCTTGTTCTACCTAAAGGTAATATTTAAATATGCTGTTACCCTCATTTGGTACTGTATATTAAAGTAATAAACTTTTTTTTTCCCCAATAAACCACTTACTACTGTAATTCTAGAAGGCACAGAGATCAGTCTATAGTCCTTATCTGGAAAATGTCTCCTTCAATACTCATCCATAGTGATGCATTTAACAAAGGGCACATCATATCAGGCAGACAAATCTTTGTTTCCAAATCATTTTTTCTACATGTTTATTTTTTCAGGAACAAGTATTAGTAAGAACAATAGACATGTAGCTTTCCTACAGTCATGGTCCTGCACGGCACATGTAGGCTTTACTGGAAGTACAAAAAGGAGAGATATAGACATTACCTTCACTCATCACCTGCCTGTCCACAGAGATATTTTCTCCACACATAGTGGATGCCTAAAGCAAGTGATATTATTAAAGCCTGTTTAAAATATTCTGTTTGATTTTCTTTTTCTCCCCCCCCCCTGCTTTTTAAATTTAGCTATGTTCTTCATTTACGTTTCCAATGCTATCCCAAAAGTCCCCCCATACTCTCATCCCCCACTCCCCCTCTATCGCACTTCTTGGCCCTGGTGTTCCCCTGTACTGAGGCATATAAAGTTTGCAAGACCGATGGGCCTCTGGCCAACTAGGCCATCTTCTAATACATATGCAGCTAGAAACATGAGCTCTGGGGGGGGGGGTCGGGCTACTGGTTAGTTCATATTGTTGTTCCACCTATAGGTTTGCAGACCCTTTAGCTCCTTGGGTACTTTCCCTAGCTCCTTCATTGGGGGCCCTGTGTTCCATCCAATTGCTGACTGTGAGCACCACTTTTTTTTCCCATTACTACACAGGGATAGATTTAATTTTGCTTTACTTAATTTTTTTTTGCTTCTTTTCTTTTAATTGAACATTTTCTTTATTTACATCTCAAATGTTATCCCTTTTCTCGGTTTCTCTCCCTCCCGGAAACATCCTATCACATCCCCCCTACCCCTGCTTCTATGAGGGTGTTCTACCACCCGCCCACCTACTCCAACCTCCCTGCCCTCGATTCTCCTATACTGGGACATCTATTGAACCTTCACAGGAACAAGGACCTCTCCTTCCATTGATGCATGACAAGACCATCCTCTTGCTACATATGCAGCTGGAGCCACATGTACTTCTTTTTTGATGGCTTAGTCCCTAAGAGTTCTGGGAGGTCTGGTTGGTTGATATTGTTGTTCTTCCTATGGGGTTGCAAACCCCTTCAATTCCTTCAGTCCCTTCTCTAACTCCTCTATAAAGGACCCCACACTCAGTCCAATGGTTGGCTGCTAACATCAGTCTCTGTATTTGTAAGGCTCTGGCAAGGCCTCTCAGGAGACAGCCATATCAGGCTCCTTCCCAAATTTACTTCTTGGCATTCACAATAGTGTCTGGGTTTAGTAACTATATATGGGATGAATCCTCAGGTGGAACAGTCTCTGGGTGGCCTTACCCTTAGTCGCTGCTCTACACTTTATCTTGATATTTGCTCCTGTGAGTATTTTGTTCTCCTTCTAAGAAGGACTGATGTATCCACACTTTGGTCTTCCTTCTTCTTGAGCTCCAATGTGGTCTCTGAATTGTTTCACGGTTATTTGGAGCTTTTGGGCTAGTATCCACTTATCAGTGAGTGCATACCATGTGTGTTATTTTGTGTCTGTGTTACCTCACTCAGGATGGTATTTGTTAATAGCATCAGTGTCACTCTGACCTTCCAAGTTTTATATGTTGTCTAAGTTGGAACTCTTGATGTCCATTTCATTGCACACATCATGTATATTTGACTTACACACAGGCAATGTAACCTAACAATATTATATTAAGAACAGCTATTAATGAGACCAATGTTTAGTTCATACAAGCAGTGTGGCTATACTTACCAAAGGAGAATCCAAATCTTGAGCAAAAAAAGATAGTATCAAAAAAGTTCATGGAATACTGCTTAGAAACATGTGATTTAAAATTACTGATGATGTAGTTCTTGACTTTTCATCAATATAATGAGTCTCCAATAACTGAAATCACAAATAAGAGAGGACACTTATATGGAAAGATGAGGCAGGGTGGCTGCTTGAACCTGAGAGTTTAGGACCAACTTAGACAACAAAGGAATGTACCATATTAAAAATTAGAAAAAGTCTAAGCCTATAAAATCACTTTATAATTGTTGATTATTAATATCAGGTTGGTCAAAGCTAGTAGATGTCTATAGACACCTATTGACAGACAGCAAAGTAGAGATTCATTTTTGAAAGAAACCAGTCTTAAAATTTAGTGATGAACGATTATGTCTTTTTGTAGGTGATTTCAATTTTAATCTTATATCCATTTATTCAATCTCAATTCAGTGTAGCTTATTAACAAATTTTCCAATCAAAAGTACATAAAATTGGTATGCTTTTGAGGTAGAAGTAACTATGGAAAGAAGGAAGTACTGACAGTAAGCTTGGACCTTCCTTCCAGGAAGGGAAAATGTAAGTTTTCTGAATGTTTTGGTCAGTCAAATCAAACTTAAATGTATAATTAAATAAGTTTTCCTGGCATCAAGGACTAACCATGTGGAAATTCTTTTGATTCCTTTCTATTTATTTACTCCTTCTTTGTTACTGTTGCTATTAATACAAATTAACTTTGGATTACCTGCCTCATGTTCATTATGATGTAATCTAAATACCACTTTATTCTCATTTTTTTCAACCTACAAGAAAACAAAACAAAATAAAAAATAGGAGCAAGACACGAAGTTGAGAGGAATTTTTAAGATTCTTTTATCCTATTCAATTTTTTTTTGCTCTAAAATTGATGGCGATATGTTTACAAGATAAGATATTGGAAGTTCTAAGATGTTTAAAAAACATAAACAAATTAATTTGATATACCATAACTAACCACATTCAGAAGAATGTAATTAGTCTTCAACGTTTTACTTTCTTATTGTCACAGCAGTGCTTATGAATTTGATTACCATTGGAAAAAGAAAATTTTATACAAGTAAGTAATCTCTGGGTATGGGAGCAAGAAGTTTTCCAGGTCTGCTACCATGTTATTTGAAAAGGCCATTTCTTCAGCTGTCATCAGATTATAGATGAATTTCTTCCAAATCTTCTCAATCCATTATCCTTCAGTATACCACTTCAGTCTTCTGCATATTAATTGAGTGGCAGATCTTACAATTATGCAGTGAATTTATAGAGCAGATGCTAGGAAAAATCAATAACAACAGTGACTCAGTTTACTTGGTAGTTGACCCAGCTATGTCCTACTACTGTAAGAACCTCTGCAGATAATACTGTGCTTTTCATTTGCCTCCATTTTGTTTCATATTTTCAGACCTTAACTTGTAGTATCTTATTAGTTTGCTCATTTTATGGGGCATATTTAAGTTTTTCTGCAAACATGTTATAAATTTAAATGCTTAAGTAAAGTATAGTTTTCCTAGTGCACATTTTTATGAGCCTGAATGAGAAATAAAACCAAAGGTGGTATTGATTTGAAGTTGACCCAAAGAAATAGAAAAGGAGAGGGATACGAAAGAAAAGGTAAGAGGAATATTTCTACAAAAGGAAAGCAAAAATAATTGCATTTTGATTCCTTTGTTTGTGATAATTGTATTTTAGTTCTCTGTCCTACAGAGTCAGACTTTCAATTCCCTATGCACTGTAGGGCAATAATAAAAATAATTTTCATGCCAGAATATAAATGTGGACTGAGTGAGTAAAATTTACAACATTCAGAAATTCTAAGTAAAAATATTCAATAGAAGCATTTATTCCTCATAGAAACAGTTTTAGTGAGAAGAAATAAAGATAAAAATTTATCAAGTTTGTCTTCTTTTCACAAAACCAATTCTTAGTTTTAATCATAAATAACTATAAAAACATTTTATAAGAAGTTAATTTGCCATAGTTCTCAATCTATTGAATACTGGCATAAAATTGAGATTATTCTGGAGAAGATAAAGATTTACATATGATTCTTTCTGTAAGTTCTTCTTCCCATCCAGCTATATCCACCAGTTTAATTAAAGATTCTGTTGCAGTATATCTATTTTGGAGTTACTAAATTAAATGTTATGGAAGGATTACAATTTTGATAGAAAGATCTAACAGTGATAATTTATACAGAGTGTGATAAGGTGTATTATCCTACTGCTAAATAGCTCTAAAAGTTATATTTACCAATACTTCCCATTTAAAGTTGAAATTAACTATGATGACACAGGACATTAACACCTCTATGTTAGAAAATCATGCCAGGCATGGTGGCACACGCCTTTAATCCCAGCACTTGGGAGGCAGAGGCAGGCGGATTTCTGAGTTCGAGGCCAGCCTGGTCTACAGAGTGAGTTCCAGGACAGCCAGGGCTATACAGAGAAACCCTGTCTCGAAAAACCAAAAAAAAAAAAAAAAAAAAGAAAAAAAAAGAAAAGAAAATCAGTGCATTTGTGGAAAAAAACTGAGAAAAATTATAGAACTATTATGTAGTTCATATATAAATATTTATACAAATATTTGTTTTCATTTTCTTGTAAAATATATAATTGAAAGATTAAATATAATAAGTATTGTGAAAATTCCAGGCATCAAAAATTTCTAAGAAGTAGTGAAAAAGCTACTTAATTTTATTCAATAAATGTTACATTAGTTTCTTAATTTCTGGTATTCTTTACCTGAATTTAGATAAAAGTATTGTTTCATTTATTCTATGTCATGTGTTCTTTCACAACTAGACATCTCTGAAATAAGAATTTACTTAAGTATCTTTGGGCTTTAAAACTATAATTCATAGACTAGTTCTCTTTCTCAACAAAACTATTATAATTTTGAGTATAATATTTGATGGAAACAGAGCTCCAGCTAAATAAGACAATATGAAAATTAAACATGGTGCACGGTGAAGTATTAAAAAAATTACTGTGGTAGTTCTATTGTTTTCTTCAATGCTGCATAGCAGTCGACTAAGAGGAAAGAACATAAACCTAACAGGGGTCTCACGATTACTTGCCATGTAGCTGCAATGGTCATATACCTACAAATAAGCCTTTCATTAGAGTAGCCCCTATGGAGTCAAGGGAACTCAGAACTTTTAGACATATGTGTAGAGAAATTTTTACCCAGCAACATAGCTGCTCTGATTACATTCAAAGACCTTTTAAGTCTGTGTGATCGGCCTGGAATACAGACATTCCCTTAGGACACATCCATTAATCTCCGTGGCTGAAATCTTTTAGTATGCACATTTAATCCCAAAAAATAATATCCAGTTGAGGGGCAGACAATGTAGCAAGTCACAGAAAGATTTGACAGAATGAGTCACATATAGGATATGTCCAACTGTCAGCAGGAAAAGCTATTTACCAGCAAAGCAGGGTGAGTGAAGCTTGTTCAGTCAGTTTGGTTGTCAGTTGGGAGGGAGTGGGAGGAAACTGCAATTCAGTTGGGTTGAGTTCATTCATCTACAAGTTCATGTAGGTTAGTGCAGGTCAGAAGAGGAAGTTGAAGCCAGAGAATGAGAATGAGCCAGAACAAACTGCCAGAGTTAAATTGAGGCCAAGCAGAGCAATTCAGTGTGAAGCCAAGAAAAGCCAGATTGAATCAGTCAGCTTGGAAAGGAAGAACCAGAATATCTGTGTTGATCCAGCCAGTCAGAGTTCAGAAGGAACTAGAAAGGGTGAGATAATTCAGCAGTGACCACTCCAATTACACTCCAAGCAATTACACATCAAGATGACAATTATGTCAAGTGAATAGAAGTAACTTTTACATGGTGCATTCTAGGTCTCTTGTTTCTCTATGAATCTGAAATATTTAGAATAATGAGAGAAGAATTTAAAATGGAAAAATCAATTCTTGCTTTATAGACCATGAACATATGTCTCTCTTTAAAATAGTCTCTATTATTGCTATAAGCCAATCGTTATTATAGTACTTTCATACTTTTTAAAAGATCTCTTTATTTTATGTATGAGTACACTGTAGCTGTTACCAGTAGAGGGCATGAGTTTCCATTACAGATGGTTCTGAGCCACCATGTGGTTGCTGGGAATTGAACTCAGGACCTCTGGAAGAGCAGTCAGTGATCTTAACCGTGGAGCCATCTCTCCAGCATCAGTACTTTCATAATTTTACTATGTATGTTTATATTACCAAAAAGGAAAAAATGGGAAAGAAGTAGTGAGCAAAAGAAGAAATATAATTATTCACTAATTACAAATTTGTCAGTATACCTTGAACATAAATAATAAATATTTTATCTTATAATTATGGTTGCTTTATAAATGAACTTTGTTATTTAGAGAATAGTATGAACGAAACATTCTCCCTTTAGAATATACTTCACAAATTCCCAATTACCTCTCATCACTGAAAGAGTATCATTGGAAGATGCAAGGCAAGATATCTCTTAATTTTTGCTACTTTGAATCTCTCTGCCTGAGAGATGTGATATCGGATCAAATTTAACATATATGTGTATATTATCATGGTTTTTTATCTTTATTTTTTAAAATAAATTATTGAAAAATTCTGCTAATCTATAGTCTAATATATGCTAAGATATAAAATTAATTAATCAAAAGTAGTAATGTTCTATGTACAGTGGGGAAGGGGAAAAGACGTATCCATTTAAAGCAGACTTATTACATTATCCCCAGTATTTCCTTAAATTTTATGTAAGATATTCATGCCAAGATTTTTTAAGACGCATTCGAAATTATCTTTCATAAAATTAGTGAATATTTTCATTTAATTGAAAACTCAGTATGCTGACTATTTTTATGTCAACTAGACTCACCAGAAAGAAAGGAACCTCGATCGGGAAAATGTCTTCATAAGATCAGGTTGCAGGTATTAGGGTTTTTTCTTAAATCGAGATTGATGGAGAAAGACCAAAATCATGATAAGTGGAGCCATTTCTGGGAGGGTTGTCCTGGGTTCTATAAGAAAACAGCCTGAGCAAGCTAAAGGAAGCAAGCCAGTAAGTAGCACCTTTACGTAGTCTCTGCATCAGCTTCTGCCTCCAGGTTCCTGCCCTTTTTGACTTTTTTATACTGACTTCCTTTTACAGTGAGCAGCAATATAGAAGTGTAAGCGAAATAACCACTTCCCTCCTCCATTTGCTTTGGACGTAGTATCCCATAACTAAGACAGTTAGGATTTTTTTTATCTCTTTGTTTTGTTTTGTTTTGTTTTAAACCTGGCATAAATACTTTGTACCTTCTCTATATATTACACATTCAAAGGAGGGGGGGTCTAATAAAATGATTAAAAATTTAAATGTTCCCAATCATATTTCAAATGGGGTCAATCTGCACACCACAAGAAATACTATGATCATAAAAAATTAAAGACTTATAGTTTTATGTTTTCAAAAAGAAATAAATTAAACATATACTTAGTTCAAAAGAATTTATTAAAATAAAGTTGAGATAGAACCAAGAAAGGGTACTAATTGTATCATCATCATATTGATACTATGCTGTGCTTGCTCAATGTGATTTGATTCTCATTACCTAATCATTAGCAAGTAGGAAACAAATTTGACTGTAGTCATTTTTGTAGACATACTGTACTTAACTGTAGCTTTAAACACTTATTACTCTTGCATCATATTTCAAAATATTTCCATTTTTGCTATACCATCTTTGGTATGTTGAAGAATAAATAATATTAGCTCTCTCTTCTTAAATTTTATTCAAGTTTAATAAATTCCCATTGTGTCTTACTGCATAAAATAGAAAAAGCCTTATTTCACAATAAAATTACTGAAAGCAGTGATGGAATTTACTCAAGCATTTTGGCATGCTTGCCTGGTGATAGCTCATACTTGTATATGATTTTGGTTACTTGTAAACTAGGAGAGGAGGTCCCCAGGACTCACTCAGTCATTTGGTACTTGAAACTGCTTATATTTCAGTGGGAATTGCTTCAGGAAGGCTTAGTTGTCATTGCCACTTTGAAGAAGAGTGACTTCTTCAAAGAATAGTGCTCTCTTTGAGCACCAGGTGAGCCAAGTTCAGCAAAATGATCATGTCTAAGGCATGGTGTGTCTCATCACCTAGACCAAAGTCTTGGCGTATGGCTTTTGTGGTAGTAACACTTATTTGAAATGAATGAATCCAGCCAATTTTCAACATGAGAGTCCTTGCACTTCACAGTGTGAGAGCGTGTATGGATACATAGAGATACACTACAGGTTATATCTGAGTGTGTCCATCTTTGGAAAACATGGCCTGTTTAGCTGCCTTTATTCTACTAATTTATCCTACAGCGCAGACACCTTTCCTTCATCTTATTTGAGCACTCAGTAAATATGAAGAAAGTGCATCTTGCTTCAATTCTTCTGGTTTGGTTTTTTTGTTTGTTTATTCATTTGGGTTTTTTGTTTTGTTTTGTTTTTTTATCACTGGGAAGAGAGGCCCCTTGGTATTGCAAACTTTATATGCCCCAATGCAGGGGAATGCCAGGGCCAAGAAGTGGGAGTGGGTGGGTAGGGGAGCAGGGTGGAGGGAGGGTATAGGGAACTTTCAGGATAGCATTTGAAATGTATATAAAGAAAATATCTAATAAAAAAGGATTTATTTATTCATTTTATGTGTGTGAGTATACTGTCACTTTCTTCAGGCACACCAGAAGAGGGCTTGAATCCCATTTCAGATGACTGTGAGCAACCATGTGGTTGCTGAGAATTGAACTCAGGACCTCTAGAAGAACAGTCAGTGCTCTTAACCACTGAACCATATTTCCAGCCTACTTCAGTTCTTTTGGAAAAAAAAATATATATATATATAAAACTCGGAAAAAGTCCAATGCATTTTTATGTGTATAAAGTGATAAAAGTGTATATTATAACCATCTATATCCAGAAACTCATTAAATATTTGGGTGATCATATTTATTTCCAACATAGACTCTGATGCCAAATGTGTGTGTGTGTGTGTGTATGTGTGTGTGTGTATGTGTGTATGTGTGTGTGTGTACATATATGTGTATATTTGTTTCAAAAATATTTTTATATGTGTGTTTATTGTGAAGAGACGAATTGTAATAATTTAATGCAATATAAAAGTAACAGTTTCATGTCTGAAAAATAATGATTGACTGTTCTCTGTAAATCAATTTCAGCACACATTTTTTAAAAGGGTTCACATGAGTGTCTTTTGAGATTGATGATAAAACTTATTTGATACTAAAGTAATTTTCTCAGTAATATTTCATGCTGGTAATCTCTGTTGCTCCTTGTCGCCTATAGTGGGGGCAAAGCCTGTGTCCATATAAATGAGTGAGAGAGGGCTTCATGAAAGATTTATTTCTGCTGCATCATTTTTCTTATTTATTCCTAACAGTCTGCCCATTTGCCATGAGCTTCCTCACATTTCAAAATCAGCTAGTCGTCTTCGAGAAACAAATTGTGCTATTTACTTCTGTCCTCAGAGAAAACAAATGGTATAGTGCCTGAGATGTCCAGAACAATAGGAGAAGCTGGAGCTGTGCACTGCCACAGAACAAATAGATCTTTGTAAATAACTCCCTGCACAACTGGGGCAGGTCTCAGAACCGCACAGTTAGATACTTTTTTTTTTCTTTACATAACTTTTAAGTACTTCAAAAGAAAATCAACAGAATATTGTTAGGATGATGTATAAACTCACCACAAACTCATGGAAACCAAATCTTTATATCATCCATAGTTTTAGTATTATTTCTATAAAATCCACTGTTCATAGACATGTTAGTAAAAATTAAATTTCAGCAGACAGAAGTACGTATATACATATTCATTTATTTACTACTCAAGTTTAATACAGAATAATTACATAGCAAATAAATAAAAGGGAAATATAATTTTTACCTGAAGGGGTAACTCAGTGATTGCTGTCCAGCTTTCACATAGGTATCTGTTCAATTTCTTGTGTTACAACATCATAATAAACTAATGAGAAAAATATTTATAATATTTATAAAATTTTTATGTGCACTTCTATGTTCATATGGTATAACAGAGACTTAATCAGATAAAATACATATTTCCATATAAATCTTATTTTCCATTAAATAATGGTTATTGTTGATTAATTTTGAAATTTTAAATACTTTGAAGCAGATTTTAATTGTGAACTTCAAAATATTGCAAAGAAAAGGAAATTCTGTTACTGACTCACAGTATTGTTAGCCTTGTTTTATAGGAACTTTCATTTTAAAAACTTTCTAGCCACAATATTCAGGTAACAGGCATTTTTATTCCTGCTATACAGACAAGAAACAAAAGATCAATACAGGTTAAAAACCTCTCTTAAATTTTCCCCAAGTTTTCAAAAGAGAAATGAAGCAATCCTAAAATGATACATGCAGTTACAGATTTGTAACTTTTAAGAGATGAACTGATATTTGATATTGGCCAGTTTGAGACTTTCTAGACCTCTATCACATGTCATATATGAAATGCAAATTGTGGGGTCCTAAAAGCATCCTTCAGAATTAATAATTCAAAGAACTCAGAATATACTGCAAGGACAAATTTCTAAAAATTCCAAGGGAAGAGGAACATAAGTCAGAGATCAAAGCTTCTGCTTGTCCTTTGCCAATAGAGAAAGTCTAATAACACTCATCTTCCAGCAGTAGGATGTGGAAAAGTTCATAGAGTGTTGCCAAGCAGGGCAGAGATTCTGAGGTTTGACATCTAGAACTTGCAATGGAGCTTGGGATGTAAGCATGGTTGATCACCGTGTGATGAATTTTAGACTTCAAAATCTATAGAATTTATGTAGATATGAGTGGTCTGTGCTTCTTTCACTGTAACTTGTGATGGTTTGAATGTGGAATGACCTCATGGACTTATGTTGTAAATGTTCAGTCTCCAGCATGTGGCTGCACATTTATTCTAAAGGCTGTATACCATGGCAGGAGAAGGTCATAAGAGATGAATAAATATCTCCCATTCTCTACCCTAACGTCTGTATGGCATGATCTGTAATGACATTTTCACAAGTTGCTCGTACCCCATCCAATTGTATATTTTCTCTGCCATGATGAACCATATCCTTTGCTACAATAAGCCAAAACTAATATATCCTCCATTTTGTCGCTTAATATATTCAGAAATGGTGCCATAAGTATAACTAGTTTGTTAATTTAGATTATTGGAAATGATCAAAAGTCATATAAATGAAGCAGGTGATATATTCCAAGGCTTTTGAAAGTCACTCTCAAGAGTTAAAGCCAAGGATGGAACTTTATACTTCCAATTTTACTTTTTTATTACACAGATATCCTTGACACACAATTCAAAAATAATAGAATATTCAGGGACATACAGTTCAATGATTGATTATATAATTTCCAATTTGAGTACATTATATTTTCATTTAAATCACAAAGTTATAGTAGGCTTAATGTCTTTTTGAAATAAAGTTACTGTTGTGTTGTTGTTGTTGAATGAGTATTATAAATTCTGCATCCTATCAATTTTAGAATTTTTGCTTATTTGGGTAATGTGTGGCTTTCTCCTTCATGTATTTCCATTTTTATTGATTTAGTATTTTATGTAAAATCATAAATCTACATTATATATTTTCCTCAGGAGTACAACTTTATAGATGTCTTTTCCGATTAAGTCAATAAAAATACTTTTATTTTATAATGAGATCTAATTTAAAGTGCTTCATAGTAGAAATGAAATTCAAGTGTGTGTTGATAAATGTTAATGTCATCTTGGTCAGGTTGAGAAGCCCTAAACTTATAAATTATATCTTCATGTATACATGTAAAGATATTTCCAAGGAGATACACTGTGGCTAGATAGCTGACTCTGAATATGTAGAGCATCATAGCCTAGGCTAAGAGCTTATATGGACTCTGATATCTAAAGGCTTTCTTTCCCTATGCTTTTGACCATTATAGCATATGTTATTCTTCCACCTTGCTTCCATCTTTATCACAACAGACTGAAACATCTGAGAGCAGGAATCAAAATAATGTTTTTCTCCTCTAGGTTACTAGTATTAGTCAGTCCATGACAGCAAAATAAAATGAGGAAACTCGTGCATTAAGTGAAGACATTTGTGTAAGCAAGCATGTTCACTTGTTCACATGGTTCCAAAACCTTTTTAGAATGATGTGTGGTGAATTCAGACATTTTAGTGATGGTGGAGAAAGAAGCTGGGGATCTGATATTGTTTCCGATCTAAAAAAGTAGACATGATATTCAGGTGGAATGTGTTCTGAAGGACATTTGTATATTCTTTATCAAAGTATATCTCTCAGTTTTAGCCATATCCTAAGATTTTAAGGGGCCTGAAATTTAAAGTGAAGTACTAATAAATAGTACTAATAAATTCAGATGAGAGATTTCAAAAAAAGCCTTGCTTTCATGCTCTGCATGGCTGTCACTCTCTGTATTTAATGAGGATTATAGTGCGATGTTGGTACAAAGGACAAGCCAGAATCTTTGGAAAACAGAAAAACAAAACAAAACAAAACAACCAAACAAAGAAAAACCATAATTCTCGGACAAGAAGCAGGTTTAATGCTAGCATCAAGGAAGAGCAATTGCACAAGAGCTTAGGACAATTACAAGAACCCAAATACCTCGGACAAGGACAATAGAAAGGTGCATTTGATGGCAAGTTGGTTAGACCTCCTTCATCAAAGGTTCAAAGATTTTAAATTTTATGTGGAAAGGCACTAAGCCATATAGGCACTCTTGGAATTCCGATGTGACTTCACTAAGTACGTGATTTGTGAAGCTATGACAATGGGAAAGTAATAGAGAACAAACAGAGGCAACCAAGGAATGAGGCCATGTGGTGTGCAGCCAGCAAGACCACAGATAGGGAAGCCCAAAAGCTTTGGCACAGATGCTGCTACTAAAATGTGCCCCAGATGCCAGGCATATAGCAACAGGATTTGCTTTTGTTCAGCTCAGTCTTGATCTTCATTTGTTCACATTCTCTACTTGTTACACTCCATTCCTCTTTGTAAATGAGAACACTGACACGGCAGCATTTATGTCAGAGGCAAAGAATCTTCTTTTGGGTTTTACAAGGCCTTACACCTATGAGCTTAAGTAGCAAAGGAGACATAGGATATGGTCTTGTATGCTGCAGTTATTAAATCTATAAAAAAAATCATGAATACAAACTGAAAGTATTTTTTTGGTAAACATGTATATGAATCATTGAAGGCGCAAGATAAAATACTGTAATTCCAGAAGATGTGTTTTAATGTAAAATTAACTAGTTAAACTTGGAACAGTTAAATTTGATTGTGAACTTAATTACATTGTGAGTACCTAAGCAATTAGTAAAACTACTTAAGGGCATTTTTAAAAAGGGGCTAATAAGTGAGGAAAACTGCTGAATTTGAATAGATCATCCTGTAAATTTGTGAAAAAAATGACAGGGGGGAAGGAGAGATATATCTTTGTACTTCTTGATTGCAAGTGTGAGCAGCTTTTTTTTTCCATCAAATATTTCCCAACCATGATGGGATGAAGCATCTAAACAGAAGAGCCACTATGAATATGTCCTCCAGAAATTTTCTCATAAGTGTTAAAATACCTAATACAATGCTTCATAGTTTTCAGCCCAATATTCTTTCTTTCCTTTATTCTTTAAACGGTTCTATAATTTAAAATAACAAAAATGGGTAGACAGAAGTACAAACCAAATCTTATATTGGGAACTTTAGTAAACTTTCACGATTGTGCAATGATCTTTTTGTCTTCTAATATTTTGTTTATGTAAATGATACAATATTCATTTTCTTATAGTGGGAAATTCATTTCTTTGAAATATACAAATGCTAAGACTCCAGAAACAAGCTTTATTGTTTTCAGGGTATCACCATCATCACCATCACCACCATCATCATCATCATCATTATCTTCTTCTTTTCATCATCTTCATCATCATGTCACGATCATCATCATCATCATCACCATCATAGTACAGAAATTTATTTGAAAATAAGTGTTGCAACTTGGAAATACAAAGTACAAATTAAAAACCTGTTAGGCCCAACGATAGAATGAAAGCCATCACTGGTCTCAATGTTGTTTAATTTTTTTCACAATACTGTTAAATAACTGATATGTTTTGAAGAATTTGCAGTAAATTATACAGAAATGCCTATATCTTCACAATATAGTTTCTTTAGAAAAAATAAAAATGAAGGTTATAAACAGATCAGAACTCATATTCAAGCAGTGTCAATATTTGTAGGTTAATTGTTATGTAATTAGTAAAATTTTTAATGAGAAAATAAGATAGACTAATGCAGATGTCAAAAATCAATAAATGCCCGCTATTGGCTGTAAATTTTATCAAGTAAAAATAAATCTTTTTCTCTGTTGCTTATTATTTAATATTATTGTTGAAACTTCTGGAGTATGTTTCAAAATATCAAAGTCTCATAATTTAAATTACTCATTAAAGTGTAAATCAAAATAGAAAATCAATTTTTATGAGGCAGATTTTAAACTCAGATTTTAGAATTACATTTTTTACTTCTGTGAGTTGAGTCATAATAAAGTAATTAATTATATTATTGTATAAATTATTTCTAATACTTTCTATTATTTTCCAAATTCTGTTGTGCAGCTTAAAGATTTGCTGTAACATTCAGAAATAGGACTTTTTAGAATTACATTCTTAGATTTAAATCATTATTTAAGATGCATATGAGAAGATGAATAAAGTAAACTAAAGTTTGCTAAATTATGCATTACGGTGGAATACTTATTAAGATTGTACTGTTAAACATTTGACTCATTTCATGTATTTCATGTATTTTACTACTCCTGTGTGATGGCCTTATTATTTCACTAGCATCATGCTGAGAAGAGTTTTAACTGACTCTGTTATACTATCATTTTTTGTGTAGAAAATCCAGTAATTATTTTAAAAGAGTTCTATGGGTTTTTCAGAAGTCCCCATCAAAGAAGTTGAAATTTACATATAAATTTAGTTTTATATTAGGATCTCTGTTTTTATCCTTTACATTATTTTTGAAGATGGATTTTCTGTTAGGTATATGATATTTTAGATTTGACAATCTTAATTTCCTTCCATAAACACTGTATTAACAGTGTAATACCTAGGAGATGTCATAAATATTTGAAGGATTTGTGACTGCCATTAGCATATTCCTGTTGTTAAATTTGCTGAACATTCATGACCATCTATGACATTCTGCTTTGATTCACGTCTTCCAAAGTACTCAATACACTGCTAGTTATTATTCTAGATTTTATATTCATGGGATAGAGCCTCCCATCACAGACTATTAGTTATAAAAGAGGAAATTACTGACATATAAAGGTAACACCTAGATATGTAGAGTTTTCTTTTGAGATCATCTTATTAATTAAATATTTTACATCATATAAAATCTATTTTGACAATATTAAAATGTGGATGAAATCTATGTGTGGTAAATAGTACTTTTCCCTCCAGAAATATAGAAATCATCTCAGATATATCTTTAATGTAAAAACAAAAGACCATTTCCTGAGCTCAGTATGTGGTACTTCTTTTCATTATCAGAATATCACCTTTATAATTATTATGTTCTATAAGTATATTAAGGGCTCCAACAACAGTAATTAAGTTTATAAAAAGGAACTGTGAACTCAGCTTCTTAGATGACTAAATTAGCTTTTATGGTATTAGACTTCAGACAATAATCACAAACTCTGATAATAATTTTAAAGTTATTACTTGAAGGTGTGACAGGGTAAATGGAAACAAGAATACACAAAGAGGAACATAGAGTTTGTAACAAAAAATGAAATTATGTAGTATTTGTCTGACTTTACAACTTTTATCTTAGAGAAAGCAACCATTTTCATTGGCCACAGAAAATGAGAGAGGAATCCACAAAGAGAAAATGCTTAAAAGGGAGATCTCTAATTTCCCTTTAAAAACTCAACCCATGAGTGGTCAAGTGAGAGCAAGTCATGCAATGTTAAGTGACTGACTTTGTTAGGGTTTTACTGCTGTGAAGAGACTCCCTGACCAAGGCCAGAGAAGGCAGCCTAGCTAGTAGAACATATCCTACAGACAGGCAACAGCTTTTGGGGTAGCCCCTGTTCCAGTTGTTCGGAACCCACAAGAAGGTCAAGCTGCCCATTTGCTGCATATGAGCGAGGAGGCCTAGGACCAGCTCATGTATATTCTTTGGTTGGGCTCAGACTCCAAGATCCCCAAGGAACCAAAGTAGTCCACTTTGTTGATCTTCTTGTGGAGTTCTTATCCCTTTCAGGGGCCACAGTCCTTCCTTCTATTCTTCCATAAGAGTCTCTAAGCTCCATCTACTATTTAGCTGTGGGTGTCTGTCTCTGTCTGGAGCCTCTCAGAGAACAACATGCTCCTGTTTGCAAACATAACTGTATTATTAGTAGTGTTAGGGATTGGTGCTTGCCCATGAGAACTATCTCAAATTAGACTTGTTACTAGTTGGCCATTCTCTCAGTCTCTGTTCCCTTTCCTGTGGATGTGTTACTTGTAGACAGGATAAATTTTGTGTTGAAAGTTTTGTGGGTAGGTTGGTGTCTCTATCACTCCACTGAGATTTCTGTCTGGCTACAGGAGGTGTCCTCTTCAGGTTTCATATCCCCAATGTAGTGAATCACAGTTAAGTTCACCCCATTGATTCTCAGACACCTTCTTTATCCAAGATCTCTGTCTCATCCTGGATATGACTCCCCAACCTCTTCAGCCCCATCAATTGCAGATTTTCTTGAAGGAAGGAAGCTTGAATCTCACATAGAAGGGGGAATAAAATACTCATAAAAGGCAGATGGAGGGATGGAATTGAAAAGGAGGGACGGTGGGAAGAGAAATGGGAGATGCAGGATCTGGTATGGGAAAGTACAGGAGAGATGGCTGGGTGGCCATGGAAATAAAATAGATTTTATATATGCATTTAAATGTGAAAGGAATGTAAGAATAATGAATACAAAGAATGTGACCCTTAGGACACTAGTGTTAGAAAGAATCCAACAGTATTTTTAGAACAGGAAATTCTCATATCTGAAAGTTAAAATTTACATGCTGGGTGGACTACATAGCAGGGAACAAAAATTAAGGCAAAGAGTGTGGCAATATCAAAAGAAACTAAGCACAGCTATCCAGACCAAAACAATCTGAAAAGAATCCATGAAAGAAAAGAAAATTACAGATACTAAATCACAGATTAACAATAGTGTTGGGATGCATTTATCTAAGTTTTAAACATCAGAGTGTGTCCTAGTTCATAAAAAGTAAACCGTCAAGTTTTAATTTTATTGTACATCACCGTGTACACTGTTCAGCAAAGCAAGAACAGTTTTGAAAATTTTGATATAAGTGTAAAGAACAAACATTTTCAAGTATGTCCTCAAATTATTATCATTGTTAGCATCCTATAGACAAATAAACCCCAGGAATACATATGGCAATTCTTTCCACAAGCTGAGGATGCTTTTCTTTAGATGCATAAAGAATACAAAGAAGTAGGCACAAAGTTCCACTTCTATCTGAAGAATATTTGATAGATGTTGGGAGAAACCAAATCAATTTCCTTCAGTGGTTTGACAGATGGATCACACTGGAGGGCAGTCATATACCTAAAAGTAGCTAGACAGCTTACTAGACTTGATCATCTTTAAGAGTATGTTGGGGAGGTGGAACATGGGAATTTTGTTGGTTAGGTAGGTCGGGACAGATCTAGGAAGAGTTGAGGGAAGGGGTGATATGATCAAGACAACACTCTACAATATTCTCATAGAATCCATAAAAGTATTATTTGAAAAATGTATAACGTACTACATTATACTATGTGTAGGATGGAATTGGCAATTAGTGAAAATTTCCATTGATTTTATTTCCTTCTGACTATTTTAATGTGTATGCTGTAAAGTTTTTATTTGGATTGACATACTATCAAACTTTTTAACATTACTTAACACAGCATTGTAGTTTGATATTCAGAGTTTGTGTGAATTACAGGACTGGTTTTGAGGTAAAATGTGATAGCTACTTAATCTTCTTCCAGTTCTTCTCTATGGAGAGATGGTGCAGTGTACTTCCCCTTTGTAATCAAACCATGCCAAGATGCTATAATGTGATGGATGAAGGGTTTAATTTATTCCTTGCAGCTTGCTCTGGGTGTCAAAATGTGTGCATTAGAAGTCTAAGGAATTGAGATCTAAGCCTAGTGAATGGTGGGATGGTCAAAAATTTCCCACTGCCCAGCAGTCATTGGTTCCTCTTTATAATTGTTCTGAAAGGGAGAAAGAATATGTGTTTGTATGAATCACATCTTGATCTCCATATATCAGGAGGAAGGCCCTTTCGGTACCCAGGTAAAGATGGTAGGCAAGGTCCTCATAATCCAGCTTCCAAGTGCAAGGTGACAAATAATGGCTTGTCTATATTACACAAACAAAACATACAACAAAACAAAACAAGCAAGCAAACAGAAAAACTGCTGCTGTGAAAAACAGATGAGAGTGTCCTAAAGGAGCATAAGGCAAAGCCATGAAAGACACGGTTTAGCTTCAAACTCTAGGGAAAGTCATATGGTACAGGATTTGGTTAATGATAGTAGACATTAATAAATACATTTTCTTTGCTCACTGCTTCCCTCTTCTAAATAAAGAACAAAATAGCTTACTAAATAAGGTTTGGGGGTACACACTCTTAATTTTATTAGTTATACATAAAATGAATGCAATCAGGTAAGAATACTGGCCAAGTGCTAGAAGTTTACATAAGTAATTCAGATATGTAATCATGCAGTATTTTATTTTTTGGGTATAATAATTTGTTGGCAAGCACTCTCTGAGACCAAGAGAATCTGCCTTTAGAGTGCCTGGGTTTGACTAGATGACACTGTCAAAACTTCTGCTGTGCAGGATCTAAGCTTTAGCTCTACATTGCAGCAACCATCATTAGCTCTCTCCACTTTTATACTTAGACGATGATCCCATTTTATAAGCACTTTTACTTTTGTTTCTAATATGTTAATGTGATTGTGGTTAAGGCTTTAAGAAATCATCTTTCTAAATCCTTTTTTCTTACCTTTCTCTTAACATTTTATCAAAATAGCAGTCAGCCATGAAGGCATTTCTGAAGGATACTTCTTCTCATTAAGAAGTTCTGTATATTTCACCTTATCTTGTAAAATGAAAATCAGTTTAGATATTCTTGATATTACCTTATTAACTGCTACATCAAACTTTCATCTCTACTCTTAAATAACACAAGACTTTAAATCTGCTCCAAGTTGTATTCTGGATTCAGCTGAAGCAGAGAAATAGCTTGTTTTGTTTCTAGCTTAATGTTCCTATCAAAGCCCAATATGAATCCAAGAGAGGAAAGCCAATCAGTATAAGGTGAAGATGTTGATATTGAGACTGATTATGGTTCAATTTTATTATCTTATCATCAAATGCATGGGTTTTAATGTTATAAATAAATTAATACATAATATCCTGAAAGAAAACAAAACAAATAATAATTAATTTATGAATTAAAATTCCATGATTTCTAATGAATAGGTCATTCTCTTTCCATAAGCTAAGTCTCCTTTTTAGTGTTCCCTGTGCTCTGGCACCTGCAGATGACAATTCTTATCCTGTTGCAGCAAACACAGAAATTGTAAGACTGTCTTTTTCTTTTCTTTATTTCTATCTCAGGATTCCATTTTTTTCTCTCACAAGAGGCATTCTTCTCCACTTTCTGAAGAACTATTTATATATTTCTGGTAATTTATTAACACATTTTTGTTAATTGTATGTTTTATTTATCCAGCAAATCATTGAAAACTTACTAGCACTTTTATGTATTTTAAGTATTCATACAGCTGTGAGGTCTTGAATAAGTCATTGAAACCTCTTGGTAAAACTTACTCATTTCCCAAAAAGGGCTTCTCCTTGGATCATTTAAGAACAAACTTCTCTTCCTTCTTTCTTCCTTTTTTTAAAATTTAAAGTCAAATTTTACATATGGTGATGTAATTTTCACATTAAATAAAACTATTAAAAGCATATCTTTATACATTTTTTAAAAGAATGTGGAAAAATTTCAGATTGTAGAACTCCATGTGTACAGAATTACTTTTATATAACATTTTCTAAGTAAATGATTATAGTTAATCTACTCAGGTCAACTTCCTATTTAAGTAATGGTAAATGGAATTATTAATAAAGACCTGCATATGTCAATCAAACCAGTTCCAGTCACTGTACCCAATTTCTTGGCTAGCCAGAAAACATAGAGAATGTTCTTCCAGTTATAACAAGAAATGTATAATAAGGTGACATATACTGAGAAATGAAAAAAGCCTCATCTTTTCTTCTAAATGAATATCAAAGATATCATTTACATGCCTACATTTATATTTATAGAGTCATATGCAAGAACTTTCTGTACAGAAATACAGCATCACAGAAACTAGCCAAAAGAATGAACAGGCTCAAGTACATGAAACTTCAAAACTTCAAACCTTCTGATAAAAGAAAACATGAACAGAGCCTACAGAGTGAGAGAAAACTTTTCAGATACTTTTTGTCTTGGTCTCTTTTGTATTACCATGATAAGTCATGGTCATGATATACCATGACCAAGGAAGCTTATTATAAAAGTTGATTTATGGCTCATAGTTATATAGGGTTAGAATGCGCACTCACCAGGCCAATGAGCACGTTAGCAAGCAAAGAGGCAGGCTTCTCAAGCAGTAACTGAAAGCTTACATCTTGATACAGAAGAACCAGGCAGAAACGGCTAACTAGGAATCATACAAGACTTTTGAAACTTGAAAGCTTGCCTCTATTGACACAGTTACTCCAAGGTCACACCTTCTATTCCTTCTCAATATATAATCCACTAACAGGGAATTAAGTATTCAAATATATATGCCTATGCGGGGTATTCACATTCCAATCAACACAGCCTTCAAATACAGACTAATAAAAAGAATTTACAGAAAACCTCAAATATTAAAATAAAATGAAACAAAACTAGTAACACCTGGTTAATAGAACTAACAGTTTTTAAAATAAAGACTACAGATGGCCAATAACTATTTTTAAAAGTGTTCCCCATTCCTATTCATTGGGGAAATGCAAATTAAAACTAATTTGATTCATTACCTTACCCTAATCAGGATGGCAGTCATCAAGACATCTGACAAGTTATGCTGAAGAGCATGGAGGGGGAGAGAAACCCTTATTTCCTGCTGATAGGAGTACAAATCAATGCAGCCACTATGAAAACCAGTATAGGCATTTCTTAAAAACTAACAAATAAATAAAAATATAAATACCACATGAACCACGTTTTCCTAACTCCTAAGCAATTCTATAGACTATCAGAAAGAGATTTGCACATCCATGTTTACTGCTTTTATATTCATAATAACAAGAAATGTATAATAAGGTGACATATACTGAGAAAACAAAAAAGCCTCATCTTTTCTTCTAAATGAATATCATAGATATCATTTACATGCCTACATTTATATTTATAGAATCATATGTAGAAATATATATGAGGATCACAGGTACTATGTATAAATATGCATTAAGGTGTGAGTTAGGATAAAGTCTAATACTTTTGAAGAAGACAGAGAGCAAGAGCAATGTTAAATAATGAAGAAGAAGATGTAAGCAAAATGATATTGAGTCATGGAAGTAAATGCAAAATTATTATTATTATTAATTTAATTTTAATTCATTTTTTACACTCCATATTCCATTCTCCACCTCTCCCAACCACCTTACTAGGAAGTCCCACACTTCCTCCCCACCCCACCCTGTCTCCATGTGGATGCCACCCCCCCACCTGACCTCTATACTCCCTGTGGCCTCCAGTCTCTTGAGGGTTAGGTGCATCATCTTTGAATGAACACAGGCCAGGAAGTCCTCTGCTGTATGTGTGTTGGGGGAGGGTTCATATCTGCTGATGTATGCTGACTGTTTGGTGGTCCAGTGTTTGAAAGATCTTGGGGGTCCAGATTAATTAAGACTGCTGGCCCTCCTACAGGACCTTCTCCTCAGCTTCTTTCAGCCTTCCCTAATTCAATAACAGGGGTCAGCTGCTTCTGTCCATTGGTTGGTTAGAAATATCTGCATCTGACTCTTTCAGTTACTTGTTGGGTGTTTGGAGGGCAGTCATGATAGATCCCTTTTTGTGAGCGCTCCATAGCCTTAGTAATAGTGTCAGGCCTTGGGACCTCCCTTGAGCTGTATCCTACTTTAGGCCTGTGCTGGACCTTCTTTTCCTCAGGCTTCTCTCCATTTTCATCCCTGTTTTCTTTCAGACAGGACCAATTATGTGTCAGAGGTGTGACTGTGACATGGCAACACCATCCATCACTTTATGTCCTGTCTTCCTGCTGGAGGTGAGCCCTATAAGTTCCCTCTCTCAACAGGGAGGCATTTCATCTAAGGTCCCTCCCTTTGAGTCCTGAGAGTTTCTCACCTCCCAGGTCTCTGGTGCATTCTAGAGGTTCCCCTCAACCTCCTATTTCCTGAGGTTGCCTATTTACATTCTTTCTGCTAGCCCTCAGGGCTTCAGTCCTTGCCCTTGTCAAATACCTGATTAGGCTTCCCTCCCCACTCCACTCCCTCCCCACCCCATTCACTTTCCCTCCTAGGTCCTTACCTCCCTCCCCACTTGCTTTCTTCTCTCCCAAGTGGGACTGAGGTGTCCTCACATAGGCACTTCAGCTTTTTGAGCTTTTTGAATTCTGTGGACCGTATCTTGAGTATTCTATAGGTAATATTTTTGTTTATTTGTTCATTTTTTTTTGCTAATATCTAATTAGTGAGTACATACCATGTATATCTTTTGGGTCTGAGTTACCTCACTCAAAATATTTTCTAGCTCCATCCATTTGCCTGCAAAACTCAAGATATCCTCGTTCTTAATAGCTGAGTAGTTTTCCATTGTGCACATGAACCACATTTTCTATATCCATTCTTCTGTCGTGGGACATTATTTCCAGCTTCTGGTTATCACAAATAAGGCTGCTATGAATGTAGTGGAACACGCACCCCTGTGGCATGGTGGAACATCTTTTGGTATATTCCCAAGAGTGGTATTGCTGGGTCTTCAGACAGATATATTTCCAATTTTCTGAGGAATCTCCAGATTGATTTTCAGAGTGATTATACCATTTTGAAATCCCACCAGCATTAAAGGAGTGTTCTTCTTTCGTCACATCCTCACCAACTTCTGTTGAATATGCAGGTGTTGAATGTGTGTGTGTGTATGTACATGCCCATTTATTTATATATACGTATACATGTACATATATTCTCTTTTGTAATGTATTTCTAAAACGCTGCAATTAAAAATGAATTCTTGTTACTTACATCCCCAAATTTCAAGATAATAAAAGGCTCCTGTAACCAAGAATTTGTCTTCTTTATCCAAAATTACACATAAAGAATGATAGATGAGATGTAAATTAAAAATTTCAGATATCAGCACTTAAAGGAATTTTAGTGCAGACAGGGAAGTAATGTTAAAACAATTATTAAGCATTTATGCTTTCCTATAGTAGAACTTCTTTTAATGACCAAAGGTAATTTTTCAGGGATCTTAACTTAGCTTTGTGGTAAATGTAGAACTTGAAGCAGGAGGATTCGAAAGAATTTTAAGGCAGCCTGTGAAACAAACCATGTAACAATTCAACCTGAGTTATATTTTAAGACACTTTTAAAAAGAAATTGGAGTGGGTGAGTTTAGACTTAAGTATTAACATTAAAACTATAAAAGTCCTGGAAGAAAATGTAGGAGCAAATCTTTATGGCTATGACTTATTGCAACCCTCTCCTTTATACTTTTGTTCAAAACTTCTTAAATGAGTCATTGTTAATTCAAATGAATGTAGGAAATTTGTTTTCCAAACTGTACATATATATTATTATAATATGATAAATTCAGTATACTATGGCTCAAATCACAGTACTTAAATATCTTCTGTGATTCCATCCTTCATCAGAGAGACTTCCTTCAGCAGGTCATGGAGTTCACAGAGACTGAAGCAGCAATCACATCATGGATCTCACAAGGGTCTGTGCTAGGCCCCCTGCATATATACTGTGGTTGTTCAGTTTAAGGTGTCTTTGGAACTCCTAACATAGTGTCTCAAACTCTTCTACTGGATCTTGGGACTCGTTTTACTTTTAATGGGTTTCCTAGTCCAAACTGAATATGAGGGATGTGCCTACTCATAGTGTGTTTGTTTATTCTTTGTTTTGTTGATATCTGGGAGGCCTGCTTTTTTTTTTTTTTTTTTTTTAATCTGATGGGAAGCAGAGGAGCAATGGATCTGCAAGAGAAGGGAAGGCTAAACTTGGAGGAGTGGATAGAAGAGATGATGTGGTCAGGATATATTACTGTGTAAGATAAAAGTCAATAAAATAAAATAATTCTTACAACCCCACCAAAACAAGAATTCTGATCTCCCAACTTCCTCTCTCCTCTCTTTTGTCTTTCCTAGACATTTGATATCTTCATTTTTTTTTATTTTGCAGTGTTGATTTGTTTTTATTTATTTTACTGTAATGAAACATTTCACTTCTATCACCAAACACACTTGGTTGTAAAATATATATTACATTGCATAAAGTTTATCATCATAATCATTTTAAATATGCAGTCTTGTGAAAGTGAGCATATTTACTGTTTTGTGATCAATATTTAGAACCCTCTGTTTTTTCCAAGATAAACTTTTCCTTTGCACAGCAGTTTTTGTATGGAGATTATTATACAGCTTTCTTTTTCAAGTTTCTTTTCATGATTGCCAAGGCTTTTCTTATATGTGATATATAAAAATTGAACACTCCCTGCCATGAAATCATATTCATTTTGGATAGGAAATTACTTATTTTGTTAATTATCATTCCTACCCATATCATGTGCCCTTCTTTGTGAGAAGAACTTCGTTACTTGTACTCTTTATGCAAATGTTGGCTTTATTTCCTCAGATGAAGGAATGAGATGAGACTGTAAATACACTGCTTGGACTGAACCCAGAGTGTTTCCTTCTGTTTCAACTATCCCCATGATTAAGCTAAGAAGCTTCTAGCCTCTGCACATTCTAATATTTCAAACTGACTGATTCAATCTGGCTTTTTTCAGTTTCTGAATGAGTTGCTCTGCCTAACCTCATAATAAAGTAGGCAATATGTGGCTCCTTCTCAACTCTGACTCTTTCTGTGTGGAGAGCCGTGCCGCGAGCAATCGCCATTATAAGATGGTGCTGGCCTCCGCTGTGCCTAACTAGTAAACAAGCCTTGTACGCAGGTGGGAGAGTGAACTCATTCCTAGTCACTGCCCATTCTCAGGGCATAATAGTGGGGTGATGGGCGAGCAACGAATCAGGACCTGTCACGCCACATCAGGTGCTGAGGTCATGCTGAGGGCTATATAAGCGACTCCATTTTCTGGGGTCGGGGTCTTCCTGAGAAGTAAGCAATAAAGCTTTGCCACAGAAGATTCCGGTTGTCCTGAGTGTGTTTCTGCCGGCGGGAACAAAAGCTCGGGATATTTCTGACTTCATCTTTATGTACCCTGTTCTTTCTGTAACCTGTCCCTGTAAAACTGTCACACACACAGGGCACCAACCATACACCACAACATACAACACAACCTTTTTCTCTCTCACTGTTCTTAGGTAGCCTCTCTTTCCTGTGCTGTTCTCATTCACTTTTAAATATGGCTGCTCTCTGCTACAAAAGGACTTTACCTTAATGGTTTGGGATTAAAGGTATATACTAAGGGTATACCTTTATTCCTACCAAATCATACTGTAATCCAGGATGTGTTGACATCCCAGCCAGATCATATCTTTAAATATGATCCATTATCAGAGCAACCATGTTGTTGGATTAAAATTCCTCTACACATTTAAATGGCATTTAAATTATTCTTGACAATTTGTCTTTGACTAATAAAATGCAAACTGAATTTATATTTAGAGCAACAACGTTAACATCATTAGATTTATTCAGGCTCTGGCTCTTCTGATTTTAACATGAAAATTTCTTATTTCAGGATAAGGTTGTCCTTGATCTTTGATCCTATGAAAAATAACATATGAATAGCAGAGAGATAACTAACTGTAAGCCAACACTTCTACAAAGCCATATGAGGCACAGTGAATACCAGTGATTACTAAAGGGCTGATTGTGTACATCAGCCCCATGCAGTACATTTGCTTAAAAAAATATTTATATCACAAAGTAAAACCTCATAAAGTAAAAAAACATTTTGTCTGTCCTGTTATCTCTATTAACACCAGAATTCATAAAAATACCAGATAGGTAGTTGATGCTTAAGTTCTTGTATAACAAACCTAGAGATGGATTAAAGCATTGAATAAACTTAAATGGATATGCTGTATACAAAACAGGATCATTGTCTTTATATACTTGAAAAATATTACATATTCCGCAGCTACAATGGAATTATTGGAAGTATTGTGTGTTTTAGCTTTATTAGTCTCCATCTTATTTGGCTGAGGGTTGGTGTGCAGTAGGTGCTTAATATAAACCTTCCACTTGCAATTAAATTACCATTTACCAAGAGTTGGTGTCACAGAACACAGAAGCTCAAGCATGTTTCTGAATTATTAATGATTTTCTAAACTGACATGAATTTTAATCTTCTTACAGATTATGGAAGATATACTTTAATTGACTCAAGCTATCTACTGATGATATGAATACTAATAAGTCCCCTCTAGGCTCCATTTGGAAAGATCCTGAACTCTCAGTCTTCTTAGCAATTTACAATTAAGATTAGGTTTGATTCAATATTCCAGCAAAGATGTTTTGGGCACATATTATAATAAGCATCATACAGGGTGCTATGAAAAAATAATTTAAAAGGTAATTACAGATGCATATATACTGTATCAGTATGCTAGTTAAATGGCCCGAGTTAAAGTGAAAATATATATTTGAACTAGTGGGCACCTCAGAATCTTTATTGGATCCATCATATACATACAAAATAAGAACTTTGATTTTAATTGCATTATTTTTTTTATATTGTGAGTTTCTCTCATTCATTCTTGCCTGCAGGCTCTATGTAGTAACATGATACTTAAAGGGTCTTTCTATCAACAAGCTTTCAATCAATCACTTCTTGTGAAAACAGAAAATAATGAAAGCACCCTTTAGAAAAAAGCAGTCATGAAAGGCTAGAGAGGTTAGTGCATTGCTACAAGTGCTTGATGCACAATTATGGAAACCTGAGTTCAGATACCAGCACCTGCATAAAAAGCTTGGTTCCCTGCAAAAACCTCTAAGTCTAGCTCCAAGGGGACCAGAGGTAGGAGGATTTGTGGAGAAACATGTCTTTCCTCATATCTGAGGAAAACGGGAGCCCCAAGGTCAGGGAGTGACCTTGCCAGCCTTAAAGAAAAATGGAGGGATTGTTAGACAAGAACAATCAGCACATTGTCCTGGTCTTTACACATGTTCACAGGTGCTCACACCCAAGAGGGCATAATGCACACACATTCACATCCTAGGCATACATAAAAAGACAAGTGAATGAATAAAATCTTTAAGTGTGGCTGCCTAAATAGGACTTGTACAATGACAAGACCAATGGACATGTCAAAATGGGTGGGAGAACTCTCACAGGGACCCACCAATACTTGAAGAACTATAGAAAATTAATAACTGCTAAAACAGAGGGAATCAATTTTGGCCAGGAATGAATCCCCAATAAGCTATACATTTTTTTTAATTTTTAATATTTTTATTGCATATTTTCCTCAATTACATTTCCAATGCTATCCCAAAAGTCCCCCATACCGCCCCCACTTCCCTACCCACCCATTCCCATTCTTTTGGCCCTGGCATTCCCCTATATTGGGGCATATAAAGTTTGCAAGTCCAATGGGCCTCTCTTTCCAGTGATGGCCGACTAGGCCATCTTTCGATACATATGCAGCTAGAGACAAGAGCTCCAGGGTTCTGGTTAGTACATCATGTTGTTCCAACAATAGGGTTGCAGATCCCTTTAGCTCCTTGGGTACTTTCTCTAGCTTCTCCATTGGGAGCCCTGTGATACATCCAATACCTGACTGTGAGCATCCACTCCTGTGTTTGCTAGGCCCCGGCATAGTCTCACAAGAGACAGCTATATTTGGGTCCTTTCAGCAAAATCTTGCTAGTGTATGCAATGGTGTCAGCGTTTGGAAGCTGATTATGGGATGGATCCCTGGATATGGCAGTCTCTAGATGGACCATCCTTTCATCAAAGCTCGAAACTTTGTCTCTGTAACTCCTGGAGGGCATCATCTTGAGTGAGGTAACACAATCACAAAGGAACTCACACAATATGTATTCACTGATAAGTGGATATTAGCCCAAAACTTAGGATACCCAAGATATAAGATACAATTTGCTAAACGCATGAAACTCAAGAAGAATGAAGACCAAAGTGTGGACAATATGCCCCTTCTTAGAATTGGGAAGCTATACATTCTTAAGTATTCAAGTCCTAAGCACATGTTCTTAATAATAACATTATTATATAACAATAACAATTATTGGAGGAGCAGTCATGAATTTGCAAGGGGCTGTTGGGTGGTACAAGAAGAGTTGGAGAAGCAAGAGTAAACTGTGTAAATTATATAAATATAGTATGGATGAAATTCTTAATAAAGTTTAAATGGAAAACAACTTTCTTAATTTAAGGGTACTATATTTTAGAGCATGTATCTGTAACTGGGAAATACAAACTAAAAACTCTAAGAAAATAAAGAAACAGTTCTATAACTGCAAATTCACATGGGTGTCTAACCTAGGCGATACTTTCAGTTCACTCAGACAACACATGAACTGCAGCTTACAAGAGTAAGTATGAGTTTAGAATATCCAATGTGATAAAATAACGATTTCTAAGATGGAATAGCAGTGCCCACCAGATTACCAATATTGTTTGTGCATCATTTTTACTAGTTAAATTATATTTCAAAATTAAAAATAAAAAATACTGGAGTAATGGAGAAGCAATTCATACATGAATTAATATTTGCAATAATATAACCTACCTCAAATAGGAGCCACATAATTATCTAATATTTATATGTTTACATTTTATATATCAGTAGTGTATTATTACTTTAGATATGGCAAACACTGTCACCATAAATAAATGTAATAATGGAAAACTCATGTGTCTAAAATTTCTAATGAATCATCTTAATATTACAAAAGATAGTATTGTTTAGTGACCTCATCTTGTTCTTCACACATTATTATATCTATATTGAGGTAAGGATACAGAGGTCATTATTCATCTTGTCTAATTCAGGTGCTTAAAAAGAAAGTTAGAGAAAAATAAATATATTAAAATTGTTCAAGGCACTATTTTTGCACTCTGCCAAAAGTAAATAAATATATTTCCCAAACACATTAATGTAGATTAAAAAAAGAAGAGGAAGAAGAAGAAAAAAGAAAAACATGCTGCCTTACTTCCTTAGTTGAAGATCTTTAGGAAAAAGGAGAAAGAGCCAAGTCAGTAAGTCTTTGAACTATTGACATTTATTATTCCAGGAAAGATTGTGGAGTGCTTAAGTTTGTAAAGACTGGGCAACTATGCTGTTTTCCCTGCTTGCTGCCAAGAGTTGAAGAGAAAGAAGTGGCCAAGTCTAGGGGAAAACTGGATTTTCATAGACTAAGGTGCACATGCATGAACAGTTTGGTCTACCATTTAGGAGCAGTGTGATTTTAGGTTGAATGTAGAGGGTCACTGGAGGCTGGTCCATAAAAACGTTAGCAGTTATGAGCAATCTGAGCCTGAGTGTGTTGTACAGATCTAGGGAATTCTTTGAGGCGCATAATGACGTAAGCCTAA
Source organism: Mus caroli (assembly GCF_978045245.1). Lineage (NCBI taxonomy): Eukaryota > Metazoa > Chordata > Mammalia > Rodentia > Muridae > Mus > Mus caroli. The sequence goes on along the minus strand of NW_028227258.1, from coordinate 89,636,837 downwards.
AAAGACAGAGGCTCAAGCACTGGGCAGCTCTGTATCATCCCTCCTGGAATATTAATGCACTTTAGCCAAACATACCCACATTATGCCTTAAGTTTTGTGGTAATCGGTTCCCTTGGAAGAAATCTTTAAAAGATGTTACATAAAGTTTTTATTGCATCTTATGAATCTGTAGGCCAAAATCAGGTAGTAATGTGGTATAAAAGAATGTGAGGGGTTCAGAGGTGCATAAGTCTGCTGTTCAGTAAATGTATGCTTGCTCTCATAGGACCTCCTGGGGAGCTTATACAGCACATTTCAGGACTGACGAGCAACCATCAGGAGCACAAAGGAGATTACCTATCCCCAGGGTAAGGATTTGTGCAGGGAGCATAACTGTACGGAGCTGAGAAAAGCAGGAGATGTCCTCACCTAATGGACTACAGTTACCTCAATGGCAATGTCCCAGGGTAATTTGATGAGAAAGGATCTACCATGAGGTTTAGAACCAACTGGTCACTAAAATGAAAATACCAGCAGAGCAACATGTACAAGGGACATTCCATATCAAGATCTTCCTTAGTTTATGACCCTTTGTTAAGGCAACTTCTGAGATACTTAGGAATCTCCATAGCAACTAGCTCAGATACTGATTCAAAGTGTTAATCAAAGTCCTGTGAGGATGAGATGTGTTGTTAATTCCTATGTGTTTGTGTGTTTGTAATGTGTATAAGTGTATGGATTAATGCATATAAACAAACATATTTCTAAATATATTAATACAATCTGCTCTGTTTATACAATGATCCTAATTTAAAGTACAATCTCAGAAAATCTAATATACACTTCAAAGATATATTTTATGATATATATAAATACATACATACACAATATATATGCATGTATGTCTTTAAAACTTAAAAAAAGCCAGGAGGTGGTGGCGCTCGCCTTTAATCCCAGCACTCAGGAGGCAGAGGCAGGCAGATTTCTGAGTTCCAGGCCAGCCTGGTCTACAAAGTGAGTTCCAGGACAGCCAGGGCTATACAGAGAAACCCTGTCTCAAAAAACCAAAAAAAAAAAAAACAAACCCTTAAAAAATATTTTAAAAATAGTGGGATTGTGATATTCTTCCTATTCCCTCACTTCCTCTGTCTCATGTTAGATCGCAGCCTGCTACCTAATATAAATTGCAACTCTGTCCTCATCCTTCACGTTCCTAGGCAATCTTAACGGTCAGGTGCAGCAGTAGAACCATAATGCTTCTACTACAATGCCTCGAAAATTAAACCACATGAGGATTGATAGAAACACCCCACAGCAAGTAAACTGAGCCCTTTAAAATTGCCACTTATTGAAGATAAATTGTGTTTGCTGCCCATCTATTCTCATAAATTTTCTTAACAGTGTCAGTGCCCCAGCCTGCTCATGAGGCCTGGATATTTAAACAGGATGTCCGGGACTGAAGGAGGGTAACTGATTACCTACGCTGAAAGGCCAGGATGCTTGCAAGGTAAGACCATCACTTAGAGCCATAGGAAGACTGAAAGGGCCCAAGGCCTGTTAGCAATTCTGGACTATAAGAAATAAAGCCTTCACTCCTTCCTGGTTTGACAACCAGGTTTTGTTTGTTTGTTTGTTTGGTTGGTTTTTTTCCTTATCAGAGAAGTTTCCCAATCCCTTCTACATCACCTCATCTTCTTTTCTCTAATTAAGGTTTTTCTGGAAATGCTTATTCTTTATATACCATGATTTAATTTCCACTGTTTTTGAGTCAGACCCTTCCTAAGTTCCTGACAATTTTTCATCACAAGTTTCCATGAATGAAAAAGTTCACTAAGGTCACTAAAAGATGTAAAAACAACAAAACAAAACAAAACAAAACAAGCAAACAAAATCTTAATTCCTTTATTATTTTTGTTTGAGAGGATATTCATTTGTGTTTGCTTGTTTTTCCAGCTATGGATTCTATTTTACTAAAATTCAGTTACCTTGTCACCTACTCTTCATTGCTCTTATTATTGTTGAAAAGGTTGCTGCTTTGGAGGACATTGTTGTTTTCTCCATGACAAACTGCGATAGCAATAATTCTGTAACCCTGCGCTCCAGTCCGTTGAGTCTAACTGTATTTTTTATGATTCTTCTCTCTATCCAAAACTTGGAATATTGACAAATCACGATCTAATTACCATTAACAATATTAAATGTAGTTAGGAACTTCATGTCTGCCCCGATGGACCACCAACACTACGAACCACTAAGGTTTATTATATTCCTCTGAAAAACTGCTCTATTTTTAAACTATAGAACAACAAAATCCAGTGTGCCTAGTATTACAAATACAAAACAATGGACTGAATCTGAAAGCACAGAGTATTACTGAGAGGGGTCAGTACTACTTGCTGGTCTATCCCATATACTCTAGAAACACTTAATATACATTAGCTGGTACTTCATCATGTAGTCAGACTCATGGTGCTTACATCCCAGTCATATTGTTCTGACACTGTAGTTAAGTTCTTCAAAGACCCTCCCACCCTCTTAGTTCAGCTATGTTGGGAAATATAAAAATGGCAGTGGCTTCTACAGATGTACAGTAACTACAACACTTCTTTTACTACAAAATGTATTTTGAGTTGGCTGCATTATCATAGTTTCCTTATATCAGATTTTCATAAACCAGACAAGCAGAATATGATGCTAGGAAAATTTCTTCATCATGGGAGGCAAATCCCCAACCAGGCTGTAAGGAACAGACACAAGATGTGAGCTTATAATAAATTGCTTGTTGCCCAGTCTTGGAAGATGCCAATCACACCACGCAGAAGAAGCCGCTGGAGCAGTCTCTTGTAGTCTAGAATCAGTGTGTTCAGTAGAGGAATGAAGTAAAGGGATTAGAGGAAAACATTCCAATTATGATGATTCTATTTTTGATAGTTGCTTGCAAGATATTTGAGTCATTTTAGTCATTTAGAAAAGTTTCACTCTTTGCAGTGAAGTGCTCTATAAAAGTTTTACACTTTAACACCAGTGACATTTGTCATGGGATGTAGTGAAAACACATCAATGAACCTGTGATTTCAAGGATCAGGGAAGAAGATTGCTAGACTGTCCATCCTATCCAAGCCTAAACCATCGACAAGGGATTAGTGGAGTTTTACAGTCAGGGCTTAGTAACTAGGACTCTGACTTATTTGGTGAGAGTTAGATGAATATTCTAGGTATCTTCCACGGTATTAATCAATGTCAGAACAGATCAAAGGCAACACTCTGGCAGACATTTCACATCATGGCTTCTTAAAAGCTATCTTGCATGTCATCAGACCCAAACAGCAGCTCCAAAAATGAAAAGACTTTACCTTTGTGTGAATTGCCCTTATCTTGTTAAATGTTTGGTCATCCACTGCTTTCATCTTGGCACCCCCTTCCTGTCTATTATAAAATTCAAACACACTGACATTTTAGCCACTGGCATTAACTTTTCCATAGGGAGAATCCAGCTCATAGTAAAGTTACACTTGTTCAGGCATATTGCTCAAATCTGAACAATACCTTGTGATCATTTTCCCTCACTCAACTTTTTCCAGATCATCCCCACTCTGGACGCACCCAACTCTATATTCTTTCTCTCTTTAAAACAATAAACAAACTAACATATAAACAAGACACAAAATAATATGGAGTCTGAGTTGTGAGTGCCAACTTCTCCTATGTATGAGACCTGCCCCAGAGGATAGTGATAAACTCTGTGGCAGCTTGCTGATTTTTTTCTATACCAGCTACCATCAATTTTAAATTGTTTCTACTCTGGTGTTAGGAATCTGTGTCCACCTTTTCTTCATGATGAAGACTTGGAATGAATTGGAATGAACAGACTCAAAGTAGCTAAGTATGTGCCTCTGAATTGCAGAATTTTCCACTGCATACAAACACATAAGGAATTAAAATAAGAAAACAGACCCAGCACTTGCTCAGATAAGAAATAAATTCTTGGGTGATTTCACAAGGAAGAACAAGGAACCCCAGGAGTGGCAGTTAGATGTTTAATATAAACACCTCCCTATTTTTAAACGGAAAAACTACAGTTCAAATAGAAGTGCTTAAAATGTCGACTACTCATCTATGAAGGATTCAAGATGGAGAAAAGGAAAATCATCAATAGCAAAGGGCCCTAATCTGGGTTAAAGTTCATCTGGAAATCATCATCTTTGCAATAATTCATGGGTCCCTAGATTCTTCCAATTTGTTCAGTTGCTTATTCACCGTCCACTTAAAATAGGTGCTTACACAGGTTATTGTAAGTCATTTACTTTACAGTATGAAATGAAGTCTGGTGCATTTGAGATTCAAATTCAGTTTTTGAAAAACAAACAAACAAACAAACTTTTTCTTTTCCCAATAATTACTTAGAGTAGCTAGCATTTTTCATAAAATTTAGGATGAACAATTAAAACACTGGAAAATTTAAAGCTAGTAAGAAAAAGTCTAAATGTATACTTTGATTGAAATCATTTTGGTTAATATTAAAAAGAAGTAGTGTAGCAAAAGAGAGACAGACTAAAACAAAGCAGGCATTCTGATGATTATTAAGTTGTGAAACTCAAAACTAGAATATTCTATGCTTTGATTTAATTATCTATTAATTTAAGTTATGAAACAAATGGATCTGACAGGTATCTACAGAACATTTTATCCTAAAACAAAAGGATATACCTTCTCAGCACCTCATGGTACGTTCTCAAAAACTGACCACATAATAGGTCACAAAACAGGCCTCAACAGATACAAAAATATTGAAATTGTCCCATGCAGCCTATCAGATCACCATGGACTAAAGCTGATCTTCAATAACAAAATATATAATAGAAAGCCAACATTCACGTGGAAACTGAACAACACTCTTCTCAATGATACCTTGATCAAGGAAGGAATAAAGAAAGAAATTAAGAACTTCTTAGAGTTCAATGAAAATGAAGCCACAACATACCCAAACTTATGGGGCGCATAGAAAGCATTTCTAAGAGGAAAACTCATAGCTTTGAGTGCCTCCAAAAAGAAACTAGAGAGAACACATTAGCACCTTGACAACACACCTAAAAGATCTAGAACAAAAGGAAGCAAATTCACCCAAGAGGAGTAGACAGCAGGAAATAATCAAACTCAGGGGTGAAATCAACCAAGTGGAAACAAGAAGAACTATTCAAAGAATCAAACAATTGAGGAGCTGGTTCTTTGAGAAAATCAACAAGATAGACAAACCCTTAGCCAGACTCATTAGAGGGCACAGGGAAAGCATTCTAATTAACAAAATCAGAAATGAAAAGGGAGATATAACAACAGATCCTGAAGAAATCCAAAAAACATCAGATCCTTCTACAAAAGGCTATACTCAACAAAACTGGAGAACCTGGATGAAATGGAGAAGTTTCTAGACAGATACCGGGTACCAAAGTTGAATCAAGATCAGGTTAATGATCTAAACAGCCCTATATCCCCCAAAGAAATAGAAGCAGTCATTAATAGGCTCCCAACCAAAAAAAGCACAGGACCAGATGGGTTTAGTGCAGAGTTCTATCAGACCTTCAAAGAAGATCTAATTCCAGTTCTTCACAAACTATTCCACAAAATAGAAACAGAAGGTACTGTACCCAACTCATTCTATGAAGCCACAATTACTCTGATACCTAAACCACAAAAAGACCCAACAAAGATAGAGAACTTCAGACCAATATCCCTTATGAATATTGATGCAAAAATCCTCAATAAAGTTCTCAATAACTGAATCCAAGAACACATCAAAACAATCATCCATCCTGACCAAGTAGGTTTCATCCCAGGGATGCAGGGATTGTTCAATATATGGATATCCATCAACGTAATCTAGTATATAAACAAACTCAAAGACAAAAACCACATGATCATCTTAGATGCTGAGAAAGCATTTGACAAAATCCAACACCCATTCATGATAAAAGTCTTGGAAAGATCAGGAATTCAAGGCCCATACCTAAACATGATAAAAGCAATCTACAGCAAACCAGTAGCCAACATCAAAGTAAATGGTGAGAAGCTGGAAGCAATCCCACTAAAATCAGGGACTAGACAAGGCTGTCCACTCTTGCCCTACCTATTCAACATTGTACTTGAAGTCCTAGCCAGAGCAATTAGACAACAAAAGGAGATCAAGGGGATAAAAATTGGAACGGAAGAAGTCAAAATATCACTTTTTGCAGATGATATGATAGTATATATAAGTGACCCTAAAAATTCCACCAGAGAACACCTAAGCCTGATAAACAACTTCAATGAAGTAGCTGGATATAAAATTAACTCAAACAAGTCAATGGCAGTTCTGTACACAAAGGATATATACTCTGAGAAAGAAATTAGGGAAACAGCACCCTTCTGAATAGTCACAAATAATATAAAATACCTTGGCCTCACTCTATCTAAGGAAGTGAAAGATCTGTATGATAAGAATTTCAAGTCTCTGAAGAAAGAAATTAAAGAAGATCTCAGAAGATGGAAAGATCTCCCATGCTCATGGATTGGCAGAATTAATATAGTAAAACTGGCTATCTTGCCAAAAGCAATCTACAGATTCAATGTATTCCCCATCAAAATTCCAACTCAATTCTTCAAGGAATTGGAAAGGGAAATGTCCAAATTCATCTGGAATAACAAAAAAACTAGGATAGCAAAAACTCTTCTCAAGGATAAAAGAACCTCTGGTGGAATCACCATGCCGGACCTAAAGCTCTACTACAGAGCAATTGTGATTAAAAAAAAAAAAAAAAAAAAAAAAAAAAAAAAGGGCATGGTACTGGTATAGTGACAGACAAGTAGACCAATGGAACGGAATTGAAGACCCAGAGATGAACCCACACACCTATGGTCACTTGATCTTTGACAAGGGAGCTAAAACCATCCAGTGGAAAAAAGACAGCATTTTGAACAAATGGTGCTGGCACAACTGGCTGTTATCATGTAGAAGAATGAGAATTGATCCTTTTCTATCTCCTTGTACTAAGGTCAAATGTAAGTGGATTAAAGAACTCTACATAAAACCAGAGACACTGAAATTTATAGAGGAGAAAGTAGGGAAAAGCCTCGAAGATATGGGTACAGGGGAAAAATTCCTGAATAGAACAGCAATGGCATGTGCTGTAAGATTGAGAATCGATAAATGGGACCTCATAAAATTGTAAAGCTTCTGCAAGGCAAAATACACCTTCAATAAGACAAAAAGACCACCAACAGATTGGGAAAGGATCTTTACCTATCCCAATTGGATAGGGGACTAATATCCAATATATATAAAGAACTCAAGAAGGTGGACTCCATAAAATCAAATAACCCCATTAAAAAATGGGGCTCAGGGCTAAACAAAGAATTTTCACCTGAGGAATAACGAATGGCTGAGAAACACCTGAAAAAATGTTCAACATCCTTAATCATCAGAGAAATGCAAATCAAAACAACCCTGAGATTCCACCTCACACCAGTCAGAATGGCTAAGATTAAAAAATTCAGGTGACAGCAGATGCTGGTGAGGATGTGGAGAATGAGGAACACTCCTCCATTGCTGGTGGGATTGCAAGCTTGTACAACCACTCTGGAAATGAGTCTGGCGATTCCTTAGAAAATTGGATATAGTACTACAGGAGGATCCAGCAATACCTCTCCTGGACATATATCCAGAAGATGTCCCAACCGGTAAGAAAGACACATGCTCCACTATGTTCATAGCAGCCTTATTCATAATAGCCAGAAGCTGGAAAGAACCCAGATGCCCCTCAACAGAGGAATGGATACAGAAAATGTGGTACATTTACACAATGGAGTACTACTCAGCTATTAAAAAGAATGAATTTATGAAATTCCTAGGCAAATGGATGGACCTGGAGGCCATCATCCTGAGTGAGGTAACCCAATCACAAAGGAACTCACACAATATGTACTCACTGATAAATGGATATTATCCCAGAAACTTAGGATACCCAAGATATAAGATACAACTTGCTAAACGCATGAAACTCAAGAAGAACGAAGACCAAAGTGTGGACACTATGCCCCTTCTTAGAATTGGGAACAAAACCCCCATGGAAAGAGTTACAGAGACAAAATTTGGAGCTGTGATGAAAGGATGGACCATTTAGTGATTGCCATATCCAGGAATCCATCCCATGATCAGCTTCCAAACACTGACACCACTACATACACTAGCAAGATTTTGCTGAAACGACCCAGATATAGCTGTCTCTTGTGAGACTATGCAGGGGCCTAGCAAACACAGAAGTGGATGCTCACAGTCAGCTATTGAATGGATCATAGGCTCCCCAATGGAGGAGCTAGAGAAAGCACCCAAGGAACTAAGGGAACTTCAACCCTATAGGTGGAACAACAATATGAACTAACCAGTACCCTGGAGCTCTTGTCTTTAGCTGCATATGTATCAAAAGATGGCCCAGTTGGCCATCACTGGAAAGAGAGGCCCATTGGACTTGCAAAGTTTATATGCCCCAGTACAGGGGAACGCCAGGGCCAAAAAGTGGGAGTGGGTGGGTAGGGAATGGGGTGGTGGGTATGGGGGACTTTTGAGATAGCATTGGAAATGTAAATGAGGAAAATACCTAATTAAAAAAATAAAATAAAATAAAGTTTAAATGTATACTTTGATTGAAGTCATTTTGGTTAATATTAAAAAGAAGTAGTGTAGCAAAATAGAGGCCGAGAGACAGACTAAAACAAAGCACGCATTCTGATAATTATTAAGTTGTGAAACTCAAAACTGGAATATTCTATGCTTTTATTTATCTTTAATTTAAGTTTAATTAACTTTTTTTTATTGATGACTAGGAAATGCTCAGTATAGTTATTCACTAAATATCTTAAAATATAAGTTTAGGCACCTTTAACAAAGATTGTCTTATAAATGTTAATTATAGGAGTATGTGCATACCTTTGTGTGAATATGTGTACAGGAGTTTAGGTGACATCAGATCTGGTGCTAATCTTACAGGCAGTTGTGAGCCACAACACATGAGTGCTGGGATCCAAACTCTATCCTCTGCAAGAGCACTCTGCTTTTGATTGCATAGCTTTTCCTCTGACCTTCAAACTGAGGCTTCCCAGTTTCTTCTGAGTCAGATATGGCTGAAAACATATCCCCCCTCTGTTCCAGCTGTCTCCATGCTGTATAACTCTCCTGTTTGGCTCTTAATCTTACAAGGACTGTTTTGGATTCATGATTTTGTTTTCTATGCTTCTGATACTGAACTAAATGCCCTTCCTTGTCCCATATGGATGTCTGGGTCATCCTGTGTGTCTATGGTTCTACTCTTACATTTAAGAAGGTAACTCATCTGCAGTTCTGACTTCTATTGGTATAGTTTCATTCTTCTGCATGCAGCTCTTCAATATTCTAAATGTTCAGAAAGAAAATTAGTGGCATATGCAAATTATTATACTAAATTAACTTAGTAATTTATTGCTTTCCAGTTCACTTTACTCCCTTTATCAAACACATATGTTTTTATATAAATACCATACTGTTTTGATTGTGGTAAATTTGTAGCATATTTTGAACTATTTCTAGATTTATTCTTTTTACTCAAGAATGCATGTGCTTCCAGGCTTTTCTGATCCCATATAAAATTTAGATGTTTTCTAATGCCTTAATTATTACCATTGTTATTTTCACAGGGTGTTGTGGAGCCAACAATTTTGTTTTCCTGATGTTATTAGCTTCCTATGGTCAACTGTACAAAAATCTGTGTGTGAAAAGAAGTAGTAGTTAAGATGTGTCTTTGGATCAGTGCATCAGAAGTTTTATTCATGGTTATTCGTGTGCAGAATACCATGGTGGTGGGAGTGTGTGGTGAAAGTCAGGTGTTTCCCCGATTGTCCACTAAAATAAAAGATGATGGGTGATATAGGAAGGAGAAAATAAAAGATGGGTGAGAAAGCAAGGAGGGAGGGCAAAGTAAGCTTCAGTCTCTCTCTCTCTCGGTGTGTGTGTATGTGTGTGTGTGTGTGTGTGTGTGTTTGTTTGGGGGAACATTTTGGTAGGTAGACATTTTGGCAATATTAATTTTTCCAATCCATAAATTTTGAATGCCTTTAGACATTTTTTTAAATTTCATTTGATTTCAGTTTCTCCTATCAATATTATACCTATCTGGTAAATGTTCATGGATATCTAATTCTTGTAATTATTTGAAATGAGACATCTTTCTGGATTTGTAGTTCCAATAGTTCATTATTGGTCAAAATGATAAGAGTATCCATCTCTCCCAACATATATGACAGGCACTAAGTGTCATTTTAATATTATTTAAAGGATATAAATGTTTAGTCTTCCTGTATTCATGGCAATTTACTCTGAGGTTCAATTTCTATTTAAAAAAAAAGCAAGGATGAGGAAATCCACTTCCTAATTAGAAGCTCCATGACTTCCCTAGCTGCCTTCAATTAAGAAGTATCAAATAGCTAGACAAACTAACCCTGAGCCATTAGCAAACATCTGGAATATACCATGTGGATACATTAAGTCTACATAAAGAATGCTGACTGGCTTGGCTCTTGAAAGTGTAGCCACAGTCAGGGATGTATGGAACTGTTTGTAGCTGATTTCTCTCTATCTCAATACTCAGTGAACTCTAGCTAACCCTGCCTTTTTTTTTTTTTTTTTTTTTTACTGTCTTTGTAAAAGTGGGAGCACTTGCCCTGGTGGAAGAACAGTTGTGGCTAGTGCTAAGAGGCACATGTTTGTCATTAAATGCAAGTCATGAAGACTGTGAGATGTAATTTTGTTTAGCCCTTGGGATTTGTTATATATCTAGAGAGAGAAAGAGAATACAAAAGAAACCGAGAAAGACACAGAGGTGAAAATAGAGCAGTAACCATAAACAACACAAAAGAGTTTGCTATGTATCAATATTTAAAGTGAAGTAAATAAAAATATCTTTAAAATGTGTGTCAATTTCTCATTTTTGTTACCTGCTGTTGTGATAAAATACTCTGACAGAAACAATTTATGGAAGAAAGGGTTTATTTGTCCTACAATTCCTGTTTCCATCTTATCATGGTTGGAAAGTCAGGTTAACATTAATTTGAAGCAAATGGTTACATTGCAATCCTCAGTGGATAAGAGAGCTTGACGAATTCATTCATGTATTCTTGTGATCTGCTCACTTTCCCAGCTCATAAAATCCACTGTCCTGTCAAAGGAATGATGTTACCCATGGTGGCAGTACATATGTCTTTCTACTAATAAAGATAATCTCTATAGCCAAGCCCTTAGACCTGCCTAAACCTAGACTACCTCCCACTGAGACTACCTAGGTGATTGATGCACAATTATGCTAATCATCATAATTAAAAAGATACCCCTTTTGGTCAAACATTAATTGCTCATTCGATTTGCTTTTTCTACAAATACCTCCCTATAGAAAAGACAGCCAAAAATTTTGCTAGCTTTTATATTGCTTATTTTCCTTATTCCTACTTCATTGGTAAATTCGATGCCAAACAGGAAGATATTACAATTTAATATTTTGAAATAATGTGTTTATTTACTCTTTATTAAGTATCTATTTAAGGAAGCTAAACTGTCTCTATTTTTACTAGAATAAATTTCAACCCTAAGGAGCTTTACATATTTAGTTATTTTCAAAATTAAGCTTTAAACAGGCATGCAAGCCTTGTCATAGATATATACACAAGGCACATGAGTGAGAATTCAACTATAATGATATTTTTTGAGTATTAAACTGATAAGAACAGATACTACACTTGATCTTAGCCTAAAGGCCGAGAAGCGATTATATGTTGTCCTGAAGATATATTATAAATTATAAAAGATTATAAATTTAAAAAGATTATAAATATATCTTTCATATGCAAAATGTTAAGCTTTTATAATGATTAAAATAAATGTAAATAGATTGGTCACCATACATCTCACAAAAGACATACTACCTAGTCACATTTTCAGTGAAATACCAACCTTTATCAGATATTTCCTAGTAAAAATGCATAAAAACCTTTAAACATTTCTATAACACCAGAATAACAGTAGAAAGCAATGGCTATTTCTTAACCAATGTACATGTTCTAATGCTCAAGAGTGAACATTTTGTACTAAAAGAGATTTTATACTGATTATCACCCTTTGAAGAAAAGCAAGTGGTAAATGTTATATATAAAACATGAAACTAGACAAATATTCCCTTACCATCATAAATATTTGTTCTGTGAAACAGAAATGCTTTGTATTTTTTTTAAGGTAAAGTTGGTCAAAGTCCACTGTAACATTGGCAATTTCCTATAAATAATCACCAATCTGTAGGGCTTCTTATGTATTTGGAATTACTTTCTTTTGGTTGGCACAGTAAGAGTCTGACAAAAATCTTCCTTTTATTTGGGTGATTTCGTTGATGATTCAACAGTAACCAAGTTAAAAGGAACATTGGTATAGAAAAATGTTTTCAGGTAACTCTCACTGTCTTGTTGAATGGCTTTTATTGCCTTTTATGATCTCTTTGCCCATTTGATTTTGTGAAGTGTATTTTTGAAGATGAAAAAAAAAGTTCTAATGTTTTCAAAATGGGCCTGTGTTGGGCATTCGTTCTAATATCAGCCTTTGAAGCTCTGTTGGCTAATTCATCACCCTTAGAAACTTCGTCCATTTGTGAGCTCTGCACAGAAACTGAATTCTTAGCAGGCAGCCATATGGCTTCAGAGAAGTCAACTATGTTTCCTATGAAAAATTTTAGTTCTGAATTTAAATGGAAAACTTTTTCTTTTAAAGTGTTCTCTATTGCATAATACATAATAAATATATATTTGGTAATGAGTATTTATATAAAGTCTAGAATTCACTTTCAGATGCAATTACTGCTATTAACACAAAGCATGTGCAGACTGAATTCTAGATGAAACAGGTTTCAAATCAATATACCTTGGATGACCTAAACAATCCTCTTTTTATCCCAACTAAGTGACATATCAGCCAACCATATTAAATATGTTTTATAAACAAAAATATCAGATGAACCAGAGCAGAATTTTTTCATCAAAATATATTTTACTCAATGTCAAGGAAGAAAGTATAGGCAATTTGAGTTGGTCAATGTCTCTTCAAATTCTAGGGCACAAATTAAAGGAATAAGAATATCAGCATATAACTTTTCAATAAAACAATGTGCTCGCTATAAAAGAGTTGGAATACATGTAACACATTAGTAGTCTAAGACATTATCTTTGTTTTTATAAAAACAAGAGATATAATAGAGTCCTAAATCCTTTGATATATACTTAATATTAATACTAAATAGACAAAGATATTCATACCTATATTGAGAGAGAGACAGAGATATCTGTTACAGAGGCAAGCTCTAGATACTGGTACCAAATCAGAATATTTCAACATGTTGAAAAGCTAATGTTAAGGATGATACTAGCACAACCAGACCATTTACCATAATATTATGATAACCTCTAGTCTCAATCTCTATAGAATCCTTGCTTATTTCTGAAGCATCATGACCTCCACTGTCCATATTTCTTTCATCATTCTAATCAGAATAGCCTATTTTAAGCTCTTATAGCATACCAGGGTTCTTATGACCTATAGTTCCAAACTTCTCTACACATATCCTAAAAACTAGCTCTAAAGAAGTATGAACCGATGCAGTCACATTCATCACAGGAAGAATCCTGTGATGATGAATTACCCCCAGTACTAATTTTCTTTAATTACTCTTCCCATCATAATAGCCATATAATTGATAAGACACAAGATAGGAAAAAGATTCATTTTGATTCACTGCTTGAGAGGGCATAGCTCAGAGTAGTCACCCATTGTGGCAGGAAAAACACAGTGGTAGAACCCATTTGTAGCTTTGCCAAAGAAAGCAGCTGCTAAAGTCCTGGCAGTAGTCAAGCAGAGAGACTGTGCTAGGACAATGAGTAGCCAATAGTCTATCAGACTCACTCACTGGTGACATGTTTTCTTCAGTGAGTCATCTATGCATTTTTCCATAGCTTTCTAAAACAAGGCAAACAGCAGTCTATTAAGTATTCACAGTTTATCATGGCGGGGGCAGAGAGGGGGAGGCCAGGGACAAGCACAGCTCTAACTTGACTATGAGGAAGTAAGTTGCATTATGTGTACATTCCATAAGCAAAGAATAAACTCTTGTACTTGGTAAATAAATAAATTAATTAATTAAAAAAATTAAAAAATAAAGGATTCATAGTCTTGAGCTCCTTGGTCACATTTGAGTCATACTAGAACAGTAGAAATATCCATACTAAAATATACCATTCATACAAATGCACCCAAATCATACTTGCCCAAACAGTTTAAAATGTGAGACCATACAAGTCAGCCAGGAACAGATGCCACATAAAATAATAGGAGGGACTTATTTCAACTTTCATATATCTCCCATTTTCTTTTCTTCCAAATTCTATTGTTTCTTAGAGTACTTGCAACCCCATAAATAAATCAACAGGTAATTTTCTTAGAATGAAAGAATAAGCCTTCCCAAATCTATGACTTTTTACATAACAAAAATATGTGCATGGTATGAAACTAAGATTAGATTCTCCTTTGCCCATTGAACATGTGACAGAATGCTATCACCTCCTTGAGAGACAGAGATTTATATAACATCAGTTCTTATACTAAGCACATGAAAGCTGTGTGTACAAAGGCCTCTTGGATTGGTAGATGTGAACATATGAAACCCAGGATGCCTATATTTTCTGAGATGATGTTTTTTCTTCTAAACAAATTTGCACTTGAAACTTGTTAATCTACCCAACAAGGAAAGGTCTTTGATAGGGCTCTCACAAATTATATGTTCAGTCTCTACATATCCATGTTATTTTAAAATCATGATTGATATGTCCCTAGACTTTCTGGGTCTTCTTTCATAGTCAGTACACTGACATACTGAATAATAAGCATAAAATTGTTGAAAAGTATTGCCAAGATATTTACAATTCATAATTCCTATAAAATTGTAGAACCTTTCTCTATAGGAACCTAGACTATTTCTTATTTTACAATTTAGTATACATCTAAAAGGTGCTTTCTCAAGATTTCTGCTAATATAGATAATATCCTCTACTGATTAAAAATATTGTTATTATAGAAGTCAAGCCAAATTCTTGTTAACTGTCTCTCTCTCACTCCTGAAATAGTGCCACAATTGAGTGAACATTTGCTGGCTATGCTTGTGAGTGTCACTGTGAACTTCTTACAGTTTAAATGCTTACGTTTTATATTTCATGATTATGTGTATGGTGATTCCCACAATTTTAACAACAATAATTTCTATTGCTGTGAGAAATCCTAATTAGAAGCAAACGTCCATCATTGGTAACCATATGCTACTGAAAATATTCTTCATCAAGGTTTTTAAAAATATTGATTTCTTTCACTCCAGTGATTTCTGAATTTGTTTAATGAGGTCCTGTGAGGCATTTTTGGAAAGAAATCCTGACTTTGAGGTGTAAAATCTTAGATTAAAATTTATTTACAGTTTCACTTCCATGAGCTTACCTGTCACATAACCAATACTGTACTAAAGAAATTCCACAAAATCTACATCATTTATTATGAAGCACCCTTATATTCTGGATTCAAGGCATCAAATCAGTAGACAGTCAAGTCTGACCATACATAATCTTGTAGGAATATAATGTTCCAGTTTATGAACAAGAATCTACATTTTAGTCATGCTATACCTGTCTTACAGAGCCTTTTTATCCTATTAGCAAAGATCTCATTTTTCACTAATACCTCTGGATTATATTAGTTGTATCATCCTCATTTGCATTTAATTCAGTACCCTAAAGAATAGTTACAGTGTTTCTAACCTACATAGGCTAATATAAGTAAAGACAAAAACCTGAAGGTAATAGGTTTAAGGAAATGAAGATCACCATTCATGCAGACTAGATGATCCTCTGTTAGGTAAAAGAGAACTTTTTTGGTATGTTGTAAGATAAAAGAATCTTTAACAGCTTGTGGTTGTCATAATTGTCCATCCAGTTATCACCCCCCCAAAGTACCTTAAATACCATATTTTTCCATCACAATAAATAACTATAAAGGCCATACCCGTATCATTTGAAGACTGAAACTTAGCCATTGGAATTAAACCAAAGACATGAGTTTTCTAAGATATTATCTTTTAAAATATGTTTTAGGCTCAAACTAATGTTTTACAATCATTTTGATTGGTTTCAATATATGCATTCTTAGGTGGTGTCAAAAGTGAAATCTCTAGTAACACCCAAGTTTATTCTCTTGTATTTTATGGATTCGTTTAATTTATTTTAAATTTTGTATTACGGTTTTTCTTCTTACTTTTGAATTTCCTGATATTCTCTGTTTGGTAGTGGGAATTGAGACAAATAGATTTCAGATTTATTTTAATTTAGTCAGTAGTCAAAGTGGATTTGAGATTCATCGTTGCTATGGTTACCCCCAGCACTGTATAACTATTAATTTCTTCACTGGCATAAAGTGTTTGAAATGGCAATTAGCTAGAGGTTCTTCCCCCAATGTCTGCTCTGCCCTTTGCATTTAGCCCACTGTTGCGGTAGGTGTCATTGAAAATACATGTCTCTTGCAACTGCTTTATCTCTATTTTATGATTATTTGCTTGTAATGTATGTAAGCCTGCTCCCAGGGTTGGCATCTTTTGATATCTCGATTGGGCATGAGTGTTAGGCAATGTTTCCCAGGAACCTCACTCTTTTCTGGGTATGGTATCTTCTCTCCCACCACTCCTTAAAGTTCTTCTTCATGTCTTTTATTCTTTCTCCAGTTGTATTGTTTCTTCATTAACACCATCTAAACAACAACAATTTTAGCTCTTCCTCCTTAATATTTTGCGCACCATTATTTTTCACAAGGTAAAAATGAGGTAGACACATTTACAAGCTTGTTATGATTCTCTCTAGAACAGCATAAGGATAGATAATCATTTAGCTTTTCAGTGCAAACCTTACATTTTATTTCAATAACATTTTTTTCATGGAATAAAACTACATGTCAATATTTTGGCAATGAGAGAAATCAAAATGTATATGAGCATCTAAATTTGCTAATGTTTTCATATACTATAGACATTCTGATTTTTTGAGAAAGTTAAAATTTGCAGTATAGCAATCCATTTAAATGCCACAAAATGTGTATGGAACTCTTTGCCGCTTAACATTCCACACAAGCACTTTATTCTTCCTGTATCGCTCCCACTGGTCATTCTTCAGCCTCCAGGAAACTATTTGGGTATCTCATCATCAGCATTTCTTTTTTTAACTCTTTATTTAAAAGTTAGTTCTTTGATAATTTCTTTTTAACAGTTTTTTTTAGTTTTATTTATTATTATATTCTCATCATTTAAAACTATTTTCAAATTCAAGTATATTTTGACCATATCCACCAAGTCCCTTCAGATCCTTTCCTCATTTCTCCATCCATTCATCCATGCATCCACCCATCCATCTCTCTATTCATCCATTTATTTCTTTTAAAAACAAAAACAAAGTATAACAACATAAAAAGATAAACTAGCATAGCAAAATTCGGTAAGACAAATTAATAGAAATAAAGAGTCCAAGAGTAGAGTTGAGAATCAGTGATACACTCATTTCAACAATCCCATAGAAACACTCAACTGGAAGCCATAGCATATATGCAGAGGACATAGGGCATATCCATGCCATCACTGTGCATGCTTCTTCAGTCTCTGAGTTTTCTTTATGCCCTTCATTCTCTGGGGTTCTTACCCCCTTTTGTCTTCACCTCTACAGGATTGCCTGAGCTCTGAGGGGAGGGATTTGATGGAGACATTCCATTGAGGGCTGAGAATCAAAGCCCTCTCACTCTGTACATAATGTCTCTCTTGGGAGTCTGTATATTTGTTCCACTCTGCTGCAGGAGGAAGATTCTCTGACGATAGTTGAACTGTGTATATAGCAGAATTTTATACGGTGACTTTTAGCCATTTTTTTCATGTGCAAACTCCCACATCCATTCCCCTTACTTACCCATCCAACTCTGTGTCCTCCTTCTTCCCCAGTGAAGGTCAACTTGTGCTATCCACATAGTCTTGAATGTATAGCCTTCTAGTAGGCCTGTTTACCAGGGATTACACTCACAGAAAACGTACTTTTCCATTCACAGCAACTAACAATGGACAATAATGCTTCATCTTACTTTAGGATTTTATGCCCCACTCTCTTCTCCATTGTGGGAATACTTCTGGCGTAGTTTGGCAGAGGTAGTGGACATAGTGTAAAACCTAGTGTGAGTTTATGTAAACCTGTCTTTCTGTGTTTAAAATGACACTGTTTCCTTATTTTCATACACCATTGCTGGCTCTTATGCTCTTTCTGCTCCATCACTCAAAACAGTCCTTGGGACTTTGAAGGAGATAATATGCTATTTGTTTTCATCACAGCTGAACAATTTTCATTCTCTTATTCACTGTTCCTTGGCTAGTTCTGGGTCTCTGTGTTGATGATCATCTGTTGAAAACAGAACCTTCTTGATGAGGGTTACAAAATGCACTAATTTGTGAGTTTATTGTTATATCATTATGAATTGATTTAATATTAGGTCGTTTTGACAAAATAATGTACTATGTTCTATGGTAAGGGCTATGCCCTATCAAGACATAGATTATCTACCTTACAATGGTGTCAAATATACATTTCATCTGTGGAGCACACCTTTAAGTCCATCAGGACCTTGTTGATTATACTAGCATTTCTAAGAGCAATATCAATCTTTGTCCTTATCTGTAGCTCAAACTTCCCTTCCTTAATTTAACTCAGTTTCAACCTTTTGGTGTTTATTGTAAAAGGATCCTTCATATTTTCTTGGATTGTGGAAGAATTTTCATTTTCTATAAGAATATACATAAACTGCAATTATATTTTATTCATTTCCTTAAGAAACTGAACTAAAATATAATTGCACTCAGTAATTATATTTCCTCCTTCAGGTGATTATTATATACCCCAAGGACATGTTGATCTTTCCTTGTCCATTTGGCATAATTAGATGTATCTTATGGAATACAAATATCTTCACAACATAATAGCATTATTTTATAATATCTAATATTATGAATCATAAGTAATTTTGGTGATTACTTTTAATAGTAATGTGTGTCTAGCTTAATTATCACTAACAAAATGCACACCACTAAAAAAAGTCTAAAATAATGAAATGTCCAAAACTATTTTATAATATTGAATACGCTTAGACTTAGGTCATAAAAAATGATGCAGTTTTTATCCAAAAGTACCAACATTTGAAAGAATTTTGTTTTAGAAGTATACTATAAACAAAGTATGATTTTCAAAAGTATTATTCTAACATTCTAAATTGTTCCCTAAAACCTGCAAAATACACTTTAATTGTGCTTATTTTCAGTTCCTAACTAATGTTTGTAGCAATCTGAGTAAATGCCACCACTTGTTATCTATAATCCATGTATCTACCTTTGCAAATATATACTCAATTATTATACACATATCAAGAAATACTAGAAGAGAGGACTTCTTGTCTCATTTGAAAGAATTTCTTTTGTTATTATTGGATTATTTTTGTCTTACTCAGCACTTTGTTCATCTGATACACATTAAAGTTAAACAGACAAAACACTGGAACAAACTCAAAAATCTATGAGATCTATTTTACTAATTAATTTACATATTTATTTAATAGACATATCTGCTTGCTTATCATTTAAAAGATGCCATGCTTGATAAAAGGAACTCAGAAACAAAGTAAGAAGTCTTCAGTCACTTGTCTAAACTGTAGTGTAACTTGAATCTTGACTGCAGAAATGAAATGGATAGTGGGAAGGGAGTGTTTGGGCATCTATAATCATCCTTCAGTGTACACTGCTTTCATTGTCATTATTTTTATTAAAAATTGATTTTTCATACAATTTTAAAAAAGAAGTCTTTAGTCAAGGACCTAAGGTTTTGTGGACATAGTAACAGTTTCTGTTAGAAGAAGAAAACATAAATGAAAAATTAAATGTCCTCATTTAAATTGTACAATACAGTATACTTCACTAAATAACATGAAATAAACACATACACACACAGTAACCTCAAGCTTTTTAAGCTCTTGGTGTAATTCTGATACCAATATTTTTAGAACATTTTTAATTTTTCATGCAATTTCTTTTGATCATACTCTTTCTTCTACCCCATATCCTCTCTGATAGCCCCTCCATTCTTATCCACCCATATTCATATTCTGATTTGCTTAAAAACAAACATAAACAGATGAAGAAAACAAACAGAACTATAAAAACAAACAACACACACATACACACATACACACACACAAACACACACACACAGAGGCAATGGAGTCTGTTTGTGTTGGCAAACTACTCCTGAACGTGAGACTTGCCCCTGAGTATGGCTATTATAACCAGCATCACTCCATTTGAAAAAAGAAAAAAAGATTTTTCTGTGTCTAGGAGGTATCAATAGCAAATGGCTATTTTGGTCAGGAAGGAATTTTGTGCTCATTTTCTTTCTCTATGCTGGGATTCTGTTTGACTTGAATTCATGCAGGTGTAGTTAATGAGGCCCAGAAACTGAGACTAGATAAGCCATGGGTGGAGAGGAAACTTTCTACTATTTTTCTGTTAAATGCACATAACAAAATAAGCCCTAAAGACAAATTGCTTTGCACATAGATCAGTGCATCATTCAGCTTTCATTAGAAAAACATCTTTCTGCAGGAGATGATAATGAAGGCAGAGACACAAAGTAGACACTATCTACTGTGAGAGATGGTGGAACATTCAGCTCTAAACAGGATGTCTTCATTACACTCTTCCCTTCAAGGACTGAGAATCTGTTAAAAAGCGAGTAAGTAAAGATCTCAAGAAAAGAGCATTTTAAAGACACAACACAACTGAGGTATATATGAACTCTCAGAAACTGTGACAATATGTCCAAAACCAAATTCTACATTTTTAATGAATTGCTAACAAGTTTACATGACCATATGATAGTGGTCTGCCATAAACTATGCTTTGAAAATTGGTATAAACATTATTTTCAGCATGTTAGAGAAGATGGTGTTCTGGTTGAATAAGTGAAAGAATCCCAGTGCTATAGATAGGCTGATGGCTCAGTGGGTAAAATGTTTTGCATGTAGGCTTAGAGAAGTGAGTTTGAAACCTTGAAACCATCTTAACCTGGACACAATGTAAAGTGTTTGTAATCCTAGTGCACCAATGAAAAATTGAGTGTGGAAATGAGAGTGATCCAGAAACTCCCTGGCAATTTATTTTGGCATATGTAGCAACAAAACATCAACGAAATAGATCCTGTTTTAGGAACATGCCTGCCATGACTCACACACATCAATTCTACCTAGAGACACACACACAGAGGGAGAGAGAGACAGAGAGACAGAGAGACAGAGAATCTCGTTGATGGACCCCAAAGACCATGATGGCCTGAGAAGCACATAGGACATCTTCACTCGCCTTTCTGCCTTACTGTGAAATTCCTCAGTCCCATACCAATCCCTGTATAAGGCCACTTGCAGGGACTTCAGCACCCTCTGCCTTCCTTCACAGAGGCGACCACTGAACCATGAGCCTTTACTCCTTACTGTGAACACTGTCTGCCCACCCCTTTCTAAATTATCCCCTTGGCTTTGTGACATCCCTCAATACCTAAAAACACTTTCTAACTGAGACTCCCAATGGCCATACCTCCCAATGGCAGGTAATCAAGTAGGGAATTCATGCCTTCTTCCTGTCTTTCATTATAATCTCTCTGTTCTCATACTCAACCCAGCCTGCTAACAACTCTCTTATAGAGGTCACTTTGAAGATTAAAGGTGTTTATCAAGCATAAAAGACAATAGTTGTTTATACCATTTCCAAAAGAGCCAAATTCATAGCACTAAATATCTACTATTGTTTTTTAATGGAAAGATCTCATTTTTACAATTTAGCCGTATGACTGAAAGGAATTGATCAGAAACAAGAACATTCAAAAGGAGTACACTGCATGAAATAATCAATCTTGGGGCTGAAATAAATAAAATAGAATCTACAATATACAAGGAATCTAAGAAGTGAAAAGATGATTAATTGCAAAAAAAATCATTAGGATTGATCAATTTTAACTAAATTTTCTAAAACACAGAGAGGGAAAATAAAAATTAATCAGATCAGACACAAAACTGGGACATAATAACATGTAATTTCCTCATTAGGAACTCTAGAGAATCATAAATAAATACTTTAAAAATATTTACTTGATGCCGGGCGTGGTGGCGCACGCCTTTAATCCCAGCACTCGGGAGGCAGAGGCAGGCGGATTTCTGAGTTCGAGGCCAGCCTGGTCTACAAAGTGAGTGCCAGGACAGCCAGGGCTACACAGAGAAACCCTGTCTCGAAAAACCAAAAAAAAAAAAAAAAAAAAAAAAAAAAAAAGCATAACAGTAATCTTTAAACAAAACAAACAAGCAAACAAAAAGCCACACAAACATAATTCTACCTCTAACAACAAAAATAACAGGAAGGAATAATCCCTTTTTCTTAGTATCTCTTACAATCAATGGACACAATTCCCTACAAAAGACATAGACTAACAGACTGGATAGGTAAACAGGACCCAGCATTTTGCTGCATATAGGAAATGAACCTCAGTGACAAAGGCAGACACTACCTCAGAGTAAAAGTTTAGAAAACAGGGTCCTATCAGCACAATCTTGCTAGTGTATGCAATGGTGTCAGCATTTGGAGGCTGATAATGGGATGGATCCCTGGATATGGCAGTCTCTAGATGGTCCACCCTTTTGTCTCAGCTCCAAACTTTGTCTCTGTAACTCCTTCCATGGGTGTTTTGTTCCCAATTCTATGAAGGGGCAATAGCAGTCTCTAGTGAGACCACGCCGGGGCCTATCAAACACATAAGTGGAATCTCACAGTCAGCTATTGGATGAATCACAGGGCCCCCAATGGAGAAGCTAGAGAAAATACTCAAGGAGCTAAAGGGATCTGCAACCCTATAGGTGGAACAACATTATGAACTAACCAGTACCCCGGAGCTCTTGACTCTAGCTGCATATGTATCAAAAGATGGCCTAGTCGGCAATCACTGGAAAGAGAGGCCCATTGGACTTGCAAACTTTATATGTCCCAGTACAGGCGAATTCCAGGGCCAAAAAGTGGGAATGAGTGGGTAGGGGAGTGGGGGGGGGGGAGGGTATGGGGGACTTTTGGGATAGCATTGGAAATGTAATTGAGGAAAATACGTAATAAAAAATTTTTAAAAAAAGTTTAAAAAAACAATTTTTCAGCAGGTGGTCCCAAGAAACAAGCTGAAGTAGCAATTCTAATATCGAATAAAATCAGCTTTCAATCAAAAGTTATCAAAAAGGTAAGGATGAAAACTTAATACTGGTCAAAAGGAAAATCTACCAAGATGAACTCTAAATTCTGAAAATCTATGCTCAAAATGCAAGGGCATCTACATTCATAAAAGAAACTTTACTAAAGCTCAAAGCACACATCACACCCCACACAATAATAGTGGGAGAATTCAACACCCCACTCTCAGAATTGGACAGGTCATGGAAACAGAACCTAAACAGAGACATGGTAAAACTAACAGAAGTTATGAACTAAATGGATCTAACAGATATTTATAGAACATTTCATCATAAAGCAAGAGAATATATCTTCTTCTCAGCACCTCATGGTACCTTCTGTAAAACTGACCATATAGTTTGTCACAAAACAGGCCTCCAAAGATAAAAGAAGATTGAAATAATCCCATGGACCCTTTAAGATCACCATGGACTAAGGCTGGTCTTAAATCCAACAAAACAACAGAAAGCACACATAAACATGGAACAACACTCTATTCAATGATAACTTGGTCAAGGAAGAAATAAAGAAAGAAATTAAAGGCTTTTTAGAATTTAATGAAAATGAAGACACACCATACCCAAACTTATGGGACACAATGAAAGCAGTGACAAGAGGAAAACTCATAGTTCTAAGCGTCTCCAAAAAGAAACTGAAAAGAACTTACACTAACAGCTATACAGCACACCTGAAAGTTCTACAACAAAAAGAAGCAAATACATCCAAGAGGAGTAGACTGCAGGAAAAAAAATCAAACTCAGGTCTGTTAATCAACCAAATATAAATAAAAAGAACTATGCAAAGAATCAACAAAACCAGCCGGGCATGGTGGCACAAACCTTTAGTCCCAGCACTCGGGAGGCAGAGGCAGGCAGATTTCTTAGTTCAAGGCCAGCCTGGTCTACAAAGAGAGTTCCAGGACAGCCAGAGCTATACAGAGAAACCCTGTCTCGAAAAACAAACAAACAAACAACAAGTAAAGAATCAACAAAACCAGGAGCTGGTTCTTTGAGAAAACCAACAAGATAGAGAAACTCTTAGCCACACTAACCAGAAGGTACAAAGACAGTATCCAAATTAATAAAATCAGAAATGAAAGGGGAGACATACCAATGAAATATATCTTTGGTGAATATTAACAGTTAAAAATATTAAATCAGCCGGGCTTGGTGGCACATGCCTTACCTTTAATCCCAGCACTCGGGAGGCAGAGGCAGGCAGATTTCTGAGTTCGAGGCCAGCCTGGTCTACAAAGTGAGCTCCAGGACAGACAGGGTTATACAGAGAAACCCTTTTTCGAAAAAAGAAAACAAACAAACAAACAAAAAATACTAAAATCATGTTATACAAAATCAAGATAAAAAACAAACAAACAAACAAACACAGACAGACTGAAGAATTTATTATAAAAATACCATCAAAGATTCAAAGAAGTAACAACTCTGCTCCTAAAATTTTTCCTCCAAATAGAAACAGAAGGACCATTCTGTAATTCATTTTATGAGATTGCAATTGTCTCGATACCTAAATCACAGAAAGGTGGAACATAGAAAATAATAAGAACAATATTCCCCATGAACATAGTTGCAAAAATGTTTTCAATAAAACACTTGCAAAATAAATAGATAATAAATCAGAAACATCATCCACACAATCATCTCAACTTCATACTAGAGATACAGGGATGGTGCAACACACATAAATCCAAGTCTACCTCAAGGTCCATCTATTCCAATATTGGTTATATACTCAAGGACTCTGCATGCTATTACAGAGACACTTGCTTAACCATATTCATTACTTCTCTATTCCTAAAAACCCAAAATTGAACCACTCTTGATGTCCACCAATAGATAATGAAAATGTGTTGTATTTACACAGTGAAATATTACTCAGCTAATTAAAATGAAATTATAAAATTTGCAGGTAAGGGGATGGAGCTAGAAATTAATTTTTCTGGGTAAGAGTTCCAACTCCAATAGACAAATAGGGTAAATATTCACTTATATGAAGATGCTACATTTTGAGTCTTGGATAGGCACGCCATGATCCATGGACCTTAGATGTGGGATCATGAAAGTCAGCCTGTTTTGGTTGAGCAAAGCTTGCTCCAGAGACACCCTAGAAAAGTCTACAAGTACAGAACAGTGAGTCATGTTACTGGAGACATAGGCACCTGAAACCACAGAGCCCCTAACTGCATAATCTTGTGACTGTAAATCATGCAGACAATGTCCCCAGCTCCTGGCATTCTGGCTAGACTCCACCCTCACAGTTACTTGTCAATGGCCAGGTATGCTCCTTCCCACAATTACCAGGCAACAACAAGGTAGCCCAGCCCACTATTAAAAGGGGCTGCTCTTCCTCTCTTCTCTCTCTTAACCTCTCACCTTTCTTACTCTCATCCCTAGCTCTCCTTCTCTCCCTCCCTCCTCCCCTTCTCTTCCTGTGGCTATGGCTGGCTTCTCTCTTTTACCTTTTCTTTTTCTCTCTGCCTTTCTATTAAAAAGCTCTAAAACCATAGACTGTCTGTTCACCAAGGCCTGCAGTTCTTGAAGGATGGAATAGGCTTTCTCCTGAAGAACCTCACTCCTGCTGGAAGGCCTTCCAACACTCCAGCCACGGAACTGACCAAGGAGTCTAGCCTATGTGGGAACCACCCAGTGCCCCCTCTCCACTTGCCCTCTCCTTTGGGCCCTGGGGTTGACCCGGCTGCCACCTGGGCCTCCACTTTGTTATCAGCTCATCTGCAACATACAGTGGCATCTGAGATATCTGAGACAGAGAATCTGTTATCTCTGGCCTCTCTGAGGCCCAAAGACCTCAGACTGCCCCTTGTCTACCCCTCCGTGGGCTGGGGTTCCATGTCTTCACACAGCCAGACACCTATCTGGGGCTGCGTGGAGAGAGTGCAGCAGTCCTCCATGTCTGCTTGCTCAGAGCACCGGAACTCTGATGGGACACAGGTTCTCTCCCACCCCCTTGATTCCCCCACACCCAATGACCCACACTTAGGTATAGAGTAAGGTATTCAGTGGTGAGGTTCCTGAGAAAAGGAAAGTAAACTATCATAGTTATGGAGAGACAGGGCAAAATGGTATAGGAGGATTAAACACAGAGAAGGAAGAAGGGGAAGGGAGGAAGTACAGGGAGATAGAGTTGAATCTACGGGCCTCTGAGGGGTCTTATGGAAACCTATTACAAAAGAGGATTCTTAATAAATACACATGAATAAAGAAACTTAAATGAGAACACTAATTAACAAGGAGGCAAAAATACAACTGGTTATTTATAATAGCCAGAAGGTGGAAAGAACCCAGATGTCCCTCAACAGATGAATGTATACAGAAAATATGGTACATTTACACAATGGAGTACTACTCAGCTATTAAAAAGAATGAATTTATGAAATTCCTAGGCAAATGGATGGACCTGGAGGGTATCATCCTGAGTGAGGTAACCCAATCACAAAAGAACTCACATGAATCCATCCCATAATCAGCTTCCAAACGCTGACACCATTGCATACACTAGCAAGATTTTGCTGAAAGGACCCAGATATAGCTGTCTCTTGTGAGACAATGCCAGGGCCTAGCAAACACAGAAGTGGATGCTCACAGTCAGCTATTGGATGGATCACAGGGCCCCCAATGTAGGAGCTGGAGAAAGTACCCAAGGAGCTAAAGGGATCTGCAACCCTGTAGTTGGAACAACATTATGAACTAACCAGTACCCCAGAGCTCTTGACTCAAGCTGCATATGTATCAAAACATGGCCTAGTCAGTCATCACTGGAAAGAGAGGCCCGTTGGACTTACAAACTTTATATGACCCAGTACAGGGGAATGCCAGGGCCAAATAGTGGGAGTGGGTGGGTAGGGGAGTGGAGGGGAGTGTATTGGGGACTTTTTGGATAGCATTGGAAATGTAAATGAGGAAAATACCTAATAAAAATTAATTCTGAAAAAAAAAACTCACATGATATGTACTCACTGATAAGTGGATATTAGCCCAGAAACTTAGAATACCCAAGATATAAGATACAATCTGCAAAACACATGAAACTGAAGAAGAATGAAGACCAAAGTGTGGACACTTTGCCCCTTCTTAGAATTTGGAACAAAATACCTATGGAAGGAGTTTCAGAGAC
Source organism: Mus caroli (assembly GCF_978045245.1). Lineage (NCBI taxonomy): Eukaryota > Metazoa > Chordata > Mammalia > Rodentia > Muridae > Mus > Mus caroli. The sequence continues at coordinate 89,609,259 of NW_028227258.1, read as the reverse complement.
AAAGTTTGGAGCTGAGACGAAAGGATGGACCATCTAGAGACTGCCATACCCGGGGATCCATCCCATAATCAGCCTCCAAACGCTGACACCATTGCATACACCAGCAAGATTTTGCTGAAAGGACCCTGATATAGCTGTCTCTTGTGAGGCTATGCCAGGGCCTGGCAACACAGAAATGGATGCTCACAGTCAGCTATTGTATGAAACATGGACCCCCAATAGAGGAGCTAGAGAAAGTACCCAAGGAGCTAAAGGGGTCTGCAACCCTATAGGTGGAACAACAAAATGAACTAACCAGTACCCCCAGAGCTTGTGTCTCTAGCTGCATATGAAGCAAAAGATGGCCTAGTCGGCCATCATTGGGAAGAGAGACCCCTTGGTATTGCAAACTTCATATGCCTCAGTACAGGGGAATGCCAGGGCCAAGAAGTGGGAGTGGGTGAGTAGTGGAGTGGTGGGAGGGTATGGGGGAATTTTGGAATAGCATTTGCAATGTAAATGAAGAAAATACCTAATTAAAAAATTTAAAAAAAAGAAAAACAGAAAACAAAAAACAAAAACAAAAACAAAACAAAACAAAACAAAAATACAAATGAACATGTCTTTCCACCAAATAAAACCTCCAGTGCCAGAAATGTGTTATGCCTAATTCATTTATTATTGGCTACAGGGTCCCAGTGAAAATCCGCAACTCAGGCTTTTTCCAAAGCTTACTCCTCTCAAATGGATGGTAAGGCCACATTGCTGAAGAAAAAGCCTATATATCTTATTGAACATGGAGAAGCAGAGCTAGCAGTTAAAGAGACCCTCGATCTCTACTGACTAGTATTCATTGTACGTAAGGTTAGTCTGCATGCTATCAGAGGAGAAGAGTAAACACAAACTCATCTATTTACCCTGTGATCTCCATCGTTACCTGTCTACAAGAGATACTGGTACAACGGTGGCACAAAAGATGTGGGAGTACCTTACCACTACCTGGCTGGGTTTCTGGTCCACTTCATGGGATGGAATCCTTGCCTCACACTGTTTACACATCCAAGGACCTGGGACAAGACAGGCCATGAACCCAGGGAAAACCAACTACTCCTTTTCTGCTAAGTAAATGTAACTGTAAAAGTAAAATGCAATGCCATTCTACTATGCCCACTTATTACTATGTTCCTCAGCTTCCATCAAGTATTTTCCCTCAGGATTCAGGGAACTTTGTGGAGGAAGAGACAGAGAGAATAAGAGTCAATGGAAGAAGATATTACTGAAAACAATGCCTTCCATAAAGATCATGATTCACACAAGTATGAACTCACAGAGAGAGTACCTGCCCAGGTCCAAGTCAGATGAGATCCCAGCACTGAATGGGATGACTGGAGATAATCTTCCATTACTATAAAGAGGCTGTCCCTATTTCACAACTGTTTGTAGAGGGAAAATCGTTTTTTCCAATAGTCTAACAGGACACAAACTTCTTTCAAGGGCAGGACACACAGACAACTAAAAATGAATTCAGTGTTATTTGGGAAGATATTTCCTGGCGTTTTTTACTTTACCTAAGTAGTCTTTTGCTTATATATTATGGTTTCCTGTTTTGTGTTTTCTTTGTGTGTATGTTTTTGTGTTTCATGGGTTTTCATTCTCTATCTTTGTTTTGGGGGATTTTGTTTTGTTTCCTATTCTCTGTTTTACTATTTTTTTCTGTTGCATGTTTGTTTTCTAAAAAGAGAGACTAAGGTAAATTTTAATGGTGGGAAGGGTTTAGGAGGAGATGGGAAATGAGAAACTGTAATCAGAATGTATTGTATGATAAAAAAAAAATCTACTTTTTATTTTTTTGTTTTTTTCAAGACAGGGTTTCTCTGTGTAGCCCTGGCTATCCTGGAACTCACTCTGTAGACCAGGCTAGCCTCAAACTCAGAAATCCACCTGGCTCTGCCTCCCAAGTGTTGGGATTAAAGGCTTGCCGGCACCACTACCTGGCAAAAAAATCTATTTTTTTTTTAGTGTATTTTTTTTTTTAGATATTTTCTTTATTTACAATTCAAATGCTATCCCAAAAGATTCCTATACCCTCCCCCCCCACCTTGCTCTCCTACCGACCCACTCCCACTTCTTGGGCCTGTCCTTCCCCTGTTACTGGGGCATATAAAGTTTGCAAGACCTAGGGGCCTCTCTTCCTATTGATGGCCAACTAGGCCATTTTCTGCTACATATGCAGCTAGAGACATGAGCTCTGGGGGTACTGGTTAGTTCATATTGTTGTTCCACCTATAGGGTTGCAGACCCCTTCAGCTCCTTGGGTACTTTCCAGAGACAAAGTTTAGAGCCAAGGCGAAAGAATAAACCATCCAGAGACTACGCCATCCGGGGATTCATCCCATAATCAGCCACAAAACTCAGACACTATCGCATATGCCAGCAAGATTTTGCTGAAAGGAACCTGATATAGCGGTCTCGTGTGGGGCTATGCCAGTGCCTGGGAAATACAGAAGTGGATGCTCACAGTCATCTATAGGATGGAACACAGGGCCCCCAATGGAGGAGCTAGAAAAAAATCTATTTTTAATAAACAATATTAGTCCTGTTGACATGGCCCTGGGTCATCTTATTGAAGAATTTGACATATTATCTAGTGATTTGCTCTGCTCTAATTATGAGATTAGCTATTTAATTATAGCCGAAAGAAATTACAAAATTTAGTGATAATTTTATCATGCCAAAGTAGCTTTATCTACTGTGGTAAAATTAAATTAGCATTACTTCTTACTTTGACAAATAGTATAAATGATTTCAAAAAGTCCTGAACCTTTGGGAACAAACTGAATAACTGAATAAGCTGAGTGATCAGAAACTAAAATAAAACAAAACAAAACAAAAAAAGAACAAAAACAAACAAACAAGAACCCAAATTATCAATAACATAATTTTGATGTGATTGTCAGCCTGCCCTAGTTATTTAAATATGAATTAAACTTGCTAAAATCTTTGTTTAGTATTGGTATGCTGAAACACGATGATCCAAAAGAAACTTGGGGATTAAGGGGTTGATTTCAATTATATATCCTGTATTTCAGTCTTTTGAAGGAAGTCAAAGCAGGAACTCACACTTGGCAGAAACCTGAACTCAGGAGCTGATGCAGAGGCCACAGAGGAGTGAGTGTAGCTTAGTGACTTGTTCCTCAGCCTACTTTCTTATGCCAATCAGGATGACCAACATCAGTTGTCCCTACCCACAATGGGCTGAGTCTTCCCCTTTCACTAATTAAGAAGATACCCTACAGGCTTCCTTACATCCTTAAGAAAACAATATATCAATTGAAGATCCTTCCTGTACTAACTGGTTTTATGGTAACTTGACACAAACTAGAGTGATCACAGAAGAAGGAACCTTAATTAAGAAAATGCTTTCATAAAATGCAGCTTTAAGGCTTTTTTTCGATTAGTGATCAGTAGGGGTATTCTCAGCCCATTGTAGGTAGCATCATGCCTCAGCTTATGGTCCTGGATTCTATAAGAAAGCAGGCTGGCCAAGCCATGTGAAACAAACCAGTAAACAGCACTCCTCTACAGTCTCTGCATCATCTCCTGCCTCCCCATTCCTGTCTTGATTGTGTTTCTGCCCTGACTTCCTTTGGTACTGAATAGCAATATGGAAATATAATCCAAGTAAACCTTTCCTACACAACTTGCTTTTTGATAATGGTATTTTATTATAGCAATGGTTTGTAGTGCTAACAACCAATAAGATGTATCGCAACCAGAAAACATGAAGCCTCCTTAAAATGAATGTGACAAGACCTTGGCCTAAAATTAGAGAAATCACATCTACATATTAATAAATTGTATTTGATGCTCTTGGATCTCAGTGACATTATAATATAACAAGTACTAGGTTTGCTTCTGATGACGGCAACTTGCAGACATGAAGCTCAAGAGAGCTGTATGGCAAGAGGCTGTCCTTCATAAACTACCATGTTGGAAATTCATATCTGACCTACATTACCTGCACAGGTTGGAGAAATTGTGAATATCTGTTTGAGTGGCCCCATAATTTGAACTCTGTTATTCTCAGTCTTGTACAGCCCTTTCAGATAGCATGAACAACATCAGTCAACCATGGCCTGATAAATCCTAAAATACTTTAAGGTTGATCAACTAGCTCTGTTTCCTTATAATAATCTGAGGAAAAACTATATGTTAGTGTTGACTTATAGAATAAATGAGTATAATACTTCAGCGGAAGTATTGAAATAATGGTTTTTCAGTCTCTGCTTAGTATCAGATTTTTTTATTTTTTAAATTTTTGTATAATATTGTGATCAATTTTAACCAAATAAAATATTATAGAATAAGTATCATTTTGGGAACAAAACACCCATGGAAGGAGTTACAGAGACAAAGCTTGGAGCTGTGACGAAAGGATGGACCATCTAGAGACTGCCATATCCAGGGATCCATCCCATAATCAGCTTCCAAACGCTGACACCATTGCATACACTAGCAAGATTTTGCTGAAAGGACCCAGATATAGCTGTCTCTTGTGAGACTATGCCGGGGCCTAGCAAACACAGAAGTGGATGCTCACAGTCAGCTATTGGATGGATTACAGGGCTCCCAATGGAGGAGCTAGAGAAAGTACCCAAGGAGCCAAAGGGATCTGCAACCCTATAGGTGGAACATCATTATGAACTAACCAGTACCCCGGAGCTCTTGACTCTACCTGCATATGTATCAAAAGATGACCTAGTCGGCCATCACTAGAAAGAGAGGCCCATTGGACATGCAAACTTTATATGCCCCAGTACAGGGGAACTCCAGGGCCAAAAAAATGGGAATGGGTGGGTAGGGAAGTGGGGGGGAGGGTATGGGGGACTTTTGGGATAGCATTGGAAATGTAATTGAAAAAAATACTAAATTTAAAAAAAAAAGAAAGAAAGCTCATCAATGTGGAAAGCCGTGCAGCGTGCAGCGTGCAGCGAGCAATCAATCGCTGTGGAGAGCCGTGCGCGTGCTGCGAGCAATCACCATTATAAGATGGCGCTGGCCTCCGCTGTGACAAACTAGTAAACAAGCCTTGTGCGCAAGTGCGAGAGTGAACTCACTCCTAGTCACTGCCCATTCTCGGGGTGTAATAGTGGTGTGATGAGCGAGCAACGAATCAAGAGCTGTCACGCCACATCAGGTGCTGAAACGTCATGACTGAGTGCTATATAAGGGACTCCATTTTCTGGGGTCGAGATCTTCCTGAGAAGTAAGCAATAAAGCTTTGCTGCAGAAGATTCCGGTTGTCCTGAGTGTGTTCTTGCCGGCGGGGACAAAAGCTCGGGATAAGTGGCGCCGAAGACCCGGGAACTACCATCACACCGGCGCAAGGAAGATCCCTCGTTCGCGGGGCGGAATCAGAACTGCGGGACACTACAGCTCTGCAAGGTAAGTATTGTCTTGAAATTTCTCCAGAGTTAGATGCCCTTTTGATTGTATGCACGGCGATCACACTTTCCCTTTCAGTTTCATTTTGCTTTCACCGCTGGAACTGCTGACTGGTTCCCAGTCGCAGTCAGGCTCGGACAGCACCTGGACAGTGCCTGGACAGTGATTAGTTTCAGTCACGGTCAGGACTGGATAGCGGCAGTATGGGAATTTCTCACTCTGTAGTAGTGGCGTTAAGGTCAGTCCTGAAGCAGTGTGGCCTAAAAATCGCCACTAAGAGTATAGAGGCATTTGTCAGGGAGGTAGACCGTGTGGCACCATGGTATGCTTGCTCAGGTTCGTTAACTGTCACTTCTTGGGATAAACTGAAAGGAGATCTAGTTAGGGAACAGAAGAACGGCAAACTTAAAGCAGGGGTCATGCCGTTATGGAAATTGGTGAGATCGTGCTTAACAGATGAGGATTGTGAGCAGATGGTAGAAGCAGGGCAGAAGATTTTGGACGAAATTCAAGACAGTCTATCAGAGGCAGAGTGGGGAGAGAGATTGAAAGTTGGGACGAAACAAGGTGCACCGAAGAATTTAGGCCTTTCCACGGGCCTTGAGCCCGAGGAAAAGGGATATAAAGGAAAGAATGCCTTGGGAGAGATTAGAAAAAGGGATGTAAAGGGAGAGAAGAAGAGAGAAAGAACTGGAGAGGCACATAAGGAAAGGAGCCTCTACCCGCCATTAGATGAGTTTAAGGCACTAGCTGTCAGTAGCTCAGAATTGGATAAGGAACTTAGCTCCTCTGAGGAGACAGACTTAGAGGAAGAAAGATACCAGCCAGATGAAAGACGAGCTAATCAGTTACAGAATAACATAAAGAAAGCAAAAGTAGCTAGAGACAAATGTCAAATCACTATGCGATCTTCAGATCCGCAACCTCTGGGTCCTAGTACACCTCCGCCCTACGTGCAGAGGTATCAATCAGACTCATTCATTTCAAAAGAGGAACAGAGAAAAGTGCAGCAAGCGTTCCCAGTCTTCGAAGGCGCAGAGGGTGGACGCGTTCATGCCCCAGTGGAGTATATACAGATTAAAGAATTAGCAGAGTCAGTTCGTAACTATGGAGTCAATGCCAACTTTACTGTAGCCCAAGTCGAAAGGCTTGCTACTCTGGCAATGACCCCCGGCGATTGGATGACTGTAGTAAAAGCCGCATCTCCTAACATGGGAATGTATTTAGAATGGAAAGCTTTGTGGCAAGACTCCTGCCAAGCACAGGCAAGGGCCAATGCCAATGTTGAAGGGGACCAAGGAACATGGACTTTTGAGTTGCTTACAGGTCAGGGACAACACGCTAATAACCAGACAAATTACCATTGGGGAGCTTATGCTCAGATCTCAGCTGCTGCAGATAAGGCATGGAAGGCACTCTCTAAGAAGGGAGAGGCAAGTGGGCATTTGACCAAGATCACCCAGGGCGCACAGGAGTCATTCTCAGATTTTGTGGCTAGAATGACAGAAGCGGCAGGGAGAATTTTTGGGGATCCAGAAACAGCTATGCCTTTAATTGAACAGTTGATCTATGAACAGGCTACCCAGGAATGCAGGGCGGCTATTACACCTAGAAAGAGCAAGGGACTGCAGGACTGGTTGAAGGTTTGCCGTGAACTTGGAGGGCTACCATTGCTTTCTGCCTTACCCAAAAATTGGGAAATTATAATTATAGATATTAAAGATTGCTTTTTCTCTATACCTTTATGCCCTCAAGATAGGCAAAGATTTGCATTTACCATCCCAGCCATTAATCATTTAGAACCGGATCAAAGATACCAATGGAAGGTCCTACCTCAGGGGATGGCGAATAGCCCCACCATGTGTCAACTGTATGTGCAATTGGCACTTAAGTCAGTTAGAGAGCATTTTCCATCATTACAGGTGATAATTTATATGGATGACATTTTGATTTGCCATAAAAATTCAAAGTTATTGCAAGATGCATACCCTATATTAATAAAAACGTTAGGGCAATGGGGATTGCAGGTGGCCACTGAAAAGGTGCAAGTTGCTCGAATGGGAGCCTTCCTAGGGTCACTCATTTATCCTGACAAAATTGTTCCTCAAAAATTAGAGATTCGCAAAGATCAACTACATACCTTGAATGATTTCCAAAAATTGCTAGGAGATATTAATTGGCTAAGACCATTTTTGAAAATTCCATCAGCAGAATTAAAGCCCTTATTTGACATATTAGAGGGAGATACCCACATCTCCTCCCACAGAGCACTTACCCCAGCTGCATGTCAAGCTTTACAAACGATAGAAAAGGCCTTACAAGATGCTCAATTACAACGCATTGAGGAGTCAAAGTCATTTGAATTGTGCATATTAAAAACTGCACAGTTACCAACAGCAGTCTTATGGCAAAAAGGACCCTTATTGTGGGTCCATCCTAATGCTTCCCCTGCAAAAATCATTGAGTGGTATCCTAATGCAATTGCTCAACTTGCACTTAGGGGGATAAAAGCAGCTATTACTTATTTTGGGAAAGAACCTCATATGCTAATCGTACCTTATACTTCTGCTCAAGTTCAAACCCTGGCAGCAACAACTAACGATTGGGCAGTCTTGGTTGCCTCTTATTCAGGACAAATTGATAATCATTATCCAAAACATCCAATTTTACAATTTGCCTTAAGCCAAGCCATAGTGTTTCCAGTAATAACAGCCAAACACCCACTTCCGGATGGGGTAGTGGTGTATACAGATGGATCCAAATCTGGCATAGGTGCATATGTAGTAAATGGCCAAGTAACATCTAAACAATATAATGAGACATCACCCCAGATTGTAGAGTGTTTGATAGTTCTAGAAGTCCTTGAAACTTTTCCGGGACCGCTCAATATTGTATCTGACTCTTCATATGTGGTCAATGCAGTTAATATGCTTGAAGTTGCTGGCTTAATTAGACCCTCTAGCAAGCTTGCTCACATTTTTCAGCAAATTCAGTCAGCCTTGTTACATAGAAGACATCTTGTGTATATTACTCATGTTAGGGCTCATTCTAGCCTTCCTGGCCCCATGTCTCATGGAAATGACTTGGCAGACAAAGCTACTAGAATAGTGGCTGCTGCTCTGTCCTCGCAGTCAGAGGCTGCAAGGGAGTTTCATAAACGCTTCCACGTGACGGCTGAAACATTACGCCGCCGTTTCACTTTAACTAGGAAAGAAGCTCGTGACATTGTCACCCAATGTCAAAACTGTTGTCAATTTCTGCCTACTCCTCATGTAGGGGTAAACCCCCGAGGCATCAGACCATTACAGGTCTGGCAAATGGATGTCACTCATATTTCCTCCTTTGGAAGAAATCAATATTTACATGTTTCCATTGACACCTGCTCTGGTGTTATGTTTGCTACACCTTTAACAGGTGAGAAAGCCTCTCATGTTATACAGCACTGTTTAGAAGCATGGAGTGCTTGGGGCAAGCCCACAATTCTTAAAACTGATAATGGGCCAGCATATACCTCTACTAAATTTCAGCAATTTTGTCATCAAATGGATGTCACTCACTTGACTGGCCTTCCTTATAATCCTCAAGGACAAGGCATTGTGGAACGTGCTCACCGTACACTTAAGTCTTATCTTATAAAACAAAAAAGGGGAGTTGATGAGACTCTGCCCTCAGTGCCAAGAGTAGCTGTATCTATGGCACTCTTTACACTCAATTTTTTGAATCTTGACGAGCAAGGTCGCTCTGCATCTGATCGACATAGCTCAGACCCTGATAGACCAAAAGAAATGGTCAAATGGAAGGATGTCTTAACTGGTCTGTGGAAAGGCCCGGATCCTATTTTGATAAGATCCAGGGGAGCTGTTTGTGTTTTTCCACAGAGTGAAGACAACCCATTTTGGCTGCCGGAACGACTCACCCGCAAGATATTCATCAAGGATGGTGCAGAAGATGCAGACCTCCCGAGGACTGCTCCTGATCCTGACAATGCTGAACTTGTCTCAGGTTCCTAGTATGAGGGGCGAACAGAGATGGGCCATTCTCTCGACTTTCCCTAAACCAATGCCAGTTCGCCATAATGCTATAGTTTTTCCAAAATTCTTTACTACTAATAAAACATTAGATTTGCCATATCTACCCTATGATCCCACCCGAGCACCATTAGGGGAAAATCGCTCTTTATTAGAACAGGGTTCTTTATGTTTTCAAATTAATGGACCAGGAAAATGTATCAACCTCACAGCTCGAGCTTTGGGGAAGTTTAATGAGCACCGAGGAGGTTGGGTAAGCACAACCCAAGATACTTCCAATGCAGATATAACCTTTACAAATCGGACCTTTTGGCAGGAGGCAATTTGGGTTAATGGTACATTTCTACCACCTAACTTTTCAGACAAAGAACGTCCCCACCAACCAAAAATAGCCCCTCATTGTAGCTTGGAAGATGAAGGGCTGATATTGCCTTGGTCTGATTGTCAATCCTCCATCACTCGTTGGGCAGATCAGAGTAAAACCTTTTCCTTTTCTCCCAACATGATAGATGATCCAGAGAAGGAATTTGTTATGAAAAAGGGACTTTTCATACAGGACTTTAGAATGCATCCCTTTCACAAGTGGGTGCTTTGTGGAGTCAATGGCAGTTGTACAGAACTCAATCCTTTGATCTTTATCCAGGGAGGAGCAGTTGGAAAAGCTTCTTTTAATGGCATCTCAAGATTTGCTCAGTATTGGGGAATACATGCTGCCTCCCAGGATTCTTATGGATATACTAATACCAGTGTAGAGATCACTGGGTTCAATAAAACTTTGGTAAACCAGATTAATTATCCATCTACCCCAGTCTGTGTTTACCCCCCTTTCTTGTTTATTCTTTCAAATGATTCATTTGAAGTCTGTTCCAATGATTCTTGTTGGATTTCTCAATGTTGGGACATAATAAAGAACACCCGTGCCATGGTAGCACGGATCCCACGTTGGATCCCGGTTCCGGTGGAAACACCCTCCACCTTATCCCTGTTTCGACAAAAAAGAGATTTTGGAATTACTGCTGCCGTGATCATAGCAATTTCAGCCAGTGCAGCTGCTGCTACAGCTGCAGGGTATGCTATGGCTAGTACGATTCAATCAGGCACAAAATTAAATCAGCTTTCAGCAGATCTGGCTGATGCCATCACTGTCCAAACTTCTGCTAGTACCAAGTTAAAGGGAGGGCTGATGATATTGAATCAGCGCCTTGACTTGGCAGAAGAACAGATAGGAGTTCTATACCAGATGGCCCAGTTGGGTTGTGAAAGAAAACTGGAAGCCCTGTGTATTACCAGTGTCCAATATGAAAATTTTACTTATGCAGCTAATCTGTCTAGACAGCTTTCCTTGTATCTTGCAGGAAATTGGTCTGAGGGATTCGATGAGACTCTTGAGGCCCTGAGGGTGGCAGTTTTAAAGATCAACTCAACGCGAGTGGACCTGTCATTGACAGAGGGCCTCTCCTCCTGGATTTCATCTGCATTTTCTTATTTTAAGGAATGGGTGGGGGTGGGTTTATTTGGCGTTGCCACCTGCTGTGGACTTGTGTTCATGCTCTGGTTGGTTTGCAAGCTCAGAACCCAACAAACACGTGACAAGGTTGTGATAGCTCAAGCACTTGCTGCCATTGAGCAAGGCGCCTCCCCCGAAATCTGGCTATCTATGCTCAAAAATTAGTTGACATTGGTGGCTGGCCTCTTTTGTAGAGTTCGCCCTAGGTCATTTAGTAGTTACTGTCACATAGCACTGCGGTATCCAGGGACGGGCAACTTTCCTCATGCACAGATCATCCTAAGACACGGGGCCCAGTGGCGATAGGGTTACCCTCTGACAGGAAAAGCTGTGACATTGGAGGAACGACCTAAGACAGGAGCCACAGCGGATGGGCATAATTACACAGACCTAGTCCAGCCTCAATTTAATAAAATAAAAAGGGGGAGATGTGGAAAGCCGTGCAGCGTGCAGCGTGCAGCGAGCAATCGCTGTGGAGAGCCGTGCGCGTGCCGCGAGCAATCACCATTATAAGATGGCGCTGGCCTCCGCTGTGACAAACTAGTAAACAAGCCTTGTGCGCAAGTGCGAGAGTGAACTCACTCCTAGTCACTGCCCATTCTCGGGGTGTAATAGTGGTGTGATGAGCGAGCAACGAATCAAGAGCTGTCACGCCACATCAGGTGCTGAAACGTCATGACTGAGTGCTATATAAGGGACTCCATTTTCTGGGGTCGAGATCTTCCTGAGAAGTAAGCAATAAAGCTTTGCTGCAGAAGATTCCGGTTGTCCTGAGTGTGTTCTTGCCGGCGGGGACAAAAGCTCGGGATACATCAAGACAAGTACCCCAGTAAAAATAACATAGCCTTATCACTACGAAATGTGCTGGTGTTTGGGAATTCAAACATGACATTTAACTACAAATTTGGATATAGAATTGAATGAGGTTGTTACTATTTTAAAACAGTAGTGTAGAGCACAGGTGAATAGACATCTACAGATGGTATAAAGTAATGAGGGAACGATTTACAAAACTAGAGAGAACACAGGTTTCCACTACTCTTCTCTAGTGAGGGAAAGTGTGCTTCACATTTTCTGTGACGTCCCCTATTTTGAGACATCCTTGGGATTGGTGATAAAAACACTTGTGAAGAGGATTTGTTAAAGAGTTTCAATACAATGATACACAATTTTATTTTGACTTTTAAAAATTGGAATGTAAGAAATATCAGACAAATAATTCTGTAGTAGCAAGTATGCAAATAAGCAATTATATTCCTGGCTCCATTAGCTAAATAATTTCTCAGTCTTTTATCTTGTTATGGAGGGAGTCTCTGTTCTTACATGTTTATGAAATATGTTTTGGTCTTGGTCTTTTTAATTTAAAAGTGGCAAAATATGATTATTTTTATATGATTCTCATAAACTCAGGATAATTTTTGAAAGTCAACAAGATAGCAATATTATTATTATCATGTAATAAAAAGTCATTCCCAAACAATGGCATAACCTGAGAATAAAAGAGACTTTATAAAGTTAAAATGCACTTAGTGTTTGAAAGTCCAATTTGCATGTGGTTTTCCTCATTTTACTTTGGACTTTTGAGCATTTTATCTTGAATGTAACGGGAGGTGTGCAACTCGATGCTCATCACAGTACAGGTGGTTAAAGATGATACTCCCCCTTTTTAGTGGTTAATTAAAAATTTTTAAAAGAAAACTATTTCACTTCCTAAGTGATTAAAATTCTACATGGACTCTTTACACAAGAACAGATATTTGTATTAAATTCCCCATATAAAATTTAAAGTCTTCTAAATAGCTACATTATTCTCAGTCAACATTTTTAGAAAATTCGGGTAAATTAAATTTCTTTAATTCTATGCCATATTCATTAAAGAAAAGGGAAATAGTAAGAAGGAGATTGGGACAGGTAAGGGTTTTCATTGGGAATTTTAAAATCAGCCCTTATTGCAATTGAATTAAATTCTATCAGCTACAAAACAACATATTAAATTTTTACTGTAAGTTTAAGATTTTCTAAATTGTAGTGAATATAAGTCTCTTTATAAATTGTTCTTACAGGAACATTTTAAGTATTTCAAAGCCTTACATTATCATTCTTGTTCATCAGCTGCAAAGTTGCATAGTCATTGTTTTTTAAGGTAGTATTTTTATTTCTGAGATAAGTAGCATTTAATGTTATCATTCTGAAATGCATTCTCTTTTGAAGCCAACAGACATCACACCACCATTTAACAGATTGTGTTCCCTTGAGTAATATCATAATGCATTCCCTTTGATACATTTATGTCCCTAATTGTCAATTAGCTGAGTAGAAGCTATCATTCTTAGAAGCATCATTATTTCTGTGTCTGGTATGTCACCTGTCAATGTGTCAACAAAAGGATCCTGGAAAGTATTTTCTATAATTACTCTTTCAATTGCTGGTGTAGATTCAAGCTATGTTCCCTCATAGGTGAAAAAAATCCAAGTATTTATTCATTTGTTATATTTTATAGCATCAAGAATGAAACATAATTTTTAAAGAAAGAAGATGAGGGCATGACTTTTATCAAACAGAGAAAATGTGAAGAAGTTTAAGGCCTGGAACTTATGATGGCCTGTAGTAGATGTAGCCTGAAAATGATATATGCCTGCGTGTCATGTCTATAGATGTAAAAGAAACAACACTTAACACATCATCAACAAGTAAACATTATTAACTTTAGGGTGTTGAACCAGATCTTATAAACAGGAATTTAACATAAACTTCCCCATAGTACTCTATTATTCATAGAAGAAAAATAGAGTCAATGACAAACGAGCAGCCAGTTGTGCCACAGATATCAAGGAATGTTGAGATAATCTAGGTATACTATTGTTAACTTCACCATATACTCCAGCAGATACATTGATATTAAATAAGATAACATTTGTTTTACTCAATGTTAATGAAATTTAGCAGAATATCTTCGTGAAATTCATGGGCAGTAAATAGATAAAGGTAGCCAAATAAAACAGCCATGTGTACATCACAATATTGGAAGTAGGCAGTATAACTGATTTTCCCTTCACAAAATACATCCAAACCACAGTTTCCCTCCCCTCTCCTCCCCTCTCCTCCCCTCCCCTTCCCTCCTCCTAGCACTCCCTTAACATATACCTCCCTTCTAACCACTTCCAGTGCCTGTTTCTTCTTTAGAAAATAGCAAGCCCCCAAGAGACAACAATCAAACTGGACAAAACAAAACAAACAAAACAAAAATAAATAAGACAAGGTTATTGAAAAGAGCCACCTAAGAAGGAAGGTGAGTCTCAAGAGGTGGTAGAAGAATCAGAAATATGCCTATTCTTACTGTTAGAAGTCCCACAAATACATCAAGCTAATATATATATGGTCTTTTGTTTTGTTTTGTTTTTGTTTTTGTTTTCTTCTGATATCTTCTTAGAAAATCTTGAAGTTTTTTTCTGTACAAGTCTTTCACTTGCTTCTTTAAAGGTATACCAATATATTTTATATTGTTCGTGGCCCTTGTGAAATGTGCTGTTTTCCTGATTTCTTTCACAGACTAGTTATCTTTTATATCTTAGAGGAATACTGAATTTTCTTTTTCTTTCTTTTTTTTTAAGTTAATCTTGTATCAAACCACTTTGCTGAAAGTGTTTTAGCAGCTGTAGGGTTTCACTAGTGGAATTTTTAGGGTCACTTACATATATTATTATAAGATATGCAAATGAGCATACATTGAATTCTTCCTCTCCAAGTTGTATCTCCTTGATCTCCTTCAGTTTTCATGTTGCACAAGTGACTATTTCAAGTACTATATTGCATAGATATGGAGAGCATGGACAGCCTTGTCTTGTTCCTCATTTCAGTGAAATTGCTGTGAGTTTCTCTCCACTTAATTTGATGGTGACTATGAATTACATGTAAATTACTTTTATTATGTTTAGGTATGAACCTTATGTTCCTAATCTTTCCAGGACTTTCATCTAGGAGGCTTGTTGAATTTTGTCAAAGATTTTTGGTAACTAATGAGATTTTCCTGTGTATTTTTTCATTTGTTTATATGGTTATAGCATTTAATTATTTTTGTATGGTGAATCATCCCTGTATCTCGAAGATAAAGCATATTTTGTCATGTTGGATGACTTTTTTGATATGCTTTTGGATCCAAATTTTTTTACAAATACTATACTGAGTATTTTTTCATCTGTATTCATCAGGGAAATAGGTCTGTAAATTTTTTTCTTTATTGGGTCTTTGTGTGTGGTTTGGATATCAGTGTAACTCTAGCCTGATAGAGTATGCTGGGCCATGGTCTTACTGCTTCTACTTTGTGGAAAATAATTGTGGAATATTGTCCTTATACTTCTTTGGAAGTCTGGAAGAATTCTTTGCAAAAGCATGTTGGCCCTGGACTTTTAAAAATAGGTCTATATAAATTGTTTATCTGATGTTAATTTAACTTTGGTAAATGGTACCTATAGAAAAATACCCATTTCTTTTACATTTTCTAATTTCATGGAGTACAGGTTTTTAACCTTATGATTCTCTGAATTCCCTTCTTGTTATGTCATTTTTTTCTGTTTTGGGTTTTATTAAGTTTACTGTTTTCCGGTTTTTAGTTAGTTTGAATAAGGCTGTGTTTATTTTTTTTCTTGGCTTCTCTTTTTTTTTATTAGAAAGTTGATATATCAATTCAGTGATTTACATAATGTGCTCACCCCTTTAAAACATCAATTATTTTCATACTTTGTACTTTGTAAACATATATGCATAAGTCTTTTCTGTTTTTTTCCTCTATTTTATTAGATATTTTTCTTCATTTACATTTCAAATGCTATCCCCTTTCCTAGTTCCTCTCCGAAAATCCCCTATACCCTCCCCTCTCCCCCTGCTCCCCAACCCACCCACTCCTGCTTCCTGGCCCTGGCATTCCCATATACTGGGGCATATAATCTTCACAAGACCAAGGGCCTCTCCTCCCATTGATGGATGACTAGGCCATCCTCTGCTACATATGCACCTGGAGACATGAGCTCTGGGCGTACTGGTTAGTTCATATTGTTGTTCCTCCTATAGGTTGCAGACCCCTTCAACTCCTTGGGTATTTTCTCAAAGAACCAACATTTTGTTTCATTATTTCTTTGTACTGTTTCTTTCTATTTTATTGATTTCAGCCATTAATTTGATATATTTCTTGTGTGTGTGTGTGTGTGTGTGTGTGTGTGTGTGTGTGTGTGTCTTCCTCTTCAATGTGCTTATTTCTTTTTGTTCTACAGCTTTCTGGTGTGCTATTACTTTGCTAGTATGAACGATCTTCATTTTTTTTTTAAATGTATGCACTGCACTTAGGACTATGCACTTTTCTCCTCTTAGCCCTGATTTTATTGTTTGACATAAATTTAGGTATGTTGTGTACTCATTTTCACAGAATTTTAGGAAGTCTTTAATTTCCCTTTCTATGTCTGTTTTGACCCACTTTTTTTATTTATTATTAATTTTTTACACCTCAACCACAGTTTCTCCTCCCTCTTCTCCTTCCTTTTACTCCCCTCATCTACTCCTTTTCCATTTCTCTTCAGAAAAGGGCAGGTCTCCAATGGATCAATCAAACATGGTATATTTAATTGCAGTAAGACTAACCATCTCCTCTTATATTAAATCTGGACAAGGCAGCCTCATAGCAGTAAAGGTTAGCAAAAATCAGTTAAAAAAAAAAGTCAGGGACAGTGCTCATACTCTTATGAATACCACCAAAAGACCAAAACTATAACACAAAAATATAACACATATGCAGAGAGCCCAGATAATTCTACTTCACTATCCCTGGTTGTTAGTTCAGTCTCTGTGAGCCCCTATAAGCCCAGATTAATTGATTCTGTGGTTTTCTTGTATTGTCCTCAACCCCTCTGGCTCTTACAATCCTTCTTCATCTCTGACTCTTCTGCAGTATTCCCCAAGCTCCCTCTAATATTTGGCTGTGTATTTCTGAATCTGTTATCGTAAAGCATTAGTTGAAGCCCCTCTTATAATTATTGTGCTATACTCCTGTCTATGAGTCTAGCAAAATATCATTAGGAGTGATTTAACTGACTTTGGTTGTTTTTCTATTTCATGCCTCTAATCTAGCCAGCCTCTGGTTGCTGGCCCTCCAGGTAGTGTCATTCGCACCAGTCCTCTCATGGCATGGATCTCAAGTTAGACCAGTCTTTGGCCACTTCCACAGTTTCTGCTCACGTTTACTCCAACACATCTTCTAGGCATAACAAATTGTAGGTATATGTTTTGTGGTTGGGTTAGTGTTCTAATCTCTCCACTGGAAGTCTTGCCAAGTTATAGGAGGTGGTAAGTTCAGGCTTCATATTCCTTATTGATATGAGTTTTAGCTAGGGTCACCCTCATAGATTCCTGGGAGTTTTTATTGCACTGGGTTTCTAGCTCCACTGTGAGGTGGCTCCCCAATTTCAGTTGCCTTTCCTAGTACTCTTTCACTCCATTCTGCCCCTACGCAATCCCTCCTGTTAATGTGCCCAACAATGAACGCTCCCTTTACCCATGATATCAATTTTATTTCCCCTTCACTAGGATATTAATGCATTACACATTTGAGCCCTTATTTTTACTTAGCTTCTCTGTGTCTATGGATTATAGCATGATTATCCTTTACTTTGTAGCTATTATACACTTAAAAGTCAATACGTGCCATGTTTGTTTTTTAGAGCTTTAGGTTAGCTCATCCAGAATGTTCTTTTTCTAGTTCCCTGTATTTTCCTGCAAACTTCATGATGTCATTGCTTTTAACAATTGAGTAATACTCCATCATGTAAATCAACCACATTTTCTTTATATATTCTTCAGTTAAGGGACATCTTTTTTTTTTTTAATGAGTTTCTTGCTATTACAAATAAAGCTACTTAGAATATGCTTCAGCAGTCCTTACAGTATTATGGATCATTCCTGAGTATATACCCAGAAGTATATAGCTGGGTATTGAGGTAGACCAATTCCCAATTTCCTGAGAAACTGCCATATTGATTTCCAAAGTAGCTGTCCATGTTTGCACTTCCTTCAGCACAAGGCTGGGTGTTCCCTCTCTCCAGATCCTTGCCAGGATAAGATGTCTCTTGTGCTTTTTATCTCTGGCATTCTCATAGGTATAAGATGGAATCTTAGAGTAATTTTAACTCGCATTTCCCTGATGAATGATGCTGAACATTCCATTAAGTGCTTCTCAGCCATTAGAGATTCTTCCGTTGAGAATTCTCTGTTTATGTTTGCATCCCATTCTTAAATTTGGTTATTTGATTTTTTTAATGTCCTGTTTCTTGAGTTCTTTATATATTTTGGATATACAACCCTCTGTCATATGGGTTTTGTGAAGATCTTTTCTCATTCTGTAGACTGCCATTTTGTCCTATTGAGAGCATCCATTGCTTTATAGAAACTTTTTAGTTTCCTGAGGTTCCATTTATCAATTCTTGGTCTTAGTGCCTGGTCTATTGGTTTTCTGTTCAGGATTTATCTCCTGATTCAATGAATTCAAGGCTATTCCTCACTTCTACCAGGTTTAGAGTATCTGGTTTTATGTTTTAAGGTTTTTGATAAACTTTGATTTGAATTTGGTGCTGGGTGATAGATATAGATCTATTTGCATTTTTCTACATGCTGACATCCAGATAGGCCATTTGCAAATGCAAATGCTTTCTTTTTTCTATTTTATAATTTTGGCTTTCTTGCCAAAAATCAGATGTCCATAGGAGTGTGAATTTATGTTTCTGTCTTTGATTTAATCCTGTTTATCCACCTGTCTGTTTTTATGCCAAGATAATAAAGTAGAAATATATGGATTAATTATATATGAATTAAGACAATTTCTTTTGCCCTAAGAAATATCTAATCAAATAATAAAGTAAAATTTCAGTAAGGTTGTTATGAGAAAACCAGCAAAATAAACATGAGCGTTGGCCACATTTGTTGGAACTAGGAAGTTGCTATATCCATGAATACAGAACAGAGAAAATTGCTGTGCAGATTTGGAAAGATTTTTCTGTAATAAAATTCAAATTATGAATAAGTCTTATCAGGTGAATTGCAGGCTTAGTAATGAAAGTAATTACAAGTCAATTGAGACAAATAGCTGAGCTATATATTAGTCTAAGTAGCTGCCCTTTCATCCAGAAGAAAAGAAGGCAGTTGCTGTAAAAGTAATATAAAATAAAATAAATAAAATGACATTTCTCAGGGGAGTCAAACTCCATGTGGATATTCAGATTCCTGAAAAGAAACGAAATAGATGTGGTAACAGAAAATCATCGAAACTTCCATGGTTCCAAGTGATGTTGCTTTGAGTAAGAATAGATTAGATCTCTTGGTAGGTCTCCTATGGGGAAAAATTATAGCATCGTGTTTTAGCATCCTGAGCATAAAATTGAATTATTCATTATAGAAAAATGTATTGCAAGATATTAATTTAGAATCCAACATGTAAAGTTGCTAGGTGTATAGAATTTCAAAATGATTATTACAAATGGGATTACAAAAGTATAGAAACTGTTGCTGAAGGTTCTAAACTAACCTGCTAGGTGTGGGTCTCATGAAAGTCATCTTCAGGATCATGCTAGGTGATATCAATTTAACCCCGCCCCATTGCTATCCCCATCCTCCATTAGTGCAAAGATGCTATACAGCCCAATCAGTATTGACCTTGCTCCTGAAATACAGGTTGGATTTTATTAACATGTAATTTAATTTTCCTCTTATCCCATTCAAATAAACAGTAACTGGTAGTAAGAGGGATAAAGTAAAATTATTTTTTCAATAGCTGTTTTTCAGGTTGCAATGATTGACAAATGATACCTTTCCTCTTTTAGCCACTTTGCTACTCATCAAAGGAACATTAAAGAAATCTCTACTGGATATGAACTTTCAACTCAGAGCAAATTATTTAAGCCATATAGATGTACTTTTATAGCTTTCAATGAAAAAGCTATTTTATTCCTGGAATACTGTAATGGCATATTCTAAACATATTCATGGACATATTATTTGATTATAAGTGTTTGTAACTCCATGTGCCCCAATGATGAGTGAACAATTGGAAAAAAAGCAAGGGTTGAATGGAATTCTTGTTCATTCTTTTATTTGTTGCCATGTTTATTTCACCAAAAATTTGTTTCCTTCATTTTCCTCTCCAAATTATACTCATTAAGCTATATACTATTTTACACTATGAAATATGATAACGCAAACATACTTTTACACTATGGTACATACACATTCAACTCTTCACTCTAAGTCTGATTTACATATAGACACCCACTCTTTTACATTACAAAATCTAACTATGGACACACTATGAAGTCAAATTGATGCATGCAAGCACACACCCCACAAACACACCCACTTGTATACACTCTGAATTGTTTTTTAAATTAGATATTTTCTTCATTTACATTTCAAATGCTATCTGGAAAGGCCCCTATACCTTCTTTCAACCTGTTCCTCAACCCACCCACTCCCACTTCCTGGCCCTGGCATTCCCCTGTATTGGAACATATAATCTTTGCAAGACCAAGGGCCTCTCTGTCAATGATGGCCGACTAGGCCATCTTCTGCTACATATACAGCTAGAGACATGAGCTCTGGGGGTACTAGTTAGTTCATATTGTTGTTCCTTCTATAGTGTTGCAGACCCCTTCAGCTCCTTGGGTATTTTCTCTAGCTCCTCCATTGGGGGCCCTGTGTTCCATCCAATTGATGACTGTGAGCATCCACTTCTGTATTTGCCAGGCACTGGCATAGCCTCACAAGATATAGCTATATTAGAGTCATGTCAGCAAAATCTTGCTGGGATATGCGATAGTGTTTGGGTTTGGTGGCTGTTTATGACATGGATTTCTGGGTGTGGCAGTCTCTCGATGGTCCTTCCTTCTGTCTCAGCTCCAAACTTTGTAACTCCTTCCATGGGTATTTTGTTCCCCATTCTACCGAGGAACGATACACTATGAATTCTAACTGATAAATGCACACACTCTATTACAGTATGAAATGTAACTGATGTACACACATACACCTTTACATTATAAAGCCTGACACCCACAGCCATGTATGTTCTCATCACATTAATTTCCTTACAGTTTTCCTTACAAAACTGTCTAAGTTTATAAAATCATTTTTCTACATTTTGAACTTCAAAAACTCTTTATCATTTGAAGGTCTAAAAATTAAATTGGTACCATATTTAACAAATTCCTTGTTTCCTTTTAAATATGCAACTCACCTATCAATAAATAAGCTCTCTAATTCCAACAAATACTTCATTTGCTGTAGCTATCTGTGATATTTTGTTGGTTGGTTAGTTGATTCTCTTTGTGATAGACTTACTATTGTCTGAGTTAGGTCTTCTATTGCTGTGAAGAGACAACATGACCAGCGAAACAATGATTAAAAAAACAAAACAAAACAAAACATTTCTTTGAGAATATTTTACAGTTTCAGGGGTTTAGTCCATTATCATTATGGCAGGAAACAAGGCAGACTACAGGTAGACATGGTGTGAGAGAAAGAGCTGAGTGTTCTACATCTTGATGTACAGTCATTAAGAAAGAGATTGTGTGCCACTAAGCCTGGCCTTAAACATCTGATATCTCAAAACCCACCCCAAAGTGACATACTTCCTCCAAACAAGGTCCTATCTACTCTAACAGAGAACTCCTCCAAACAGTGCCACTCCATATGAGCCAAGCATTCAAACACAGGAGTCTATGTGAACCATTCCTATTCAAACTACCACATTCGACTTCTTGGTCCCCATAGGCTTGTAGCTATAACGTAATGCAGAAATGAATTCCATCCAACTTCAAAAGTACACAGAATCTGTAACAGTCTCAAACTTGTATAAAAATCCAAAGTTGAAAGTCTGTTATGAGATTCATGCAATATTTTAACTACAAAATCAAAACCAAAACAAAACCCAAACAAAAAACAAAAACAAAACCAAATCACATCCTTCAAATACACAATGAAACAGGATATGTGTGTGTGTGTGTGTATTTATATATATATATATATATATATAAAGGAAGGAAAGAATGCATAATGAGAAAATACTAGACCAAAGGAAGGCCAAAAATCAGCTGCACAGTCTCTAATTTCTATATCTCCATGTCCGATGTCAAAGTATTCTTTAGATCTCCAACCCTTTTCAACTTAGTTCACTGCAGCACACTTCTTTCTCTCAGGTTATTTCTATTCCACACTATTACCTTACCTTTCCTCTTCAGGTATCCCATGGATGTGACACCTCTAGAATCTTGGTGTTTCCACAGTAATCCAGGCTTCACCTCACAGGTTCACCCAATGGCCTCTCTAGGCCTATATGCATGGACAGCTCTGACACACTCATGGCCACAGCAGCTTTCCTGGAGATGTCATAATCCCCTTCTTCTATCCTTCTAAAGCCAGAACCAAGTAGATGAACCATGTTGTGCTGCTTGATGGAGTTGGAATGCAGTTCTTTCATTCAATTACATCTTCACCAGTTTCTGCTTTTGATGGTTTTCTTCACTGCCTAATGCTAACTCTCCTGGAGCTCATGATGAAAACCTGACTGGCCTTGAACTTAGCCACTGTCTTGTGAGTGCTGGAATTAAAGGCATGTACCACCATACCTATACCTAAGTTATTCACTGTTTCTTTTCAAAAGTTAAAAGCTTAACTGCGGATGGGGAGCATCTTACACTGAGGTCACCAATTCCATAATCCATTTAATAGTAGGTTTTACTTTCAACTCTTTATCTCTTTGAATAGAGAACATAGCTCTACTCAACTTTCAGATGTCCCCTTTCTCTGCAATTTGTACATTTTGTATTTTAATGTGATTAGCTTCTTCCTTTTATTATAAATCTTTATATTAACAACATAACAAAGTAAATACTAGGCTGTTTTGAAATTTCAAAATCCAGCCATGTAATTGGCCAAAATATAAGAACAGTATCTAGGTCATATATGAGAGTTCTCTTCTGAAACGTCTTGACCTGAACCTCCACAGTTCAAATAACCCTTAGCATGACTGCCTTCCATGATCTTACCAGTATGGTCCACTAAACCCCACTCAAAAACTGTTCAACCTCCTGAGGAACCACAAGACTGATTTCCAGAGTGGTTGTACCAGCTTGCAATCCCATCAGCAATGGAGGAGTGTTCCTCTTTCCCCACATCCTTGCCAGCATCTGCTGTCACCTGAGTTTTTGATCTTAGCCATTCTGACTGGTGTGAGGTAGAATCTCAGCATTGTTTTGATTTGCATTTCCCTGATGACTAAGGATGTTGAATATTTCTTTAGGTGCTTCTCAGCCATTCAGTATTCCTCAGTTGAGAATTCTTTGTTTACATCTGTACCCCATTTTTAATAGGGCTATTTGGTTCTCTGGAGTCTAACTTCTTGTGTTTTTTTTTGTATATATTGGATATTAGCCCTTTATCAGATGTAGGGTTGGTAAAGATCTTTTCCCAATCTATTGGTTGCCATTTTGTTCTATTGACAGTGTCCTTTGCCTTACAGAAGCTTTGCAATTTTATGAGGTCCCATTTGTCAATTCTTGATCATAGAGCATAAGCTATTATTCTTTTCAGGAAAATTTCCCCCATGCCCATGTGCTCAAGGATCTTCTCCATTTTCTTTTTTATTTTTTTCAGTGTATCTGCTTTTATGTAGAGGTCCTTGATCCACCTGGACTTGACCTTTGTACAAGGAGATAAGAATGGATCGATCTGCATTCTTCTACATGCTAACCACCAGTTGACCCAGCACCATGTTTTGAAAATACTGTTTTTTCTCCACTGAATGGTTTTAGGTCCTTTGTCAAAGATCAAGTGACAATATGTGTGTGGGATCATTTCTGGGTCTTAAATACTATTCCATTGATTTACCTACCTATTGATGTATTAATACCATGCAGGTTCTTGTTTTGTTCTGGTTTGTTTTGTTTTTTATCACAATTGCTCTATAGTACAGCTTGAGGTCAGGGATGGTGATTCCACCAGAAGTCCTTTTATTGTTGAGAATAATTTTCAGTATCTTGGGGTTTTTGTTATTCTAGATGAACTTGTACATTGGTATTTCTAACTCTATGAAGAATTGAGTTGGAATTTTGTAGTACTGCCTGAGGACACAGCAATGCCACTCCTGGGCATATACCCAGAAGATGCTCCAACCTGAAATAAGGACACATGCTCCAATGCCCACAGACCACATTCTTCCAAACCACAGCATGGTCAGGCTTATTACAGCAATATCCCAGCCCCTGATAACAACTTCTGTCTCAGTTTGGGTTTCTATTGCTATAAGAGACACCATGGCTATGGCAACTCTTAGAAAAAAAGACCATTTCATTGAGAATGGCTTACAATTTCAGAGGTTTAGTCCATTATCATTATGGCAGGAAGAATAAGCATGAAGGCAGACATGGTGCTGGAAAAATAACTGAAGTTTCTAAATCTTGAAATGCAGGCAACAAGAGAATGTATGCTGCTGAGCTTGAGCTTAAACATCTGAGTCCTCAAAACCCATTCCCACTGAGGCACACTTCTTCTAACAAGACCATACCCATTCCAACAAGATACACCTCCTAATTTTGCCATCTCCTATGGCTAAGAGTAAAAATGCATCAGTCTATACAGGACAATCCTGTTCAACCCACCAGAACTATATAGCCATGCAGGGTCTAAATCTCATTAAGTCAAACTTGACTCAAACTCACAGTAATAATTTTGCATCTGCTACTAAAATGCTTCAATTACAGGCCTGCAAACAGCCAATGACCTCAAAGATATCATCTAATAGGTTGTCTGGCCTTAAAAATGACTGCAGAACCAAAAGTAGCAGATTTGTGTATAAAAAGTGCCTGCAAATACAGCAAATATTAAATTTTGTATTGAAAACCAGCAGATCTTGAAGTTGGAAAATGTTGACTTCTATTCCCAGGAAACCTACAGGCCATTCCTAACAGGGAAGCAGGGAAGCTAATGGCAGATCTTCATCTCTTCCTCCATTTCTCCAAGACCAATCCTCTACTCTCAACCCCAGCTCTGTGAGAGAAAACATACACTATGCCCCTTACCCCACACACCTCATCTCTAAGTAGAATCCACAGATCTGCCACTTCTAACCTGCATCCCTATACTCAATTTGTCCAACCCCCAATCCCAGCAGGCACCCTTGAAACCCATAGGCTACTCTGACCAGGGAAGCTGTAGCTGTCTCAATCCAACTCCTCTCCATATAGCTCATGGAACTCTGTGGAAGAAAAGGAAGAAAGACACTTTGAGCCACAGGGGATGAAAGATAAAAAGAAAACCAGGCCCTGTAAATCAACATGAACAAAGCTCATCTGAACTCACAGAAACTGAAAAGCATGCACGGGGCTTACACTGATTGGCACCAGGTTCTTTGTGCTTATATCATGTCTTCCAGTTTTTATGGAACTCTTGACTGTATAAACAAGTGTGTCTGATTCTTGTGTCTTGTCTTAGGTTCTTTCCCAATATTGGTGGGATTACTTTCATTTTATCTTACATATATGTTCATGTATAGTACTGTGAAAAAAGCTGTAATGTCTTTTGTACTATATACTTCAAAAATTACTGAGGATTTTGAATATTTTTTCTAAGGATCATTTTGACAAATTGCTATTATGTAGGTTTTCGTAAAAGGATAATAATTTGTTACACTGTGCATAACACTATGTTTAGAAGTATCAAATGAAATTTTAGGTTAAAATATAAATTATTCAAAATATTAACAGAAAAAAATGGGTGTCACTTAATAGAATATTATATTAAGTTCTGACAATTTAAGTTTGAAATGTATTTTTTGTAGAAAACTGATGATCTTTCATCTTAATGTTCTCTGAGAGATGAGTAAACATTCTAGTAACTAAGTAGCTCATTAAAAGCATCAAAGTTGATTGCCTCCTGGTATTCTATATGAGATTCAGTTTACATTAGCACAATAATATTACGGGAATTAAAATTCTTTATTGAGAAAAAGTATTGTATTCACTAGATACTATACAGGTTAATTTGATGTTCAAAAGAGTAAAGACTGTTGAAAAGCGAAAATGTAAACACCGAATTAAAAACAATTGTGAAGTAACTCTCTTCTTTTGTCTACATTGGTCAAAAGGCTGGTCAGCAGTGTTGTCTCTACAATTTCTCCTCCTCCACAGATTTTAAATACTTGAGTAAAGACATCATAATTATGAACTAATACTGTTGTGATATAAACATTAATTAATTTGAAGACAAGATGCTATATTGATACTTTATTTCAAGGAACTATGAGGAAATTGCAATACAACTGTGCCCCCCCCACACACACACACAATCTTAGTAACAAAGTGTAGAGCATCATAGTGTTTTAATTTGATACTCCAACTGAAGAACATATTTGTGATCTCATGACATCTCTCAGCATAGCATTTTAGAAAGAATACATCATTGTCCTTAATGTTTACCTGCCCTCTTCTAGTGTTGTTTATTTAAAATATGGGTACACAATCCTCCAAAGTCTCCAAAGTGCTCAGTTAGATTCCGTTCCTAGTACTCATCATGAAGAAAAATAAATATATTCAGAAAGTTATTTCCAGCCTTATGCAAATTTCCATTAGCAAGAATTATTTTTTATTAAATTTTTAAATATTATTTTGAATGTTCAGGTAGTATATATGTATACATAAGTGCACACGCATACACACACACATATATATATATATGTGTGTGTGTATATATATATACACACACATATATATATATGTTTTTTGAGACAGAGTTTCTCTGCCCAGCACATACATAGTATATTTTTATCATATTCTTTCCTCTTCCACTAACCTTCTATATCCTTTCTCCACCTAAAATGACATCTTTGGTTAAATTCTAATTCCTTCCTTGAGCAAATGAATTCACCTTGCCACACTTTATCCTAAGGTAAATGCTTATACCTGATGTTTAATGACTGAATGCCCAGTGAGGGCAGAAAAATATCAGCTCCCCGAGAACTAGAGTTACAGATTGTTGTAATCTATGATGTGGGTGCTTGAACCAAATTTAAGTTCTCTGAAAGAGCATCCAGAGTTCTCAATTGCTGAGACACTTCTCCAACCCTGACTTTCTTAACATTTCAATTTTCTCTGTCAATCAAGGAAACACAAACTTGATCAGGATAATTTGCAGCTGTTTTTTTTTGGGGGGGGTATTAGTTTATACTCAGAAATTCCTATTAGCACAATCATTACCATAATATATAGATATATCCTCATTTTTGTATATATAAGACATACAGTGGTGTTTGTTTTCTAAAACTGAAAAAGGCTGTCTTATAACTAACTATGTAATCCTGTTATGGGTGGCTGTTCACCACCACTCAGATGCTGGGAATCAAACCAAGGTCCTCTGCCATAGCAGGCAGTACTCTTAATCAACAAGCCATTTCTCCAGCCCCACGGTCACTATATAAGCCTAAATATCCACATTTTCTTCAGCATGGTTTGAAACAATTTAAATACATCTTTGTCCAGTACAGTTGTTGAACAAATTTGCCACCTTATTGAAACAGATTGAAGCTAACTTTGAAATCAGTTTTCATTTTTCCAAGTTGTACTT
The DNA here is from genome assembly GCF_978045245.1 of Mus caroli. Taxonomy (NCBI): domain Eukaryota; kingdom Metazoa; phylum Chordata; class Mammalia; order Rodentia; family Muridae; genus Mus; species Mus caroli. The sequence continues at coordinate 89,581,653 of NW_028227258.1, read as the reverse complement.
ATTCATGAAATATAAGCAAACAATTAACATGATTTAAATGCTGAAAATAGATGATTAATGATTTAAATAAACAATCAGTATGAGCATTCTTCATTTTCCATTGACTTATATACAGAATTACTATGAAGATCTGAATAATATTTATTAAAATCATGAATATACTTAAAACTGTACTGATTTCTTTGTCATTCATAACTCATCAATAAAGAAAGCTGAAACAACGTATTTGGTTTAAGTTGATTTCATGTGATGGAATTTTGACATTTGGCTTATTTCAGATTCTACACATTCACAATATTCTGCCTAACAGGAAGGACTGCATGATCACAAAGACAGTCACTTCTTCATGGAAAACCCCACTAGTTATCAAATTATCAAGTCAGTACCAACACAACGCAAATTTTATAATTGTTTGACAAAATATTAGAGTCCATTTAATTCCTTCCACTAGAAATCCTCATCTTGTGTCCCTAGTATTTTTTTAAATTATGATTAATATCAACTGGTGTGCCTTTTTAATTTTACATTGAAAAACAAATTCTAACATGAGACATCTTAGAGACATAAAAGAATTTTATTTTGAAAATATAAACGAACTCTGTATACGGTTCATTAAGCTATGATTTTAAGTGAAGGTTTTTACATATTTCCTTAAATTTTAAAATAGTAAAATGTCATATTTCTGCAGGAACAAAATGTAATCCATGAAAATGATGGTTAATATTGATTAATCAACTTGACAGGATCTAGAATCAGCTAGCAGATCATTTCCTGGTGTTTCTGTGAGGTGGAAAAATCCGTCTTCAATGTCAACAGTACCAGAAATTAATCCAGACCCAGACTAAATAAAAATAACTGAATGGAACATCAGCATTCATTTTCTGTGTTGTGATTGTAGATGCAATATGAACATCCTGTCTTACCATTCTGCTCACAGGTGTTTACCACAGTAGTGGGCTGCATCTACTGTTAAATTTAAAGGAAATTAAATACTCCCACCTTAAATTGTTTCTACTTAGATAGTTAGTCACTCCAATGAAAAAAATGTAATAAAGTGGGTTAGGAAACATAAACCTCCCTGACTATTTCTTTTAATTTAAAGAAAAAAAAATCAACAGAGACTGAAGAAAAGGCCATCCAGAGACTGCCCCACCTGTGGATACATCCGACATGCAGACACCAAACCCAGACACTATTGCTGATGCCAAGAAGTGCTTGCTGACAGAAGCCTAATACAGCTGTGTCCTGAGAGGCTCTGCCAGATCCTGACAAATACAGAGGTGGATGCTCACAGCCAACCATTGGACTGAGCAAAGGGTCCCCAATGGAGGAATTAGGGGAAGGACTAAAGGAACTGAAGGGGCCTTATCTTGCATCAATGGAAGGAGAGGTCCTGGGTCCTGTGAAGGCTTGGCTTGATCTTGATGCCCCAGTGTAGAGGAATGCTAGGGCAGAGAGGAGGGAGTGGCTGGGTTGGCCGGGGGAGGGGGGGGAGGATTCTCATAGAAGCAGCATAAAGGGGGATGGGATAGGAGATTTGTAGAGGGGAAACTCCGGAAAGGGGATAACATTTGAAATGTAAACAAATAAAATATCCAACTTAAAAAAAAAAAGAAAAGAAAAACAGTTCAAATAGTTGGATTGTAACCTAAAAGGAGGAAATTTTAAGGAAAATAATAAATCAAAGGTAAAATATAGAAATTATGTTATTGTGTATTTTTGGGAAACATGAAAAACATAAGAGTAAATTTGACATAAGTGAAAATTAAATGAATTTTCATGAGTATTTTGGGACTTTATATATAAAAGGTATTTTATTTTGTCTTGTTTTTTCTTTATTCATAGATCTAGAGAAACCCAATCTCTTAGGATAAGGAAAAAGTGAAACAAAACTAGTAACTTCATTTATTAAAGTTGATAAATTTTATTTTCAATCTATAGATCTTTCTAAAAATATTAATTATAACTTATAATTGTAGGAAACATTGCATAACTTTATTTAATAAGTAGCCACATTTAATCACTCTTTAAAAAACAAATAATTCAATTCCTGCCCACTATAAAGTAACAAAAGTCATGTTGTCAAATGGTTATTTGTTGGACACTGTTAATTGTCAAATTATAAGACCCTGGTTTAACCAAATGAGCATGAGAATTAAAGAAAATAAATAAAAAGAGTCTTCAATACTTTTAGTACAGCTTTCAAATGTGAAAGTGTATTTAAAAAAAAAAAACACTAAACTCATTGGTGTTAAGTAATTGATGCTCCTACTTCTTGTAAAAACTTTCATGTGTACATACCATAGCTCACAGCCTCCTAACATACTATCTTCTGTGAACTCAATACCCACCCAGAGTTGGCAAGCCTTTATCCAGGTAAATCCAAATTATCTACCATGCTTCCCAACTCTGTGTGGATGTTCACCCAGCCCTACTTCATTGTTCTTCATAAAACTTTTCAAGAGTTAATATCATATATGTTACATTTACTTTCTAAGCATGATGCCAACAATGCATTTATGTTTCAAGTATGTCACAATAGAATTCTTTCCAGAAATGTAGACATACTATAAATAATGAAATAGAAACAAAGTGACATTTTAGTAATGAGTAATTGTAGCCATGGTGAACCTTAATAGCAAAAATAACAGGTTTGCTTCACTTCACCAAGGAGGTCAATTATTATATTATCAGAAGAAAATTACTATAGGCTCAATACACTAAAAACATTTCACCATTAGGTGAGAAAATAGAATTTTGTTTTCCATACTCATTTAGTCAAAATACTTCTATTATCTGGAAACGTAAATTGGCATGAAGTAGGCAGTGAACTAGCTGAACTGCAAGGCCTCGCTCCTTTTAAATTTAGAGGGGAAGAAATCTGAAAGGCTCCAAAGGAAATTACTTCATCAGAATTCACATTTGATTTCCATCGTTTCAACTGCTCAGCTGCACCAGGGCTCAACTGACTCCTTTCGCAGCTGCATTATTCAAGGATGCTATTCAAGAAGGAATGCTTGCAATGTGTGCCACAGTGAATCCTGAGCTAATTAAAAGAAACATGCAGCTGGGTTTTAAGAAGGCTTTGAGTGATTGTGAGGTGCTAAAAAAGCTTTTTGGTTGGATTTTGTTCCTTATACCCTGAATATGTAGTCTTCTCTTGTAAGAAAATTAGTAAGATTTTTTTTTTCATGAATGAATGAATTCTTTGCTTTCTGCTTCCTGTTACAACTTCATCAAAAATGTATTGCACGTAAACTCTTATGTAGGGTAGCTCACTTGATTCTAACTGGAAATATCTATAGGTTACATTTATGAAATCCCTACATTAAATGAGAAAAAAATGTTATAAAACTCCATTCTAATCAATGGAAAACAGAACAGTATCTGTAGTTTTGTTGTGGGTTGATTTTCTCCTTACCAATTTCTCCACTTCCATTACTAAAATGTTTCCAACACTTAGACCACATTAAAATTAATGGAAGGATAGAAAAATGAAATCTGAAAAGAGGCTTTTTTATTTCATCTTATTAGATAACAGTGAGAGGAAAAAAACAGTTCTCTTTTATCCTCCTACATACCTTTAGTGAACAAACCATAGAATTTAGGTCTGTCAGTATGGTGTTTTAGCCTTCTTTGAAAACAATATTGTTCCTTTCACATCTGATGAGTAGAAGGGGCTTGCTGCCTTTTCCCACAAGCAAGCAAGCCAACACATAAATGAAGAAATTACGTATAGTAGACTGTGTAGATACAGTGTGTTTTGAATACACATAGAACAGTAGAAACGCACTTTCTTCTGTCAGGAATGTGTCTAACCCATGTGACTTGGCTCCTAGGTAGCATCACTGTCTTCAGTGATCAATGTCCTAACCTTCTAAACTGGATTTTTGATTCATAAAGAAAATCACTATCAGGTATGTCAGCCTTAAGCAGGAGAGAAGGAGCACTAATTAAAGCAGGGTAAGAAACAGCTCTTGGAAATGGAATTGTGCTAAAATAACACTATTGCTAGAACCACATAGGCTTATCTCTCAGCTCCATTTGGGTTGTATCTTCCCTGTCTGCTTATTCTCTTTCTCCTTTTTAAGAATTCTTTTTCCTTTCTGGTGCCAAAATTCCATAATAGAATTGTAGTGTCCCATATACAAATTCCATATCCCAAAACAGATACTCCCCAAATTGGACCAAATATATATCAGTCCATATCTGCACAGTTTGAATTAATGGACATATTGAAAGTAGATGATAGAGCTCATTATTATCTCACTGGGGACCCAGGCAAGTGCACAGACAACAGCAAAAGAGAACAGGGAGAAAAACAGCCTCTCTACCGTACTGAAGAAGGAACTACTATGAAATTTTATATAAAAAAATCATTCTATGAAAATAAAAATATTTCTTCATGGGGCTCACCAGAGAAGAATACTGTTTGCTCTTGCAGAGAATCTGGGTTCCGGACGCAGCATCCACATGGCAGAATACAATTATCTACAACCCTAGTTCAAGGGCCTCCAATGACCTCTTTTGACCTCCCCAGGAACCAAGCATTCACATGATATATAGACATATTTGCAGGCAGACACTCACACATATAAAATATAATTTTTAAATATATATTTGTTTAAAACCTACACTACAGAAATATGTGATTTTAAAATATTACGATAGGAAAGACATTTAGAAAAATAACACACAAACACATATATGCATATCTGTCTGTCTATCTATCTATCTATCGATCGATCTACAGATTAAGTATTTGCTATACTTAAACTCTCTCATTATTAATGCATTAATTGATCTTACTTTGACCCTCCATATACAAAATATTCTTCGTTCATTTTTCTCTTGAAAGTAACTACATTATAAAATGTCTTTGGATAACGTTAAAAATTGGGAATTTATATGTGTTATTATTGAATTCATTGAATTGAGCATTTCTTTTCCAAAAATAAGCCATAATCTGAATACATGGTTTATATATTAGTGTGGAAAATGCTACATCACTATGATCTTTAAATCTCACAAACGAAATATGAGGAGTTAATATTTTTCTATTTTTAAGATCTTAATGAAGTTAATTGAAGTTCTTAGTTATTTCACAGATGTTGCTTTTTGGTTTAACCAGGATTCATTTAAAACTTTAATTTTATAAGATCATTCAGAATGATGTCATTGAGTTAAATACACTTAAAGATTAATATTAAGTGTTATTGCATAGACATGATATATATGTTCTTGGATAGATAATACATATATATATGCATATATACATATATATCTTATACACATAAATATATAAATGCCAAATTTTAAACACTATCCAGATACATTTTATAAGGTAGTTCTTTTCAAATTCATTTCCCTGGCTAATTTACAGAACATAATAGATTCTAATCCTAATATTTTAGAGGGTTTCATTTTTTACAAGATCAGTTGAGCTGCTCTTACCTGGTTTTAAAATTCAGAAAGAAAGAAGAATTGCTATTTATTTTATATCAGAAGAATGCTTGATCTGGGCATTGATTGTAGGTATAATACTATAATTTTATGTAGCAAGAGGACAGTTTTAGAGCACTACCAACTTCTCATCAGAGCCATCTTCCTCAGAGCATCTGGGGGTATATGCAAAAGATCCTTCACAAAGGGCCTGTTGACTGGTAAGGTCTCAGCTATTCCTTCTTGTCCTTCCTTTTTAGGTGTATGTAAATCTGCCCTGGTGTCATGTGACCTTACTGGGAATATATTAGAAAATATATTGCATAGACAGCTAAATAAAGTAGGGTACTCTATCTGTGTAGCACAAGAGTGATCATTTATTCTGGGACTTTTTGAGACTATGACTTTGGGGTCATTTGCGTTACGTAAATAACCTTTCATCCATGTTGTATAATTAAGCCCAATGAAAATATTAGTTCACTAAGCTGGATTTAGGTATATCATCACCTTTTTCTAACTGTGTCACTTTATCTGAAATGAGTAGTCATTTATTCAAGTCTCACCAGAAAAGAGTTCACAAACATGATCTCAAGATAAAGAGAATTGAAAGTTCATTGACAGGCTGGGATGTTTACTGAGATATTTTCTTAAAATAATATTTTTACAATCCAAACCTCTTGCAAGTGTTCAGGGTCTTTAAGGATGTGGTGGCCTATAGACTGTAAAAACTAGAAGTGGTAGATGAATTTAAAGAAACTTGTTTTTTAAACAAAGCAAGACAAATGAATATAAGAACTCACAGTGGTTATAACAACAAGGATAAGACCTGTAGGAGGGATCTCAAATCAGATAATCCCAGCATGAGAAAGGGCAGTGAGCACATAGTCCCACCACTTTCAGAGGAGGGACTGGCATTTAATAGTTGCTGGGAAAGACAGAAATAGCTTTTTTTAATTGCATGACTTCTGGTATTTCACCCATATTCTAGGTCTGATTTTACTCCTAAGAGTATTTGATCAACACTGGACTCAATAAGATTAAAAATAAACAACAAAACAAATAAATAAACAGATAAATTTAAAAAGAAAGGGGTGAAAATGGGAAAGAAAATGCAAAATAGTATGTAAAAGTAGGTGGAGCCTAATAAAAGAGGATTTGGATCACAATACATCAAATGAAGCTTTAATACAATTAGGAAAATATTATTTTAAGAAATTAAAATGTTCCTCCTGGTCCTTGCTGCTGGGAAAGACCTCTATTGGCCTGCTCTTTTGAAAACTCTATACCCTGATCCATCTTAGAGGACTCACTGCACTCGGAGCAGGTGATAAGAATGTCCTGCCCAGTTTATCTTTTGAGAGGAAGAGTTGACACAGATATCACATTCATAGACGGGCATTCTGTAGGTTTTTCTTCTCTATACCTATGAGTTTCTTTGTTAATTGTTATTATTGATGATAATGAGGAGGAGGAAGAGGAGGAGGGGTATAAAGAAGTTTAAAAAGAAGCTTCTCTGAAAGATTAAGAGAAGCTCTAATCTATGTATAAATGATAAATCAAAAGAAGTTGGTTTAAATTTATGTCCTTCAATCAAAATAATAGTATGAGTATTTATACTGAGGCTTACAATCTATCCGGCTCTAGGTTCTAGGCCCTTTAACAGTGCAAGGTATGAGATTCATCATATGGAGCAAGACATAAACCCAATTAAAAAGTGTTTGTTTACTCCCATGACATTTATGCCATCATTGTACCAAGTCTTGTCAGCTCAGTCATCCATTTATGTCTCAAGGCTTACAGCTGAGTAAGAGTGACGATCTCCTTTCTCCTCCAGTAGAAAGTATTGCACCTTTAAGCACTATGAATACTAGACAGTAAGGAGGAATCTCCCAGATGAGTGCCAGCTTGAGTATTTTAAGTTCTATAAATCAAGTGTGTGGCAAGTTTCCAGGGATAAATTATAGAATTAGCAATAGCCTGTAATTTTCAGAGATCTATAGGAATGCACTGACTAACCATTTCAAAAGAAGTAACCCATTTTACTCCTAAGCTTGTTCTTTGTTAGCCAGTAGGGTTTAGTTGAAAAATAAAATCACCCTTTTATATGGCAACTCTATTATAACTCTTTATTTATGCACAGGCAAAAAACTCATACATACAAATGTATGAACATATGCATATTCATCTATTAGAATAGGTTCCCGATATTACATTTAAAAGGATGTTTAGTGTTATTTCTTCATCCTCTATGCTCTCTTTTATCCTGTTTTCCATCCCCCATCCAAATTTAACACTGTCAGTTCTGTAATTCCTCTTTAACTCTTAATAGCACTACAGTCTAATTATGTTCCCTCTAGTGCACTTACAAACATGTTATTTTTTCTAATTTTCTGACCACTGTAGATCTCAAAATGAAACACACATGTCTGAAGACTTTAAGACTTTAAAATCACAAAATAAAACTATAATGTTTTTCTTTCTGTGTCTGAGATACTACACTCAGAATGAATGCTTCCAGTACCATTTATTAACAATGCAATTTTCACATATATTGAAAAGAATATTCTTAAATATCATATATGAAAGACAAAAGCACTAGGAGAACCAAAGCAATAAACAAACCTATTGGCAAATCAGATTGGAAGCATCATCATTATGAGTTTTAGATTATGTTACAGAACTATGGAAAAAACAAACAAGACAAAAACAAAAATGAATGATACTGGCAAAGAAACACAATAATACTTTCTTGAATGGAATAGGACTGAGGACCTACCTCAAAAGAAACTCTCTGACACACACATGAATTTTGACAAAGAAGCTACAATTGGGAAAAGCACAACCATCTTTCATTAATGGTGCTTGTCAGTCTGGATATCTACATGTAGAAGAATGAAACTCCATCCTTAGCTCTTAGCTCTTAGCTCTTAGCTCTCACCCTGCATTCTCTTCACTCCACATAAATTGAAGACATCAATCTAAGACATATTGAACTTGAAAAAAGAGAAGGGAGGGAATACACATGAACTCATTAGTATATTAAATAAATGAATTAGGTTTCTAATAGTAGAACAGGCTTTAGTAGACAAACAATTAATAGGTAATACCTCATTGACTAAAATCTTATTTCCTAATAGTATAGAACACCATTATTTGAGCAAAGAAAAAAATAAGAATTGGAGAAAATTATTTATGTGCTAACCAACCGATTGAGAGTATCTAGAATAGTCAAAAAAAGGAAAAGACTAAATATTAAGAAAATAAACAGCTGAAAAGAATCAGTGCATAGAATTTAAATAGCTTTCTAATAGATATAATCTAAATTGCTGAGAAACATTTGAAAAAGAACTGTGAGAATTCAAGGAAATGCAAATAAAATTACTTTGAGACTTCATCTTACAATAGTCAGAATCATCGCTATGATCAAAGACATCAAATCATGAAGAATGCAGGTGAGGATTCGAATGTGTAAGAGAATAATACTTATTCACTGCTGGTGGTGGCATTGCATAGTCTTGTATCCATTTTAAAGGTCAGTGTAGAGGCTCCCCAGAATATTAGAAATAGATCTACCAAATTGAGGGGGAGGGATGTAGAGATAAACCTGGTGGAAAAAGAGATGGGACAGAGAGCAAGGTACACTGTAGGATTTGACATTGTTCCCAACTTACTGGTAAATCAACGAAGAACCCAAGGCCAGGACATGACTGCTTCCCCTCTTTTACTGAAATAACCAGAGAAGGAGATTCGGTCTTCCTCTACAGGCCTTGGACAGGCTCCTGGACTGGCAAATTCGAATCTGCTAAACAACACAGATTTGCCCTTGAATAAATAAAGATACCCAATTGCCTAAAAAGCTATATATAAACTCATGTAATAATAAAGTTAGACCTGCATTGATGCTGGTCTCCAGAGTCTGAAGCCCAGGCATCATGGTGGACTCCCTCTCCATTTACCCCCCTACTTCCTTGTCCCTGTTCCAACACGAAATAATCCAGCTACATGACATTTATGCTAATACACAGACACCAATTCATCAGTGTTCTGTGATATTATTTTCACAACAGACTGGAAGTGGAAACATCAAATCAATTTTATTTCTATTATTCATCTGTTATTAAAATATAATTTCTGGGTAAATAGATACAGCTTCTCATAAATATGTTCGTCTTCATGTTCAAACACTAAAATGTTCAGAGGAAAGCTTAATCATTGATGAAAAATAATAGAAGAATTAGTATCCAAGTCTCAACATTATGATTTTAGTCAACTAGCGAAGACAGTGCTTAGGAAATAATCATTTCATAAATCTAAGATTGCCTGAACCCATTTATTCTCTGTGATAAAATTGAACAAACACCATCAACTGCTGTGATATCTATAAGCCATCAAAACCAGCAACCTTTTAAAGATTTCAATCACTTCTCCAGATAAAATGCTAGCAATACTTACATGACCAGCTAAATGGTCAATTAATTATCTTTATTATCTTTTAGCATTTTTCAAACACATATTAAAATAGATTACTCTTAGCTGTTTTGTCTCATGGTACTAACAGTCTAATATTGGAAAATGAATCCATATCTCTCTCTCTCTCTCTCTCTCTCTCTCTCTCTCTCTCTCTCTCTCTCTCCCTCTGTGTGTGTGTGTGTGTGTGTGTGTGTGTGTGTGTGTGCGTGCATGTGTGAAATATTTTGGTGGGTATGGATGTGGGTGTAGGTCTGAAGAATTAGTAGTTTCTAGATAAGCCCATTTATTGGTAGCTAGGTAAAATGTAATAAGCCCTGAAACCATATATACATGAACAATAACACAAAAGTAAACTCAGAAGTTGCACTTATATAATTGTGTATACATACATACATATTTATATATGTACATATTTACATATATACATATTACATATATAAAACAATGAATGAAAAATAGGATATTAAGTTGATAGTGAGTTCCTATGGTTAGGGTTTGAGGGACAGTCTTCAGAATGGCTAGCTGGCAAAAAGGAGAGGATGAATGTGATAAATGTGATAAAATAAATGTGATGAATGTGATGCGTGTGATAAAATACAATCACAAGGGCAAGCCTCACAGTAGAGCTACAGAAGGCAGTACCTTGTATTCCCATATAGGCATTTAAACGAATGAGAATAGCCAGTTGTAATAAACAATCTAAAGTAAGCTCATTCCAACAAAGGATACCTGGTAGTGTTAGGGAATCAAAACATAAAGAATTCTGTGTTTTTGAAGAAAGTGTTGTCACAATACATGGTTTCTTAGAGTTTCTTCATAATCACTCAAAAATCTCCTCACTTATTGTTTGATTATGTTCCAACAATGACAGAAATCTGGATTTAAAATGTTAGGAACTCAAACAGGAACCTTAGCTGTAAGCCTCACCAGAAGAATAAGAAAGATGGAAGAGAGAATCCCAGTCAATGAAGATGAGATAGAAGAAATAGATACTGTAATCAAAGGCAATTTTAAATCTAAAAATCTCCACTGACATAATCCAGGAAATAAGACCAAATATACAAATGATTGTAATAGAGGAAGAAGAAGAATCCAAGATCAAAGGCACAGAAAATATTTTTTTTAAAATGTGTAGAAAAGTCTCTTCCGGCCGGACCAGCAACAGAGTAGCTAGAGCAAAGGGTCGGCTGACACCCGCCAGCTACCCACGACCTCTCGCCACAGGATTTTGAGACTGCTGGTGAGTGGAACACAGCTTCTGCTCCAGCCCAATCACACGGGACCTGAGACTGCTTTGGTTGGGGAGGCAGAAATCCGGCCTGAGTAGGGCCACAAGCCTCTTCCAGTCAGAAAAGCACAGGGGTAGCTAGGGCGCAGGGTCAGCTGACACCCGCCAGCTACCCACGATCCACGCCACAGGATTTTGAGACTGCTGGTGAGTGGAACACAGCTTCTGCTCCAAACTTTAAACAGTGACAACGACAACAACTAACCCCAGAGATTACCAGATGGCGAAAGGTAAACGTAATAATCTTACTAACAGAAACCAAGACCACTCACCATCATCAGAACCCAGCACCCCCACTTTGCCCAGTCCAGGGCACCCCAACACACTAGAAAAGCTGGACACGGATCAAAAAGAATATCTCATGATGATGGTAGAGGACATCAAGAAGGACTTTAATAACTCACTTAAAGAATTACAGGAGAACATGGCTAAAGAGTTACAAGTCCTTAAAGAAAAACAGGATAACACAATCAAACAGGTAGAAGTCCTTAAAGAAAAACAGGATAACACAATCAAACAGGTAGAAGTCCTTAAAGAAAAACAGGAAAACACATCCAAACAGATGATGGAAATGAACAAAACCATACTAGACCTAAAAAGGGAAGTAGACACAATAAAGAAAACCCAAAATGAGGCAACACTGGAGATAGAAACCCTAGGAAAGAAATCTGGAACCATAGATACGAGCATCAGCAACAGAATACAAGAGATGGAAGAGAGAATCTCAGGTGCAGAAGATTCCATAGAGAACATTGGCACAACAATCAAGGAAAATGTAAAATGCAAAAAGATCCTAACTCAAAACATCCAAGAAATACAGGACACAATGAGAAGACCAAACCTACGGATAATAGGAGTGGATGAGAATGAAGATTTTCAACTCAAAGGACCAGCAAACATCTTCAACAAAATTATAGAAGAAAACTTCCCAAATCTAAAGAAAGAGATGCCCATGAACATACAAGAAGCCTACAGAACTCCAAATAGACTGGACCAGAAAAGAAATACCTCCCGACACATAATAATCAGAACAACAAATGCTCTAAATAAAGATAGAATACTAAAAGCAGTAAGAGAAAAAGGCCAAGTAACATATAAAGGCAAGCCTATCAGAATTACACCAGATTTTTCACTAGAGACTATGAAAGCCAGAAGATCCTGGACGGATGTTATACAGACACTAAAAGAACACAAATTCCAGCCCAGGCTACTATACCCAGCCAAACTCTCAATTAACATAGATGGAGAAACCAAAGTATTCCACGACAAAACCAAATTCACACATTATCTCTCCAGGAATCCAGCCCTTCAAAGGATAATAACAGGAAAAAACCAATACAAGGACAGGAACCACGCCCTAGAAACAACAAGAAGGTAATCCCTCAACAAACCTAAAAGAAGACAGCCACAAGAACAGAATGCCAACTTTAACAACAAAAATAACAGGAAACAACAATTACTTTTCCTTAATATCTCTTACTATCAATGGACTCAACTACCCGATAAAAAGACATAGACTAACAAACTGGCTACACAAACAAGACCCAACATTTTGCTGCTTACAGGAAACTCATCTCAGAGAAAAAGATAGACACTACCTCAGAATGAAAGGCTGGAAAACAATTTGCCAAGCCAATGGTATGAAGAAACAAGCTGGAGTAGCCATTCTAATATCTGATAAGATTGACTTCCAACCCAAAGTCATTAAAAAAGACAGGGAGGGACACTTCATACTCATCAAAGGTAAAATCCTCCAAGAGGAACTATCAATCCTGAATATCTATGCTCCAAATACAAAGGCAGCCACATTCATTAAAGAAACTTTAGTAAATCTCAAAGCACACATTGCACCTCATACAATAATAGTGGGAGACTTCAACACACCACTTTCACCAATGGACAGATCATGGAAACAGAAACTAAACAGGGACACAGTGAAACTAACAGAAATTATGAATCAAATGGATCTGGCAGATATCTACAGAACATTCTATCCTAAAACAAAAGGATATACCTTCTTCTCAGCACCTCATGGTACCTTCTCCAAAATTGACCACATAATTGGTCACAAAACAGGCCTCAACAGATACAAAAATATTGAAATTGTCCCATGCATCCTATCAGATCACCATGGACTAAGGCTGATCTTCAATAACAAAATAAATAATAGAAAGCCAACCTTCACGTGGAAACTGAACAACACTCTTCTCAATGATACCTTGGTCAAGGAAGGAATAAAGAAAGAAATTAAGGACTTTTTAGAGTTCAATGAAAATGAAGCCACAACATATCCAAACTTATGGGACACAATGAAAGCATTTCTAAGAGGAAAACTCATAGCTCTGAGTGCCTCCAAAAGGAAACTAGAGAGAGCACACATTAGCAGCTTGACAACATACCTAAAAGCACTAGAACATAAGGAAGCAATTTCACCCAAGAGGAGTAGACGGCAGGAAATAATCAAACTCAGGGGCGAAATGAACCAAGTGGAAACAAGAAGAACTATTCAAAGAATCAACCAATCAAGGAGCTGGTTCTTTGAGAAAATCAACAAGATAGATAAACCCTTAGCCAGACTCACTAGAGGGCACAGGGAAAGCATCCTAATTAACAAAATCAGAAATGAAAAAGGAGACATAACAACAGATCCTGAAGACATCCAAAACACCATCAGATCCTTCTACCAAAGGCTATACTCAACAAAACTGGAGAACCTGGATGAAATGGAGAAGTTCCTAGACAGATACCAGGTACCAAAGGTGAATCAAGATCAGGTTAATGATCTAAACAGCCCTATATCCCCCAAAGAAATAGAAGCAGTCATTAATAGTCTCCCAACTAAAATAAGCCCAGGACCAGATGGGTTTAGTGCAGAGTTCTATCAGATCTTCAAAGAAGATCTAATCCCAGTTCTTCACAAACTATTCCACAAAATAGAAACAGAAGGTACTCTACCCAACTCATTCTATGAAGCCACAATTACTCTGATACCTAAACCACAAAAAGACACAACAAAGATAGAAAACTTCAGACCAATATCCCTTATGAATATTGATGCAAAAATCCTTAATAAAGTTCTTGCTAACCGAATCCAAGAACACATCAAAACAATCATCCATCCTGACCAAGTAGGTTTCATCCCAGGGATGCAGGGATGGTTCAATATATGGAAATCCATCAACGTAATCCAGTATATAAACAAGCTCAAAGACAAAAACCACATGGTCATCTCGTTAGATGCAGAAAAAGCATTTGACAAGATCCAACACCCATTCATGATAAAAGTCTTGGGAAGATCAGGAATACAAGGCCCATACCTAAACATGATAAAAGCAATCTACAGCAAATGAGTAGTCAACATCAAAGTAAATGGTGAGAAGCTTAAAGCAATCCCTCTAAAATCAGGGACTAAACAAGGCTGTCCACTTTCTCCATACCTATTCAACATTATACTTGAAGTCCTAGCCAGAGCAATTCGACAACAAAAAGAGATCAAAGGGATACAAATTGGAAAAGATGAAGTCAAAATATCATTTTTTGCAGATGATATGATAGTATATATAAGTGAGCCTAAAAATTCCACCAGAGAACTCCTAAGCCTGATAAACAGCTTCGGTGAAGTATCTGGATATAAAATTAACTCAAACAAATCAATGTCCTTTTCTACACAAAGAATAAACAGGCTGAGAAAGAAATTAGGGAAACAACACCCTTCTCAATAGTCACAAATAATATAAAATATCTTGGCGTGACTCTAACTAAGGAAGTGAAAGATCTGTATAATAAAAACTTCAAGTCTCTGAAGAAAGAAATTATAGAAGATCTCAGAAGATGGAAAGATCTCCCATGCTCATGGATTGGCAGGATCAACATTGTAAAAATGGCTATCTTGCCAAAAGCAATCTACAGATTCAATGCAATCCCCATCAAAATTCCAACTCAATTCTTCAACGAATTAGAAAGTGCAATCTGCAAATTCATCTGGAATAACAAAAAACCTAGGATAGCAAAAACTCTTCTCAAGGATAAAAGAACCTCTGGTGGAATCACCATGCCGGACCTAAAGCTTTACTACAGAGCAATTGTGATAAAAACTGCATGGTACTGGTATAGTGACAGACAAATAGACCAATGGAATAGAATTGAAGACCCAGAAATGAACCCACACACCTATGGTCACTTGATCTTCGACAAGGGAGCTAAAAACATCCAGTGGAAGAAAGACAGCATTTTCAACAAATGGTGCTGGCACAACTGGTTGTTATCATGTAGAAGAATGCGAATCGATCCATTCCTATCTCCTTGTCCTAAGGTCAAGTCTAAGTGGATCAAGGAACTTCACATAAAACCAGAGACACTGAAACTTATAGAGGAGAAAGTGGGGAAAAGCCTTGAAGATATGGGCACAGGGGAAAAATTCTTGAATAGAACAGCAATGGCTTGTGCTGTAAGATCGAGAATTGACAAGTGGGACCTCATGAAACTACAAAGCTTCTGCAAGGCTAAAGACACCATCAATAAGACAAAAAAACCACCAACAGATTGGGAAAGGATCTTCACCTATCCTAAATCAGATAAGGGACTAATATCCAATATATATAAAGAACTCAAGAAGGTGGACTCCAGAAAGTCAAATAACCCCATTAAAAAATGGGGCTCAGAACTGAACAAAGAATTCTCACCTGAGGAATACCGAATGGCAGAGAAGCACCTGAAAAAATGTTCAACATCCTTAATCATCAGGGAAATGCAAATCAAAACAACCCTGAGATTCCACCTCACACCAGTCAGAATGGCTAAGATCAAAAATTCAGGTGACAGCAGATGCTGGCGAGGATGTGGAGAAAGAGGAACACTCCTCCATTGTTGGTGGGATTGCAAGCTTGTACAACCACTCTGGAAATCAGTCTGGCGGTTCCTCAGAAAATTGGACATAGTACTACCGGAGGATCCAGCAATACCTCTCCTGGGCATATATCCAGAAGATGTCCCAACCGGTAAAAAGGACACATGCTCCACTATGTTCATAGCAGCCCTATTTATAATAGCCAGAAGCTGGAAAGAACCCAGATGTCCCTCAACAGAGGAATGGATACAGAAATTATGGTACATTTACACAATGGAGTACTACTCAGCTATTAAAAAGAATGAATTTATGAAATTCCTAGCATAATGGATGGACCTGGAGGGCATCATCTTGAGTGAAGTAACACAATCACAAAAGAACTCACACAATATGTATTCATTGATAAGTGGATATTAGCCCAAAACTTTGGATACCCAAGATATAAGATGCAATTTGATAAACGCATGAAACTCAAGAAGAATGAAGACCAAAGTGTGGACACTGTGCACCTTCTTAGAATTGGGAACAAAACACCCAGGGAAGGAGTTACAGAGACAAAGTTCGTAGCTGTGATGAAAGGATGGACCATTTAGAGACTGCCGTATCCAGGGATCCGTCCCATAATCAGCTTCTAAACGCTGACACCATTGCATACACTAGCAAGATCTTGCTGAAAGGACCCAAATATAGCTGTCTCTTGTGAGATGATGCCGGGGCCTAGCAAACACAGGAGTGGATGTTCACAGTCAGCTATTGGATGTATCACAGGGCTCCCAATGGAGAAGCTAGAGAAAGTACCCAAGGAGCTAAAGGGATCTGCAACCCTATTGTTGGAACAACATGATGTACTAACCAGAACCCCGGAGCTCTTGTCTCTAGCTGCATATGTATGGAAAGATGGCCTAGTCAGCCATCAATGGAAAGAGAGGCCCATTGGACTTGCAAACTTTATATGCCCCAATATAGGGGAATGCCAGGGCCAAAAGAATGGGAATGGGTTGGTAGGGAAGTGGGGGGCGCTATGGGGGACTCTTGGGATAGTATTGGAAATGTAATTGAGGAAAATATGTAATAAAAATATTAAAAAAAATAATAAATAAAAAAAATACTGAAAAAAAAAAAAAAAAAAAAAAAAGAACTGAACAAAGAATTCTCACCTGAGGAATACCGAATGGCAGAGAAGCACCTAAAAAATGTTCAACATCCTTAATCATCAGGGAAATGCAAATCAAAACAACCCTGAGATTCCACCTCACACCAGTCAGAATGGCTAAGATCAAAAATTCAGGTGACCGCAGATGCTGGCGAGGATGTGGAGAAAGAGGAACACTCCTCCATTGTTGGTGGGATTGCAAGCTTGTACAACCACTCTGGAAATCAGTCTGGCGGTTCCTCAGAAAATTGGATATAGTACTACCGGAGGATCCAGCAATACCTCTCCTGGGCATATATCCAGAAGATGTCCCAACCGGTAAAAAGGACACATGCTCCACTATGTTCATAGCAGCCCTATTTATAATAGCCAGAAGCTGGAAAGAACCCAGATGTCCCTCAACAGAGGAATGGATACAGAAATTATGGTACATTTACACAATGGAGTACTACTCCGCTATTAAAAAGAATGAATTTATGAAATTCCTACCCAAATGGATGGACCTGGAGGGCATCATCTTGAGTGAAGTAACACAATCACAAAAGAACTCACACAATATGTATTCACTG
The DNA here is from genome assembly GCF_978045245.1 of Mus caroli. Taxonomy (NCBI): domain Eukaryota; kingdom Metazoa; phylum Chordata; class Mammalia; order Rodentia; family Muridae; genus Mus; species Mus caroli. The sequence goes on along the minus strand of NW_028227258.1, from coordinate 89,563,885 downwards.
ATAAGTGGATATTAGCCCAAAACTTAGGATACCCAAGATATAAGATACAATTTGCTAAACGCATGAAACTCAAGAAGAATGAAGACCAAAATGTGGACACTGTGCCCCTTCTTAGAATTGGGAACAAAACACCCATGGAAGGAGTTACAGAGACAAAGTTTGGAGCTGTGATGAAAGGATGGACCATCTAGAGACTGCCGTATCCAGGGATCCATCCCATAATCAGCTTCTAAATGCGGACACCATTGCATACACTAGCAAGATTTTGCCGAAAGGACCCAAATATAGCTGTCTCTTGTGAGACTATGCAGGGGCCTAGCAAACACAGGAGTGGATGCTCACAGTCAGCTATTGGATGTATCACAGGGCTCCCACTGGAGAAGCTAGAGAAAGTACCCAAGGAGCTAAAGGGATCTGCAACCCTATAGTTGGAACAACATGATGAACTAACCAGTACCCCAGAGCTCTTGTCTCTAGCTGCATATGTATCGAAAGATGGCCTAGTCGGCCATCACTGGAAAGAGAGGCCCATTGGACTTGCAAACTTTATATGCCCCAATATAGGGGAATGCCAGGGCCAAAAGAATGGGAATGGGTGGGTAGGGAAGTGGGGGGCACTATGGGGGACTTTATAGCATTGGAAATGTAATTGAGGAAAATATGTAATAAAAATATTAAAAATTAAATAAAAAAATGTGTAGAAAAAAACACATGTAATCTAAAGAAGAAGATGCATAGCAAGGTACAAGAAGCATACAGAAAAGCAAATAGATTGAGCCAGGAAAGAATTCCATTTGGCAAGTAATAAGCAACACACTAAACACAAGGGACAAAGAAAAGAAATAAAATGTGCAAGGATAAAACTATCAAGTCCTATTAGAAAAACAACAGATATGACGAAGACTTTGACAGCTGGAAGGAACTGGAAAGATATTTTACAAATAGTAGCAGACTGTATTTGCCAGCCCTGACTACTCTACCCAGTGAAACTCGAAAAAATTATAGATGGAGCAAAAAATATATTCCATTATAGAAACAAAATTAAGCTGTTACTGACTAAAAATCCAGCCTTACAGACAGAAAAATTTAACCTGAAGAAGTTAGCAACACACAAGGAAACACAAGAAATAAGCAATTGCATACCAGAAATTCAAAAGAGAGGAACATACATACATACATACAAAACACACATACAAACACACAATCTCTCTCTCTCTCTCTCTCTCTCTCTCTCTCTCTCTCTCTTCTCTCTCTCTCTCTCTCTCTCTCTCACACACACACACACACACACACACACACACACACCATACCAAAACATAACAGGAATAAATAAATACTAATCCCTGATAATACTCAATAATAACAGTCTCAATGACCAAATAAAAAATAGCAGCTTGGGTTCAAAAATTTGATTCACATTACTGCCCCATCAAAAGAACAGAACTTAAAATCAAGGACAGATAATATCTTATGATAAAAAAAGAACATAGATACAGATACTCCAAGATCATTTGAGGAAGAGCTGATATACTCACTTTAATATCTGACAAAATAGATTTCAAACCAAACTAATCAAAAGAGATAGGGACAGACAACGTAAATTTATCAAAGGAAAAAATATCCACTAAGAGGGCATTGTTGTTCATATTTGGTGTACTTATGTACAAAACATAAGAGAACCTGAGTTCACAAAAGAAATGTTACTACTATACTTTAAATCACACACTGTTCTGATACATGATGATGATGGATTACTTCAATGCTGCACTATAATCAATAGACAAGTAAACATAGACAAACATAAACAGAGAAATGCTGGCACTGACTGTGTCATAAAACAAAGAGATCTAAGAGATATTTATAGAACATTTCACTCAAACACAATCGAATATAATTTATTTTCAGAAACCGATGGAATTTTATCCAAAATTGACCAAATACTCAGGCAGAAAGCAGATCTCAGCAGATACCAAAAAGGGAAAAAAAAAAAAAAAGAAATACCAGCCTGCACCCTATCTACCAGTATTAATTGAAGACAGAATTAATAACAGAAAGCTTAGAAATATGTGGAAATTAAAAACTCATTACTGAGTGAAAGTAAGTAAAAAGAGAAATTGAGAAATAAATTTAAAACATTTTAGAATTGAAAATAATGAAAATACAACATATCCAAACTTAGGGGACAGAGTGAAGGTTAGTTTGAGAAGTAAGTCATAGCACTAAGTGTTTATATAAGAAATGATAAGCTTCCAGTTTCCATCTGTGCCCAGAGCTAATCCTGTGCCACAGTGTTCAATACCCAAATAACTCTGGGAGAGAGCTGGTCTCCCAGGAGTGCAAACAAGCAAGAGAGCACAGGTAAGACTACAACTTTTGTTCCAAGGAGCCTGCACAGACACAGGAACAAAGGAGCAGCCTGGGACAGAATCCTTCCAGTTTCTGTCTGCACCCAGAGCTGATCCTGTGCCACAAACTCTCCATACCCAAATTCCTCCCAGAGAAAACAGGTCTCCAAGGAGTACTGACATACAGGCTTGCAGGAGAGACAATCCACAGACAGAGACAGCAAGACCAGCTAACACCAGAGATAACCAGATGGTGAGAAGCAAGGACAAGAACATAAACAGCAGAAACCAAGGCTACTTGGCATCATCAGAACCCAGTTCTCTCACCACAGTGAGCCCTGGACACCCCAACACACTAGAAAATCAAGACTCTGATTTAAAATCATATCTTATGATGATGATAGAGGACTTTAAGAAGGATATAAATAACTTCCTTAAAGAAATACATGAAAACACAGGTAGACAGCTAGAAGCTCTTAAAGAAGAAACACAAAAATCCCTTAAAGAAGTACAAGAAAATGCAAGCAAACAGGTGAAGGAAATGAACAAAACCATCCATGTTCCATAAATGGAAATGGAAACAACAAAGAAATCACAAAGGGAGACAAACCTGGGCATAGAAAACCTAAGAAAGAGATCAGAAGTCATAGATGCAAGCATCACCAACAGAATATAAGAGATAGAAGAGAGAATCTCAGGGGCAGAAGATACCATAGAAACCATTGACACAAATGCAAAAAGCTCCTAACCGAAATTATCCAGTAAATCCAGGACACAATGAGAAGATCAAACCTAAGGAACATAAGTATAGAAGGGTTTGAATGTTCACAACTTAAAGGACCACTATATATCTTCAACAAAATTATAGAAGAAAAATTTCCCTAACCTAAATAGATTCCCATAAACAGAAAAGAAACCTACAGAACTCCAAATAGATTGTATCAGAAAAGAAATTTCTCCTGTCATATAATAGTCAAAACACCAAATGCACACACCAAAAAAGAATATTAAAAGCAGTAAGGGAAAAAGGTTAAGTAACATATAAAGGCAGACCTATCAGAATTATACCAGACTTCTAATTATACCATTCTTCTAGAGAATATGAAAGCCAGAATATCCTGGGCAGATGTTATACAGATCCTATGAGAGCACAAATGCCAGCCTAGAATCTTCTATCAAATACTCATCAAAGGAAAAGTCTACCAAGAAGAAATCTCAGCTACCATAGATGGAAAAACCAAGATATTCCATGACAAAACCAAATTTACAAAATATCTCTCCAGAAATCCAGCAGAACAAAGGATAATAGATTGAAAACGCCAACACAAGGAGGGAAACTATACCCTATGAAAAGCAAGAAAGTAATCTTCTTTCAAGAAACCCAAAATAAGATAGCCGCACAAACATAAAAATAACATCAAAAACAACAGGAATCATCAATCACTATTCTTTAGTATATCTTAACATCAATGAACCCAATTCCTCAATAAAAAGACATAGACTAACAGACTGGATATGTAAATAGGGCCAATCATTTTGCTACATACTCGTTGTCAAAGATAGATTCTACCTCAGAGTAAAAGGATGGAAAAAAATTTCAATTTTCAAAATGGTCCCAAGAAACAATCTAGAGTAGCCATTCTAATATTGAATAAAATTGACTTTCAACCAAAAGTTATCAAAAAAGATAAGAAAAGACACTTCATATCAAAGGAAAAATCTACCATGATAATCTCTCAATATTGAACATCTATGTTCCAAATGCTAAGACTAAGACTATTCTTCAATAGCAACAAAAACAACAGAAAACCCACATACACATGGAAGCTGAAGATTGCCCCACTCAGTGATAACTTGGTCAAAGAGGAAATAAGGGAATTAAAGACTTGAGAATTTAATGAAAAGGAAGGCACAACATATCTAATCTTACTGGACACAAAGAAAGCAGTGCTAAGAGGAAATCTCATAGCTCCAAGAGCCTCCAAAGAGAAATTGGAGAGAGCATACACTCTTTGGTGTATTTGAGTGTATTCAAATTAATAAAATCAGCAATGAAAAGGGAATATAACAACAGAAACTGAAGAAATTAAAAAATCATCAGATCCTACTACAAAGGCCTATACTCAACATAACTGGAAAGGCTGGATGAAATTGACAATTTTCTAAACAGATACCAAATGCCAATGTTAAATCAGGATCAGATAAACCATCTAAACACTCCCATAACCCCTAAAGAAAAAGAAGCAATCATTAAAAGGCCCACCCCCCAAAAATAAAAATCCCAAGACCTGATGTATTCAGTGTAGAATTCTATCAGACCTTCATAGAAGACCTAATACCAATACTCTTGAAACTATTCCACAAAATAGAAACAGAAGGAATACTACCAAATATGAAGCCACCATTACTATGTGTATTCTCTCTTGAAGATGTAATGATTCTATCTAATCAGGAACTTGTCACAATTTCCTTCCATAAGAATTTTTTTTTCTAATTCTATCATATTTAATGTTCCAAATAGATTCTAAAAAGTGGTTGTGCATATTACTTTTAGCTTCAGAATATATGTATATTTAAGAGGCATTTAACTAATATTAATTATTTTGATGACTTAAAAATGTCAATACTGTGTTGCATATTTTATAATAAACTTTAGTAGTTTAATAAAAAAGAAATAATAACAATAACTGCCAAGATTTCATACTAGCAACTTAAGAACTGAAATTTCTAGAACAAAGGCTGAAAGCATGCCAAAAAGAGTAGACAGCAAGAAATAAACATACTCAGCTGATCAAGAAAATACAAACAATATTAATACAATGAATCAATAAAACAAGGAGTAGTCTTTTGAGAAAAATCAATAAAATTGACAAATTCTTGTCAAAATTAACTAAAATATGGGGAGAGAATACATAAATTAGCAAAAGTAAAGGGACATGGATGCCACAACATGAGACACTGAGGAAATGAAGAGAATCATACAGATGAAATTTTAAAAACTATACTCCACCAAATTGAAAAGATATAAGAATTGAATAATTTTTCTCAGTATATACCACTAACCAAATTTAAAACAAAACAAACTTATAACCCCTAGTAAAATAGAAGCTGAGGAAAAAAAACTCAAAACCAATGCCTTTAGATGAGAATTTTATCAGACTTTCAAAGAATGACTAATGCCAATACTCCTCAGATTATTTCACACAATTGAAAATTAAGAAGCATTGTTCAATTAATTTATGTGGGCACCATTTCCTTGATACTAAAGCAGAGAAATATTCAACAAAGAAAATTACAGATCTATCCCTTTTACAAATATAGGTGCAAAATTTTTAATAAAATATGTGCAAGTCAAAAAATCAACTACACATCAAAAATAAAAAGTTGGAAAACATAAATGAAAATTCCTTTACTTGCAGATGATATGATAGTATACATAAGTAACCCTAAAAATTATACAAAGAAACTATTATAGCTGACAAACATTTTCAGGACAGTAACTGGATACAAAATTAGCTCATAAAATGAGTAACTTCTCATATAGAAACTATAAGCGGATGAAAATGAAATTAGGAAATCAACACATTTCACAATAATCTCAAATAGTATAAAATGTCGTGGGGTAACCGTAGCCAAGCAAGTAAAAGTCTTGTATTATAAGACGCTGAAGAATGAATCTGAAGAATTATCATAATGTAAAGAATTATCAGAAGATGGAAAGAACTCCTATGTGTGTGGCTTGGTAGGTATATAGTAAAAATCACCTTTTTACCAAGAGCAGTTGAAGGTACAATGTAAGTCCCATCAAACTTCTAATACGATTCTTTCACATGTCTTAAAAGGTTAATTTTCAGTTTTATTTTATTTAGAATATGTAAACTCTAGCATAGCTGAAACAACTCTGAATATTAAAATAACAGCTGCATGTAGCATCATTCCCAATATCAGATCAATTACAAAGCCATAGTAATAACAACATTACTGTATTGACAAAAAAGGCAAATTAATCAGTGAAATAGAACTGAAAAACCAGACACAAATCAGCACACTTATAAACATGTGATTTTTTTTTTTTTTTACAAAGAAGCCAGAAATATTCAGTGGATTAAAAAAAAAAAAAAAAAAGGATAGTGAAAGATAGTGTCTTCAACAAACAGTGCTGATCAAACTGGAAGACTACATACAGAAAAGTAGATCCATTTTTTTTCACCCAGCACAATACTCAACTACAAACATATCAGAGACCCCAAAACAAACACAGATATTTTGAACTTAATACAAGAGAAAGTGGGGAATATGTTTGATCTCATTGGCACAAGAAAAAGACTTTCTGAACTACAGGTACTAACATCAGCAATTAATAAATAAAATCTAATTAAATTTAAAGTCTTCTATCATACAAAAAGAATTCATTCATTCGTAAAAAGAATCAACATACAGACGTACAGAATGGGCATTTGTGAGATGGAACAAAAAATCAGTAGAGGGCTCTTAATTAAATTATATATTTTAAAAAAAAAATCACAGAACTGAGCCAGCCACTGATGGTGCTCTCCTTTAATCCCAGCAAATGGGAAGCAAAGGCAGGCAGATTTCTGAGTTCGAGGCCAGCCTAGTCTACAGAGTGAGTTCCAGGACCCTGTCTCAAAAAACAAACAAACAAACAAACAAACAAACAAACAAACGGGATACCAAGGAAAGAGATAACATAATTTAAAAATTGGGTACAGACCTGTACTGGCTGGTTTTGTGTGTGAACTTTACACAGACTGGAGTTATTACAAAGAAGGGAGCTTCAGTTGGGGAAATCCTTCCATGAGATACAGCTGTAAGGCATTTTCTCAATTAATGATCAAGGGGGAGATCCCCTTGTGGGTGGTGCCATCTCTGGGCTGGTAGTCTTGGTTCAATAAGAGAGCAGGCTGAGCAAGCCAGGGGAAGCAAGCCAGTAAGTAACATCCCTCCATGGCTTTTGCATCAGCTCCTGCTCCCTGACCTGCTTGAGTTTCAGTCCTGACTTCCTTGGTGATGAACAGCAGTATGGAAGGGTAAGCCGAATAAATCCTTTTCTCCCCAACTTGCTTCTTGGTCATGATTGTACATGAATAGAAACCCTGACTAAGACAAGACCTAAACAAAGAAGTCTCTAAAGATGAAACTCAACTGTGAGGAAATACTTAAAGAAATGTTTAACATCTTTAATTGTCAGAGAAATGCAAATCAACACTCCTTTGTGACTTCATCTTACCTCTGCCATAATGGCAATAGAGTACAGAACACATAACAGTTCAGGCTGGAGAAGATGCGGAATGAAGAGAACTGACAGCCATTGGTGATGGGACCAGAAATTTGTAAAGCCATCGTGATAATGAGCATAGCGTTTACTCATAAAGATGTTGGGTCCAATCTATCTCAAGATCCAGCAATATAACTTTTGAGCATATTCCCTAAGGACACTCTCTCCCACCACAACAACATTTGCTCAACCATTTTCTTAGAGGCTTTACTAGTAATCATCAGAAAATGTAAACAAACTAAATGTCCCTTAACCAAAACATGAATTAAAAAAAAAAACTTAGAATACCTAAATACAATTTGGAAAACACAAGAAAATCAAGAAGAAGGAAGACCAAAGTGTGGATACTTCATTCCTCCTTAGAATAGGGAACAAAATATGGATGGAAGGAGTTACAGAGACAAAGTTTGGAGCAAGATGGACCATGCAGAGGCTACCCCACCTGGGGACCCATCCCATAATCAGCCACCAAACACAGACACTATTGCACATACCAGGAAGATTTTGCTGAAAGGACCCTGATATAGCTGTCTCTCGTGAGGCTATGCCAGTGCATGGCAAATACAGAAGTGGATGCTCACAGTCATCTATTATATGGAACACAGGGCACAGGGCCTCCAATGGAGGAGCTACAGAAAGTACCCAAGGAGCTGAAGGGGTCTGCAACCCTATAAGTGGAACAACAATATGAACTAACCAGTACCCACAGAGCTCGTGTCTCTAGCTGCATATGTAGCAGAAGATGGCCTAGTCGGCCATCATTGGGCAGAGAGGTCCCTTGGTCTTGCAAACTTTATATGCCCCAGTAGAGGGGAAAGCCAGTGCCAAAAAGTGGAAGTGGGTAGGTATCAGAGCACGCGGGGGGCGGGGGGTAATAGAGGACTTTCAGGATAGCATTTGAAATGTAAATGAAGAAAATATCTAATAAAAATTGGGGGAAAAACGTGGTACATTACACAATAGATTATTATTCAGTTGCTGGAAAAGGAAATTTTGAGATTTGTAGGGAAATGGATAGAACTAGAAAAAAAGAAAAAATATCCTGAGAGAGATAACCCAAATTTAGAATGACAAACATGGTATGTATTCCCTTACAATTAGACATTAGCTGTTAAGTCAATGATTAAAAAAAAAAAAGCTACACTCTGGAGAACCACAGATTTTATACAGACAGAGCAAAAAATGAGGGAGACAAACTGACCTCCCTAAGAAAGTTAAATAGAATATATAGTTATGACTGGGCACAGTGAATCTTGTGATCCTGGAACAGGGAACTTAAGCAGGAAGGGAAGTGGGAATCAGACCAGAAATATAAAAAGAGAAAGCAAAACTCAGGGTCATTTAATGGATAGTATGGAAGGCTAATATAATAGAAGCTTTCTAAAACATACACATATGAAATAATCTAAATGAAATCATATCATAATGGGGGAAGAAGAGCCCCAGTTGTACATCTTGTCATTATGAAGGTTTCCGTATGAGGAATGTGTTATGTCTAATTGAGTTGTTGTCCAAATTGTTTTAATATGAACCCCCAAACAACCCAAGCTGTTTTCAATAGAAACCTATGTTTTTCTCCACAAAAGGAGGGGGGCAAGGACCAATTGCTGAAGAAGATGACACACACACAACTCATTAAACATCGAGAAGTCAAGCAGGTGCCTACCTAGTATTCACTGCTCTGGGCTAGTGACTATAGTACTGAGAAGTACTCTACAGACTACCAAAGGAGAAATGTAAACACCAACCCAGCTTCAAACTCCACAGTCTACAATGGTTTCCTGCCTGCAAGACATGCCAGTGCAATGGTGCCTAAAACCTTGTGGGAATAACTAGCGAATGTCTGTCTTGATTAAAAGCTGTTTCCAGGACATAGAACCCACACCAAACATTATAAGGGTGATCAAAAACCTAAGACAAGTTAACCCAAAGACCTACTGTAAAACCAAATATTACTGATCTACTAAAAATAACATAGCCATAAAACAACTGCTGACATTCTGCTGTACTCATAGATCAGTACCTTGTTCAGCCATCATCAAAGACACCCCTTCCTGCATCAGATGGGAACAAATACAGAGGCCACAGCAAACAAGACATTATAGAGAATGTCATTTTCAATGAAAATTCATCATTTTTGAGGAAGACACATTGGGGCAACCAACTCTTCTTAATTGTATTGCAATGTACTAGATCCCCACAGGACATAAATTCTATTGCAACTTTTGAATGTTCACATGTCTCATAATGTCACGGAAGGGATTCTTTTTTTTCCTCTACAAGTCCTTTATGGATTCTGTGTCTGTGTGTGTGTGTGTGTGTGTGTGTGTGTGTGTGTGTGTGTGTGTGTATGTGTTTCAGCTCTCTTGCTTGTGTTTGTTTTGTCTCATTTGGATGTTATTGTTTTGTTACTTTACTTTATTAGTAGACTTGTTTTGTTTTGTTTGTTTGATTGCTTGTTTGTTTAATAAATTTTATTTTTTTCGAGACAGGGTTTCTCTGTATAGCCCTGGCTATCCTGGATCTCACTTTGTAGACCAGACTGGCCTTGAACTCCGAAATCCTCCTGTCTCTGCCTCCCAAGTGCTGGGATTAAAGGCGTGCAACACCACGGCCCTGCTTCGTAGATATTTTTTAATTAGATATTGTCTTCATTTATATTTGAAATTCTATCCCTATTCCCTCCCCCAGCCCTGCTCCCCAACCTACTCACTCCTGCTTTCTGGCCCTGGCATTCCCCTGTACTGGGGCATATAATCTTCGCAAGACCAAGGGCCTTTTGTTCCATTGATGGCCGACTAGGCCATCCTCTGCTACATATGCAACTAGAGACACAGTTATGGGGGGTACTGTTTAGTTCATATTGTTGATCCTCCTATAGGATTGCTGACCCCTTTAGCTACTTGGGTACTTTCTCTAGCTCCTTCTTTAGGGGCCCTGTGTTCCATCCAATAGATGACTGTGACCATCCACTTCTGTATTTGCCTGGCACTGACATAGCCTCACAAGAGAAAACTATATCAGGGTCTTTCAGTAAAATATTGCTGGCATATGCCGTAGTGTCTGGGATTGGTGGTTGTATATGGGATGGATCCCTGGGTGGGGCAGTCTCTGGATGGTCTTTTCTTCTGTCTCAGCTCCAAACTTTATCTCTGTAATTCATTCCATGGGTATTTTGTTCCCCATTCTAAGAAGGAATGAAGTATTCACACTTTGGTCTTCCTTCTTCTTGAGTTTCATGTGTTTTGCAAATTCTATCTTGGGTAGTCTAAGTTTCTGGTTTAATATCCACTTATCAGTGAGTGCATATCATGTATGTGCTTTTGTGATTGGGTTATTTTACTCAGGATGATATCCTCCAGATACCTAAGAATTTCATAAATTCATTGTTTTTAATTGTTGAATAGTACTCCATTGTGTAAATTTACCAAATTTTCTGTATCCATTTCTCTGTTGAGGGACATCTGGGTTTTTTTTCCAGCTTCTGGCTATTATAAATAAGGTTGCTATGAACATAGTGAAGCATGTGTCCTTATTACAAGTTGGAACATCTTCTGGGTATATGCCCAGGAGAGGAATTGCTGGATCCTCCAGTAGTACGATGTCCAATTTCTGAGGAACCGCCAGATTGATTTCTAGAGTGGTTGTACAAGCTTGCAATACCACCAACCATGGAGGAGTGTTTCTCTTTCTCCACATCCTAGGCAGCATCTGCTGTCACCTGAATTTTTGATGTTAGCCATTCTTACTGGTTTGAGGTGGGATCTCAGGGTTGTTTTGATTTATATTTCCCTGATGATTAAGGAGTTGAACATTTTTTCAGTTGCTTCTCAGCCATTTGTTATTCCTCAGTTGAGAAATCTTTGTTTAGCCCTATTACCCACTTTTTATGGAGTTATTTGATTTTCTGGAGTCCAGCTTCTTGACTTCTTTGTATATATTGGATATTAGTTCCCTATTGGATTTAGGATTGGTAAAGATCCTTTCCCAATCTGTTGGTGGCGCTCTCCTGTGGGGACTGGTCTCTGAGAGACCTGGGATACAAGATGGTGCTCTAACCTGAGTCTCAGGGTCAGGTCTCTCTGGAGGCCGACTCTCCTAAATGATCCTAAGATTCTGAGTGTGCTAGGGTGCCTGCAGCGTGGGGCTGGTGCTGAAGGAATGAACCCCAGCTGCTTGTTAGGGCGAGTTTCCTGTGTCCCTGTTCCTGCTGCCCCAAACCTTTTTGGGTTGTTTTAGAACAGATGTTGAGTTCCACTCACCAGTTATCTCAAGATCCTGGGTGTGTTAGGCTCATGTGGCATGGAAAGTCCTCTGGGGACCGTGGGACTGTTCACTGAGTTTGCGCCCAAGGTGGCATGTGGCTGGCCTTATTAGTAGATCTTAGAATCATTTTCTATTTTATTTTATTCTTTTCTTGGTAAGGATCAAAGAGGACTTGCCTAATTGCCTTAAGCAGCATTCATCAGAAGTATTTCGAGTTAGAGTTCTTGGCTCCTGTGTCATGTGTGTCTTTGGCACTCCCTCAGTCAGTGAAACACTCACTTTGTGTTTATCTCTATGTTCCTGTAAATGTCAAGGCACCCTGGGTGTTAGACAGGACAAATGGTCCTAAACATTAATCTTGGGTACCCTGTGAAGTTGGAAAATATCACTGTATCCTGGCAACTATAACTCTTAGCACTCCTATCAATTGCCACTATATTCTGTTTCTGATAAAAGGTATAAAAAGTCAGCTATCTCTCAAGAAAATTATCACAGCCTCAGTCTTGCTTCAGTCCCTCTAACATCAGCCCATTTTAATTCTTTTTTACCCCCTATCAGCTTACTTAACTGACTTCGCTTGCCTGATAAGCAAGCACAGGTGCTTACATTCTCTCATTCAGTCCATCCCAACAACAAGTTCCACTCTCTTCACTGCTCACAGTACCCTCAGCTCACCTTTCCCACATTCCTCCTGCATGGGAATTGCATGGTTAGAGATGGCCAGTTCATGTTCTATATTCTCCATTACTGGGAGTCTTCACTAGGCTCACCCTTGAGGAATCCTGGGAGTGTCTACTGCAGTTTTCACATTGCCCCCTCAAATGCTGTTCAGTTCCTTACATCTCTTCCTGTACTCTCCATTCTACTTGCCCACCTGACTCTCCTGGTGCAATTCCCAACCCCTTTTCCATACACATGTATTTTTCTCTGTTTCTATTTTATTGACTTCATCCTTCTGATTTATTATTTCTTTCTATCTACTTCTCCTAGGTGTGCTCTTTTACTTACTTTTTGACTTATTTACTTTTCTAGAGCTTTCAGGTGTTCTGTTAAATTGCTAGTATACTATTACATCTCTCCAATTTCTTTATGTAGGTACTTATTTGTGTAAACTTTCTTCTTAACTACCACTTTCATTGTGTTCCATAAGTTTGTGTATATTGCATAGTTACTTTTTCTAGATTCTATAAAGTCTTTAATTTATTTTTCTTTCTCTTGTGTTTTTTTCTTGACCCATTTTTCATTTAGTAGATATTTGTTCAGTTTCCATGAGTTTGTAGGCTTTCTGTTCTTTCTGTTGTTGAAATCTCGCTTCTATCTGTATTTGGTCTGATAGAATTCAGGGACTTACTTCAATTTCTTTTGCTCATGTTCCTGTTGTGCGATGTTATATGCCATGTTGTAAAATAGTGATGATCCTTAGCAATCTTACTACCCTCATTAGAGGCATTTGTTCAACCTATAAATATTTTTGGGCAAAGGCCAAATATCGCTATAAATATTAGCAAAATACCAAAGTAAATCTTCTTTTAAAAATAAACTATTCAGATACCTGTTTCCCACTTTGATAGTGGTAATGACTGGCCTCTCCCAACCTGAGTTTTGTGAAAAACACTTATGCACTCTCAGCCACCTGCAGTCTTGGGCTTAGGTATTTTCTCTCATCAACACAAAATTGATAAAAGGCCTTCTTCTGTGTGTGTCTCCCAATTTAAGGAAACTGAAAACTGGGAGCAAAATCAATGGTCCCCGCTACTCAATTACAGGGAAGAGCACAGGTAGACAAAACAAAAATAGTTTATTTAACTTTACTTCCATCCAAAACTAATTACTTTTCTCTTGAAAAACGAATGCATCAGGTGAATCAATGCTTCATATCAATGCTTGGATACCCTGGAGGTTCATCTGACTATGGAAGACTCACAGAGATCTGGTTTCCAATGATGATTAACAGATGTAAGTTTTGGATTTTTGGTTTTCTCATTTTCTTTTTTCAGAGAAAACCAAGAATTTTGGGTGTCCAGTTCTATGTATTCGAATGTGACGTTTCATTGCTGGTGACAAATTAGAAGATGAAGAACTATTCAAAGGAAAAAATTTCATTAAGCCAACTGTGAAAGGAATCGTCTACTTTGTTAACATTGTTTTTTGGTTTTTTGTTTTTTTGTTTTTTTTTTATAAAAGGAGCAGACACCATAAAGTGTATCTACTGAATTGGTTGTCATCTGTAAGAATAAAGGAAAGAAAATTTTATAGTACATATTGACATATCTATGAGTGTCCTCTGAGACTTTAAGACATGTTTGAAGGGTTAATGACCTAAGACAAATAACTCCCGAGAAGCGGAGAAACTCCTGAGTTGACATATTCATAACAAGATGTTACTGACAAGAAAGGAAACATATGAATGAGAACATCCACTGGCGTCATTAGATCCTGAAACTACTGATAAAATTTTTATCCCCAATGTTGCCTTTTCTGCCTTAAAAATTTCAAAGGCCCCTGTCTTCAGTCATGTAGTCTCTACTCTTGAGGAAAAACTGGTGTCCTTCAACTTTTCTGATTAAAGAATAAATTTGCTTTTGTATGTAGAAGTTAGGTTTCTCTCTCTCTCTCTCTCTCTCTCTCTCTCTCTCTCTCTCTCTCTCTCTCTCTCTCTCTCTCTCTCTTTCTCTCTCTCATTTCTATATTACCTCCATTAATCGCAAACTAAAAATGATAACCTTGATTTTGCTCCCAGAGATGACTACATACTTTTAGACATGTCAGGAAATAACATGTGTTTCTTTGTTTTAAATTTGTATATCCACGTATCTGGTGATTGCTTTAAAAAATAAGATTGTGAAACTGAGATTTTCTTGTACTAGCTGGAGTGACCATGCTACAGAGATCAATATTAGGCCATCCAATCCCAACAATACAACTATGGAATCTGGGACTTTACGTATCTTCTAACCATCAACTCATGACAGAAAAGATACAATGTCATACCATTAACATTAGCTTAGCTTATGACGGCTCATGCTATCAGACTGAAGCTAGGACTTCCCTATGCAGTCACAACAATGGAATCCTGGGACTTTAAGTATCTTCTAACCATCAACTCATGACAAAAAGGATAGAATGCCATATCATTAACATTAGCATAGCTGATGAGAGCTCACGCTATCAGACTGAAGCTAGGACTTTCCTATGCAATCATATTAAAATTCTTTTTGGCAATAACCAGAGGACTGCCTCTAGAACAGGATGATGCTGCCCAACTAACAATTTTTCAGAAACACTGGCCATTGGAGGTAAACAATTATACCAAGGACCTTCTCTTCTGGCATTTTCAATTGGGAAGGCTGCTCTGTCCACCCTATGATATCAGCCTTGGGAGACAGTGAAGTGGAGAATGAATGTGAACCCTATTTCTGTCATAAATAATGTGAACCCTATTTCTGTCATAAATACCATGACCAAGTTCTGAAGGAAATGGGTTACTTGGCTGACACTCCCACAGTGTCATGAATTCTTGAGGGAGGTCAGGGCAGAATCTCAAACAATGCTGGATCTTGGAGCCAAGTGATGAGCCAGAGGTCATGGAAGGTGCTGCTTACTGGCTTTCACTTTATGATATATTCAGTCTACTTTCATATAGAACCAGGATCAGCAGCCCTAGAGGCAGTCCCCCAATGGACTGGTCCCTCCCATTAACCTCTAATTATAGGAAAATGCTCTACAGGCTTGATGACAGCCTATCTGGAAGTATTTTCTCAGTTGGGGTTTCCTCTTCTCAGATGGCTTACTTTTGTCAAATTGGCATGAGACTACTTAGCACAGACTCTTGTCTGACAAGATATATAATGTAAAATATTTATGTTTTTTAAGTATATTTTGATATTGCATTATAATGATATGCCTTAGAAAAGGATTTACTATAAGCACTCTTCATTCTGCAGCCTGACTGAGTCAAATGGTTCCGGGCATCTGAATAAACACTGAAGGTGGACTTGTAAGTTATAAGACAATTTGTATTGAGATGCTTTCTGGTGAATCTTATTACAGATCTTACACTTTAAGGAATAGGAAGTATTAAAAACTAACTTACAGAAAAAAGGGTGTTTTAAAAGAATTTTGTACAAAATGAACATGATGAGAACAGAAACAAGGAATTTTCTTCTCTTTTTTTTTTTTACTTTTCAAATTTCTTGAGGTTTGAGCTAAGGGCAAACAAGCAGTGTCTAAAGAAAGTAGAGAAACTAGGATGCAAAGAGAAACAGAAGAATCCTGATGGAATGAAGTCAGGGGTTCGGGTAGCTGACAAATTATTCTCTATGCTTGAGTGCGTACCTGATGATGCACTGAAACAGAAAGTAGAATGGAGAAGTGTGTAGGAATTCTCGAGGGGCCGTATGCATCATTTTGTTGATGTCAGAAGCAAATGCAATGGATAAAAGACAAAGCTTCATTTGCTTGCTCAGGAACCACTATTGACTTTACCTGGCATAATTTCTCTTCTGGCACAGGAACCAAATATAAGAAAATAGATTTGCCCTATAACTAGAAATTGAGAATAATCTGAAAATACACACATACAGGCAAGCATGCATTCACACACACACACACACACACACACACACACACACACACACACACACGAATGCAAGGGCCTGACACAGAGAAAGAGAGTTGTGAGAGATTAGACTTTATGGTAGTACACAAAGAATTCCTCCCTGACACTTGAATAAGACTTTAGGGTTAGATGAAATCAGTCAAGTAAAAACAAAAAGCAAAGGAAAGCCTTCCACACAAGAGCCCTAAAGATAAGCAGAAGATTTCCCACAGAAAATGGCTCATTGTGCTGTAAAAGCTGAAATAATGATTGGGAGCCTGGGGAAGAAACTAGGGGCAGGTCATGCAGAACCTTGTATTGCTGGTCGGGAGATCTGAGTTTTGCTCTATGGGCAATATGCTCATAATGTGGTATTTTAAGCAAGTCTCAAATGTGCCCTTTATTTTCTACAAGAGGATTGGGGAACATTCAGTGAGGAATAAATCCATGGATTAACGGTAAACGGATATAGAAAGACGTAAGCAAATCAAGGTGATGGCAATGCTTATGAAGAAAACTCATCAGACACAGGGAATGCTTTGAACTTACAAATAAGATTTTGGTGAATATGATTCATTTCAGATTCAAGGATGGAAGATACAAAAATTAACTTTTGGATTTGGAAATTAGCTATTTTGGTAGTAATGGCATTTAAAGAGGATAAATATGAATAGAGCATATTTATTGTGAATTAAATTAGGTAATAAAAGAAAAGATATTTGAAATTAAGGGGAAAAGACTACATTGATGATTATGACTGAAGCATTGATAAGTAAGGTTTTAATAGGGAAAAACTGGGATTAATTTAAGTAATAAAAGAAAAGATGATATTTGAACTTAAGGAGAAAGTGTCAAGTTTATGATTATTGCTGAGGCACTGGTAAGTAAGGTTTTAGTACGGGGAAAATATCATATTGATGAGTTGGTTGAAAACAAAGGGTATAACTTGCTTATTGGTGAGCAAAAGGTCAAGAACAAGAAGGCTCCTATATTGGATTGCAAGATTAGAAGTTAACAATAAAACACAAATCACTGTTAGAGTGAATAAAAGTGTAACAACTTTAAATGAAAGACAGGACACTGTTCTTAAAGTTTCCAGTGTGACTTATAAGACATATGTGCAAGGAACAAGCTTGAATGTAATTATCAGTTGCTGTAGAGAATGGATTTGTAAGCTGGTGCTCAGCAAGAATGCCAGGAGACTGGAAAAATCACTAATATATTAAAACCATTCATCTTTTGTAAGAAAATATAAGCTACGATATGGTCTGAATAACTTTCCAAATAAACCTGAAATACACCATATAGAGAGACCACAAAATATCTCTAATGGTGGAATGTATCTCATATGAAGCTAAATACCAAGGAGGAACACACATGTGCCAGTCTGAACCTTCAGAACTTATTTGTCTCCAAATGATTACATATTTCAAAGCCTGGCACCCTAACATCCTCATTAACTTCACGTTAAAATATATTTTTCTATAAAAAGGTCAAAAGAAAAATATTACAGCACCTTAAGTCATGACCTCTATTTATATTTTAATAAGAACAGATAATGTGGCTTTGACATACCAATGCCTCTCACAAGGACCCATGATTGGAAAATCTACAGTTTCTCAGAAGAACTCCCTGGTTGCAGTTCTATAAAACCATCTCTGTCTCCTTTTCACATCTCCATTCCTTTTGCACTTCGTTCTCAGTTCACTTTGCCCTTTGCATTACTTTCCCACCTCCTGCATTATTCCCTATTGAGGCTGTAACACATTCCAACAAACTTTTCTTGGAGTTTGAAGTCACCTAGGGGCTAGCTTCAGTGTGTTCGCAGGCATACATTCATCTCAAATTCTATAAAAGAACCATTTTTTAGCCTTTGGAACATGTAAAAGTCACCTCTATCGTCCTTCTTCGCACCTGCACCTTCCTCAGTCTTTAAAGTCAGCAGGTTAGCACCTTCAAATTCTCTTTGTCCCTAATCTCTTGATCTATTGTTCACTTCCTTCTTTGAGTTTCTCATTTCCCCTTTTACTACATGGACCTTTGTGATTACATTAAGCACAGAAAACAGAAGAAAATTTCCTCCTTTTAAAATAATTAATTCAATCACATCTGAGTTCTTATAATTATTAATAAAGCTATTAGAATTTATCCCTTTACAAATAAATATTTTATTTATTATAGCATTAAATCAAAGAATCATCCAACCACAGAAATAGAAGTGTTGTGCATTGAACAACCAATTTAGAAAAATCCTTTGGGTGTGTTTAAAATCATCATTGGTTGTCCATTTGTCCTTATTGAAAGGAATGAGAGGAAACACTATTTCATCATGTATTAAGCCTGAAACCCTACTAGTTCAGGAAAGCCCTTGCACTAATTCTCTATCAGCAAAGATACTGGGGACATAAATAAGGGGAGATATCAGCACACATTAAAATTTAATAAAATATATCCACTTGATATCTTTATGCAGATAGAAAGTTGAGAAATAGATGGATTTTCTTTTCTATGTCCTTTATGAATTATAGGGTGCAAAATAGTTAGCACAACCTCCTATAGCATAATTTGTCAAAAAATTATTTTTCTTTGTTTCAAGAGAGGAAAGGTTACTGCATGCAACTAGAAAAAAATTAGGAGTGGGTTTTAATTCATGAAAAGAAGCTCAACCAAAACAGGAATAAAGCCAGGAATCTCAATGCAACAGAACATCAAATCTAAACAACAAACAAGAAAAACAAAAACTAAAACTAAACAAACAAACAAATAAATATATAAAAATAAAGATAATACAGAGCAACGTAAGTCATGTGAGGATGGTTCTAGATATATGATTTTTTTCTTAACTTTTCTTTAGGTAAAATAATTGGGCATAGAGACAGAAAGTCTAATTGCCTTACAAGCAAAATGAAGGGGACACATACAAGAGATATTCATATGGGCTACTTAAAAGGCTTTAGCAGCAGATTGCAATTTGCATTGTGTACTTTCAAGATGTTTTTATGATATATATATGTGGTAGGTGGCATATTCATAGTGGTAATGTGTGAAACTTTCCCAGGGAAGACAGGACACAGATGTCTATTCATCTCAGACAGGGAACTGATCACACACCAAAGTAACTATTATACCAAAGTCCGACATGGAATCCAGTGAGTTTGCTGTATCCCTTACAGGAGTATGATCTAGAGATTACTACAGGAGTAGGGATGAAGTTCTATCACTGAAAAGTCCACCCCCAATATGTGTGAGGACTCAAGAGAACTGCAACCTTCGGGCTCTGTGCATGACTGGAAGGCACTCAATAAGTTAGAGCTCTTTCCAGGAAGGTCTGCTGGTTTGGATCCTTCCATAGCACCTGTATAGCTGTTTTACAACTTCACTGGACTTTGGTAGGGACCTGATGTATCTTTTTACACCTGAGAATCATGAAATGATTTACTTCCGGAGTCTCCTGAGTTTCTCCCAGGTTAGATGCTTAGAAGAAATTGGTCAACACATAGCATAACCTTTCTCTTCCAAATTAGATTTTCCTTCTTCCTTCTATGACTACCCATGAAAAGCAAGTAGTGTGATATGTTTGGTGTTAAATCTACTATGTAAGTTATATAATATAAAAACATCTTTTTTAGTCTTGAGGCTTGTTTTCACACAAATATAGAGGAATGTAACCAGATCCTCATCTTTCTCCCTGCACACAATTCATCCTCAAGTGGAGCAGGGCGCTCAACATAATAGCTGACATCCATGATCTGTTTTGACCCCCATTGAGAACGTTTTGATTTTTGTCATAGTCATCGAAGAAATGAATTTTATTATTTTAAATTCTTTAACCCATATATGTTATTACTCATTAAAACCTTAGGATCTGTATAGATATTCAAGTTGACCAACATGATTTATTGAAGATACTGTCTTTCCTTCAATGTATATTTGTAGGTTTACCGGTCCCACTTCTGCTGCATCACAGGGTTTGGCTACTTGGGGAGGCAGGACAAGGGAGTTGACCTCCTTGCTTTACACCACCCTGTAGCAGGGCAGGTGTTGGGCTGTAGGGGAGTCCCCCCATCCCCACCCAGCTCCAGGGTAGGAAAGTGCAGTCTGAGGTGCAGTACAGCCAGCGCTGACTCCAGGGTCAGGGTTGCTGGGCCTGCAAGGAGCCTGGGCCATCTGGTTCTCAGGCACTAGGACATTCACGAACAGCTGGATGCTGCAGATGAACTGGAAGGCCTTTCCCATGGCTCCCCACGACAGATCCTAATGAAAAGAGAGTCCATGGTTTTAAGACATTTATTGTTATGGCAGAAAGTGTATGTGTAAAACCATACCCCACTTCTTAGAGTGGGCCTGAGGTTAAATACCTTTTGTAAGGAGGAATGTCTGGGAAGGAAAGCTTATTGGCTAAGCTTTCCAGGCCTTTAGGTAACTCATTAAAATGGATATCTGTCTAAAGCCTATGTGACCACAGGTCATTTCCTCTGCAAGAGGAGGGGTTTGGGGCTTTGCTCTTACATGACTGATGGACACAAATCTATGGGGGTGGGGAGGCTGCAGCTAGTGACAGGGGCCTGGTGCCCAGGAACAGGCGAAGCCCCTTCAGTGTTGACAGGGTTTTGAGCCTTAGCTCAGTTGGGGACCAAACTGCCTTTCACAGTCACATATATATTGTTATCTTCTTTGTCAAAATAACTTAGCTGTTAATATTTTTATTTCTAATTCAAAAGTAGAAAGGAAAATGGTATATAGAAAGGACCTAGAGGGTATCATCCTGAGTGAGGTAACCCAATCACAACAGAACTCACATGATATGTACTCAGTAATAAGTGGATATTAACCCAGAAACTTAGAATACCCAAGATACAAGATACAAGATGCAAAACACATGAAACTGAAGAAGAATGAAGACCAAAGTATGGACACTTTGCCCCTTCTTAGAATTGAGAAGAAAACACCCATGGAAGGAGTTACAGAGACAAACTTTTGCTGAAAGGACCCAGATAGAGCTGTCTCTTGTGAGGCTATGCTGGGCCTAGCAAACACAGTCAGCTATTGGATGGATTACAGGGCCCCCAATGGAGGAGCTAGAGAAAGTACCCAAGGAGCTAAAGGGGTCTGCAACCCTATAGGTGGAACAACAATGTGAACTAACCAGTACCCCACTCCCACCCCCCAGAGCTCATGTCTCTAGCTGCATATGTGTCAGAAGATGGCCTAGTCGGCCATCATTGGAAAGAGAGGCCCATTGGTCTGGCAAACTTTAGATGCTTCAGTATCGGGGATCACTAGGGCCAAGAAGTGGGAGTGGGTGGGTAGAGGAGTGGGGGGGGAGGGTATGGGGGACTTTTGGGATAGCATTGGAAATGTAAATGAGGAAAATTCCTAATTAAAAAAAAAGTTCCTGTTTGAAATTGGAAAGACTGAGAAAATA
This sequence comes from Mus caroli, assembly GCF_978045245.1. Lineage (NCBI taxonomy): Eukaryota > Metazoa > Chordata > Mammalia > Rodentia > Muridae > Mus > Mus caroli. Next base: position 89,541,956 of record NW_028227258.1, on the reverse strand, counting down.
TGTTAGCATTAAAATAAATTTAATTGAAGCTAGTTTTATTTTGAACATAAACTTTTGGCTTTGGCTTTGTTTTATTTTGTGTTTTGTTTTTTTTTTTCTTTGTTTGGTCAGTTGTTTTTTCAAGGCTGAGTCTCACTATGTAATTCTGGCTACCCTGGAGCCAGTATGTAAACCAGACCTGCCTCAATCCCATAGAAATCTGCCTGCCTCTGATTCCCCAGTGCTGGGATTGAAGAAATATGTAACTACACACAGCATGAATATAGATTAACTCCATCCTTACTACATTTCAAACAACTTACTAGTAAGTATTAATAATATTGAATAATTGTATACTTCAGAAGCATTATATTAATAAAAAACATCTTTAAAGCTATCTTGTGAAGTACAAAATTTCTATGTCTATATGTCTGTATTTGACAACTAATAATTGAAAGCTAGAAAGAGTGAAGGTGACTTAAGATGACACTAAATGTCTGTATATTTGTGGTTCCATTCCTTTTTCCATTTGTTTATTTGTTTGTTTGTTTGTGTGTTTCTTTGTTTATGTACATCCAGTCCCATACCAGTTCCCTTTGCAGAGTCTTTTTGCTCATCCTTACTCCCCTTTTACTCTGAGAGTGTTGGGGCCCCTTTGCTATCCCCCAAGCCTGTCACATCAAATCTCTGAAGGATTAGGTATATCCTCTCCCTCTGAATGCAGACAAGGCAGCCCAATTGGAAAATGGATTGTACAGTCAGGCTATAGCTTTATGGAAAGCCCCCTCTCCAGTTGTTGGGAGACCCACGTGGAGACTGAGCTGCATATCTGCTACATATGTTTTGGGAGCCTCGATCCAGCCCATGTATATATGCTCTTTGATTAGTGTTTCAGTCTCTGAGAGCTCACAGGGGTCCAGGTTAGTTGACTATGCTGGTCTTCCTGTGGAGTTCCTATGTCTTCCTAGGCCTTCAATTGTTCCCCCACCTCCATCTAATGTTTGGTTGTGGGTTTCTGCATCTGTTTCAGTCAGCTGTTTTGTAGAGTCTCTCAGAGGACAGGTGTGCAAGGCTCCTGTCTGCAAGAGTCATTAATAGTGTCACAGATTATTGCTTGCCCATGGGATGAGTTTCAAGTAGGGCTGGTTATTGGTTGGCCATTCTGTCAGTCTCTGCTCCATCTTTGTCCCTTCAATTCATTTAGACAGGATACATTTTAGGACAAAGGTTTTATGGGTGGATTGGTATCCTTATTCACCATCTAGGGTTCCTGCTTGGATGTATGAGGTAGCCTCTTCCCTTGTCCCCACTGTTAGGCATCTCAGCTAGGGTCACTGGCATTAACTCCTGGAAGACTCATCCATCCTAGGTCTCTGGAACTTTCTGGATACTCCTGCCACATCCACAATGCTGGCAGCTACAGGTTTCTTTCCATTCATTCATCTGGCACCCTCGTCCTCTCTCCTGTCTCTGTCCACATCTGATGCTGCACCCTCTTTTCCTTCCCCCTTCCTTATCCTTCCTCTTTCCCTCTCTCCCTTTCCTTCCTATGATTATTTCAGTTCCCCTTTTAAGTGATATTCAAGCATCATCACTTGGGGTTTCTTTCTTGTTTAAGTTCTTTGGATCTATGGAGCGTATCATGGATATACTGCATTTTGTGGTTAATATCCACTTATCAATGGCTACCACCAGTTCCCCATCCCCCACTGCTACATATTTCTATTCAATTTCCTGACCCACTGTACTTCTTTCCTGTTCCTTCCAATACCTGATCTTGCCCCATTACCCCCACACTTCTTTCTAGGTTCCTTCTTCTCTCTACCTCCTATGACTATTTTATTCCCTGTTCTATGTTGGATTGAAGCATCTACACTTTGGTTTTCCTTATTTGTGAGCTCTATATGGTTTGTGGGTTATATTCTAGGTATTCTGAGCTTTTGGGATAATATCCATTTATCAGTCACTACATACAATGCATATCCTTTCAGGTCTGGCTTACCTCACTCAGGATGATATTTTCTAGTCCCATCAATTTGCGTGCAAAATTTATGATGTCCTTGTTTTTGATAGTATCCCTCTGAGTAAATGAACAACATTTTTATTGTCAGTTGAGGGGCATCTTGGTTTTTCCCAATTTCTGGTTATTACAAATAAAGCTGCTATGAACATAGTGGAGCATGTGATCTTGTGGTATAGAGAAACATCTTTGGGGTATATGCACAGAAGTGGTATAGCTAGATCTTCAGATAAACTGTTGTCAATTATCTGAGTAACCACCAGATTGATTTTCCTAGTAGTTGTAGCAGTTTGCAATACCACCAGCAATGGATAAGTGTTCCTTTTTCTCCATGTCCTTGCCAGCATGAGCTGACACTTGACTTTGATCTCATCCATTCTGATTGGTGTAAAGTAAAATTTCAGGGTAGTGATGGTTTGTGTTTTCCTGAAGAATGTGAATATTGAACATGTTTAAGTGGTTTTTGGCCATTAGAGATTCCTCTGTTGAGAATTCTTTGTTTACCTTTGAACACCATTTTTTAATTGGGTTATTTAGTTTGTTGGAGTCTATCTTCTTGATTCCTTATATATTTTGGGTATTATTTCTCTATCAGATGTAGGGTTACTAAAGACCTTTTCCCAATCTGTAGGCTGCTGTTTTGTCCTACTGACAATATCCTTTGCCTTACAGAAGCTTGTCAGTTTCAGGAGGTCCCATTTATCAACTGTTGATCTTAGTACCTTACCCAGTGGAGTTCTTTTCAGGAAATTCTCTCCTACACCCATGTATTCAAGGCTATTTCCTATTTTCTCTTCAAGTAAATCTAGTATATCAGGTTTTATGTTGAAGTCTTTGACCAGTTGTACTTGAGTTTTGTGCAGGGTGATAAATATGGATCTATTTCTGTTCTTCTACATGTAGACATTCACTTAGATGAGTATCATCTGTTGAAAATGCATTGTATGGTTTTGCCTTCTTTGTCAAAAATTAAAGGTCCATAGGTATGTAGGTATATTTCTAGATCTTTGGTTTAATTCCATTGATCATCATGTCCGTCTCTATACCAATACTATGTAGTTTTTATCACTGTTGCTCTGTAATAGAGTTTGAGGTCAGGTCTGGTGTTTTGTTCAGAAGTTCTTTTACAGTTCAGGGATCTTTTAGGTATCTTTGGTTTGTTTTTGTTTTGTTTTTACCAAATAAAGTTGAAATTTCCTCCTTAAAGATTTGTAAAATATTGTCTTAGAATGTTGATGAGGATTGCATTGAATCTGTAGATTGTTTTGGGCAAAAGGGCAATTTTCACTATGCTAATCCTACTAATCCATGAGCATGGGAGTTCTTTCCATGTTCTTCAGTTTCTTTCTTCAGAGACTTGAAGATCTTGTCATACATATTTTTCACTTGCTTGGATAGAGTTACACAAAGATAATTTATATTATTTGTGACTATTGCAAAGGGTCCTTTTTTCCCAATTTCTTTCTCAGAATGTTTATCATTTGTATAAATAGGGAATACTAACTTCCTTGAGTTGTTTATGAGTTGTAGAAGTTATCTGGTAAAAATTTGTGAGTTGTTTATGCATACAAGCATATCATCTACAAATAGTGTTATCTTGATTTCTTATTTTCTAATTTGTTTCCCCTTGATCTCCACTGTTGTCTTATTGCTCTAATTAAAACTTTGAGTACTATATTGAATAGATAAGGAGGGAGTGAGCAACTTTTTCTTGTTCCTGATTTTAGTCTTATTGCTTCAAGTTTCCCTCAATTTAATTTGATGTCAGATATTGGCTTACTGTATATTGCTTTTATTATGTTTAGGTATATTCCTTGGATACTTGATCTTTCCTACACTTTTAACATAAAGGGCCATTGGATTTTGCCCAAAGTTTTCAACATATAATTAGATGATGATGTGAATTTTATTTTTCAAGTTTGATTTTATGGGGAATTATATTGATGGATTTTTATTCAATGAACCATTCCTGCATCCCTGGAATGAAGCCTACTTGATCATGGTGAATGATGTTTTTGATGTGCTTTTATATTCAGTTTGCAAAAACTATATTAGGTATTTTTCTTTTGATGTTTATAAACAAAACTGGTCTGAGATACCTTTTCTTTTTTGAGTCTTTATGTGGTTTAGGTATCAGAATGACTATGGCCTCAGAATGAATTAGGTAGTGTTCCTTCTGTTTATATTTTGTGGAATAGTGTAAAGGGTATTGGTATGAGATCTTCTTTGAAAGTCTGGTAGAATTCTGCACTAAAACCATCTGACACTGGGCTGTTTTTAGTTGGGAGACATTTAATGAGTGCTTCTATTTTCTTAGGTGTTAAAGAACTTCAGTTTTGGTAAGTAAAAAAAAAATAATTTCATTTAGATTTTCCAGTTTTCTACAGTACAAGCTCTTGAAGTAAGACTTAAGGATTCTATGAATTTCCTCAGTTTCTGTTGTTATGTCTCACTCTTCATTTTTTGATTTTGTTAATTTGGATATGGTCTCTGTGCCTTTTAGTCAGTTTGGCTAAGGGGTTTTCTATCTTGTTGATTTTCTCAAAGAACCAGCTATTTGTTTCATTGATTCTTTGTATTGTTTTCTTTTTTCAAATTTATTTACTTTAGCTCTGAGTTTGATTATTTCCTACGATTTACTCTTCCTGGTTATGTTTGCTTTTTGTTTGTTTGTTTGTTTTGTTTTTGTTTTTACTCCTGGGTCTTTCAGGTATTCTTTTAAATTGCTAATATAAGAACTTTCCAATTTCTTTCTGAAGTCACTGAGTGCTATCTATTTTCCTGTTAGCACTACTTTCATTGTGTCCCATACATTTGTGTATGGTGTGCCTTCATTTTCATTGAATTCTCGGAAGTCTTTAATTTCTTTATTTATTTCTTCACTGACAGAGTGATCTTTGAATAAATAATCTTGTTTCCATGAATATGTGGGCTTTGTATTGTTTCTGTTATTTGGAAGTCCAGCCTTAATCCATGGTGATATGATAAAATGCAAGGGGTTATTTCAATCTTCTTGCATCTGTTAAGTCTTGCTTTGTGACCAATTATATAGTTAGTTATGTAGAAGTTTTCATGACATGCTGAGAAGAAGGTGTATCCTTTTGTTTTGGGGAATTGTCTTTGTCTGAAAGAACAGAACAAAAATGGAGAAAAGCCTGAGGAAAAGGAGGTCCAGTGACAGGCCCAAAATAAGATCCATCTCTGGGGTAGGCCCCAAAGCCTGACACTATTACTGATGCTATGGTGTGCTTACAAACATGGGCCTATCATGACTGTCTTCTGGAAGGCCCAACAAGCAGCTGAAAGAGTCAGATGTAGATATTTACGTCCAACCAATAGACAGAAGCTGGTGACCCCTGTGGTTGAATTAGAGAAAAGCTGGAAGAAGCTGAGAAAGATGGTGACTCTCTAGGAAGACTAGCAGCCTCAACTCAGCTAGACCCCCGGAATCTCTCAGACACTGAGTCACCAACCAGGCATCATACAGCAGCTGATATGAGGGCCCAAGTGCATATACAACAGAGGACTGCTGGGTCTGGACCCAGTAAGAGAAGATGCACCTGACCCTCAAGAGACTTGGGGCCCCAGGAAGTGGGGAAGTCTGGTGGGATGGGAGGTAATGGAGATGTCCTCTTGGAGACAGAGGAGAAGGTGTAGGATGTGGAACAGTAGGAGGGTAAACACAGAGGGGGAATAAAGTCTGGACTGTAAGAAAAGATTAAAGAGTAATAAAAAAAAAAGTTCTATAGATATCTGTTAGATCCAATCGGTTCATAACATCTGCTAGTTTAATTGTTTCTGTTTATAGTTTCTGTTTTGAGGATCTGTCCATTGGTAAGAGTGGGGTATTGAAGTCCCTCACTATTATTGTGTGGGATTCAATTTATGACTTGACCTTCAGTAGAGTCTCTTATAAACTTTTATAAACCTCTCAAAGAACTAACAAAAAAATAACAGATGAGAAAAAAACACTACATTATTTACTATATATTATTACTAAGACTCTCAAATTATATTGAAAATTCAATTTAGAAAAACAAACTTTCAGCTGAAAATAAAGGGTTTTAACATAATATACCCCATACACATGGTAGACAATAACAACTTTAAAATAAAAACTGTGATAAAAACATGACTACATCCTATAAGAAGTCGAAATATTAGAAATATATGATGAAAAATATATGGTATTAGATAAGGAAATAGATTTATAGAAGGTAATTAGATTCCTAATTGATAAATTTTAATGAGGTAATGATCAAATATATAAAGCAAACATTTGTAAAATTACAAAGACATTTCTATAACACAATAACAGAGGATTGTAAATTCCCACTATCCACAATAAAGGACAACATTCAGAAAAAACATAAGTGAAGGCAGAGGCAAAAGAAAATCAGTATAAACCAAATGTATGTAAAGATGAGGAGCAATCCACCAATAGCAGAATGTATGTTCTTTTTTATCCAGGACACACTGTAAGAAACATTTAAATTAAAATTTAAGATTTAGTCATCTTGGGTATCATTTTCAACCAAAGTAGAGTTAAGATAAAAGCTAAAAATGGCAGAGGGAAAGCGTAACCACTCAAAACATGTGTAGACTAAATAGCATGTGTAATTCAGTGGGACCATATAGAATCAGAAAGGAAAAGGAAAATTACAACTGTCTTAACAACAAATAAAAGCAAGCAATACCAGAATGATGGACTAGAGAAAAGCCACACTAAGGGTGAGATACAGGGCTAGTGGCTGATGGTAAGGATTAAGAAAGATAAGCAATTGATGTGTTCAAAGAACCAAAACTAAAGAAACAAACTTACAACAAAACTAACAAAAAGTTAATGGAAAAGAAAAGTAAATAATAGAGTAGAGGTACATTAATTATATCCTACAGAATCAATAGGAACAATCATTGAGTACTTTCTGAAAATACCAAATCAATTTATAAAATATTAGCGAGCCTAAAAAGGGGAAACAGGCATAATTAATAAAATCAAAATCACTGGTTAAAGACAAGACATTACACCCAGTGTCATAGAAATAAGACAAGTCAATGCTTTCATGAGTAATTGTACTGTGAAGAACTTATCAAAATTGAAGAACACTTAAGAGAAGCATTTTGCACTGTGAAAGTTACAGGCAGAACAATAGTCCAGAAAACTAAACAAGGTATTCTTGTTAGGGCATTAACTTCAGAATAAGAAGAAAATAAGTATATGAAGCATAACTTATATGTAGAAATGGTAGGATCAACATTATTAACAAAAGGAAAACCAAACAGTAACATTAATGAATGAATTTTTAAAATGGAACATAAATATGTAGAGCTGGAATGAGTTTCTCCAATTATACAGGGCTTTCCTTTACTGTTATTTCTTTTGCTGTTAATATTAAATGGGAAATAAATCAGCTGTGTCTGTACTAAAAATGAATAATTTTTAAAGAACATGTTTTAAAATTTCACCTACCTAAAAGAAATCCAACACAACTAAGAATATATTTATACAATAAGGTAAGATTAAAAAGTTCAAACTATAAATCACTAATGAAAGAAACTAACACAAAGTTAAATAATGAAAATTTCACACTATTCATAGGTAGGAAGACTTGATAACATAAAATGTTTATGTTGCTGTCCAAAGTGATCTACATGTTTAGTGCTATATCAAGGGTTTAATAAAGATATTTTCATTGTAGTGCAAAATATCCTAAAATGTATATGGAACCACAAAGGACTCCGAGTTAGGAAAGTTATTTTAAGAACAATCTCATCTGATCAAAACAGAGCACTTGATTTTAATGTATTAAAAACACAGGTAAGAACCTTACGAAAAAGGTTCTAACAAGTGAGAAAATGACTCCAAAAACTAAAAGGAAGGATTCCATCACTCTGCACAGCAAAAATAAAAACAAACAAACAAACAAACAAACAACAGTAAAGAAAAGTCCTGTAGAACTGGAAAAAGGCTCTCTAGCTCTATATCTTCTAGGAAATTGCTGCCTAAAATATACAAAGAACCAAAATAAATAAAAGAAGGAAGGAACGAAGGAATGAAGGAAGGAAGGAAGGAAGAAAGGAAAGAAAGAAAGAAAGAAAGAAAGAAAGAAAGAAAGAAAGAAAGAAAGAAAGAAAGAAAGAAAGAAAGAAAGGAAGGAAGGAAGAAAGAAAGAAAGGAAGGAAGGAAGAAAGAAATAAGGAAGAAAGGAAGGAAAAAGAGAGAGGGAGGGAGGGAGGGAGGGAGGGAGGGAGGGAGGGAGGGAGGGAGGGAAGGAGGGAGGGAGGGAGGAAAAAAGTAAACACCAAAGGCATCATCCAATCAATAACAGGAAAAAGTTGGACAGTTCTCATACAAAGAAGTGCAAAGAGCTAAGTATATTAAAAAATGTTCAATATCTTCAGCCATTTGGGAAATGTAAATCAAAACAGCATTGATATTTTATCTACTTCAATCAAAATGGCTATCAGCAAGAGGGTTTAAGCAAAGTCTGATGAAGTTTTGAAGGAGCTCAGTAAGGCTCTGTGGATGCATGTGCAAAACAGTAGAAAGCCACTATGGATCTTACTACAGATTTCCCTTATGGAACCAAAAAAAAAAATGAATGACAAATTTATGCAACTAGATAACTCCTAGACACATACATGGTCAAGGTAGGACAATATATCACAAATGTCCTATTACTTCCATGTTCAGGTTGTGTGTGTGTGTGCACACATGTGCATGAGTGTGTGTGTGTGTGTGTGTGTGTGTGTGTGTGTGTGTGTGTGTGTGTTTGCATGCATACAGAGGCACACAGGTGCTGTTGTTGTTGATGATGATGATAAAAATTCCACATAAATAAATTGGTAAACATAGTATGGGTAGATTATATTTGTGAAGGGAGGACGCAGAAGAGTTTAACAAGATTGCCTAACTTTGAAGTTAGTCAGGGTTATCAAGCAAGACTGTCTGTAACCCAATCACAAAAGAACCCACATGATATGTGCTCACTGATAAGTGGATATTAGCCCAGAAACTTAGAATACCCAAGATATAAGATACAATTTGCTAAACACATGAAACTGAAGAAGAATGAAGACCAAAGAGTGGACACTTTGCCCCTTCTTAGAATTGGGAACAAAACACCCATGGAAGGAGTTACAGAGACAAAGTTTGGAGCTGAGACGAAAGGATGGACCATCTAGAGACTGCCATATCCAGGGATCCATCCCATAATCAGCCTCCAAACACACACACCATTGCATACACTAGCAAGACTTTGCTGAAAGGACCCTGATATAGCTGTCTCTTGTGAGGCTATGCCGGGGCCTAGCAAACACAGAAGTGGATGCTCACAGTCAGCTATTGGATGGATCCCAGGCCCCCCAATGAAGGAGCTAGAGAAAGTACCCAAGGAGCTAAAGGGATTTGCAACCCTATAGGTGGAACATCAATGTGAATTAACCAGTACCCCCTGGAGCTCTTGTCTCTAGCTGCATAGGTATCAGAAGATGGCCTAGTCAGCTATCAGTGGAAAGAGAGGCCCATTGTTCTTGCAAACTTTATGTGCCTCAGTACAGGAGAATTCCAGGGCCAAGAAGTGGGAGTGGGGGGGTAGGGGAGTAGGGGGGCAGGGTATGGGGGACTTGAAATGTAGATGAAGCAAATACCTAATTTTTTTAAAAAGTGAAGAATGGATTTGGGGGAGGACAGCTCAATCATTAATGATTCTGCAGAAAAAGGCTAAGTATCTCAGTTCAGATATCCCTGCACGTATATAAAGACCAATATGCTTGTGAATTCTAATGATGAGGATATGCAAATGGGAAGATCTCAAGAGTTTGCTGTCCAAGAATGTAGCCATCAATGAGTTGTGACTTCAGTAAGGAGCCTGAGTACATGAATAATAATGAAAAGAATAGAAAAAAATACTCCATATTAAACTCTGTCCACCACATATACATACACCTTCATTTAACAAACAGCATACACACACACAGAGTGTGGGAAAATAGATGTCATTGCAGGTCATCCTAGCAAGTGAAATAAACCAGTCTCAGAAAGTAAATGTCACAAGATTTCTTCATATTCAGAATCTGAATTATGTATCTACATATTGGATATATATGTATATATTATAGTTTGATCTTAGAAAAAGAGACCTGTGCTCAATGCAGGTAAACCAACAAAAGGGTAAAAGGTAACAGTTTGGTGGTTCCTTAGAAAATTGGACATAGTTCTACTGGAAGATCCAGGAATACCACTCCTGGGCATATACCCAGAAGATGCTCCAATGTGTAATAAGGACACATGCACCACTATGTTCATAGCAGCCTTATTTATAATGCCAGAAGCTGGAAAGAACCCAGATGTCGCTCAACAGAGGAATGGATACAGAAAATATGGAACATTTACAAAATAGAGTACTATTCAGCTATTAAAAACAATGAATTCATGAAATTCTTAGACAAATGGATGGATCTGGAGGATATTAGCCTAAGTGAGGTAACCCAGTCACAAAAGAACACACATGCACTCACTGATAAGTAGATACTAGTGTGGAAGCTCAGAATACCCAAGATACAATTTGCAAAACACATGAAACTCAAGAAGAAAGACCAAAGTGTAGCCACTTTGATCCTTCTTAGAAGGGGGAACAAAATACCCAGGGGAGGTGTTACAGAGACAAAGTTTGGAGCAAAGACTGAAGGAATGACCACACAGAAAATGCCCCACTTGGGGATCCATCCCATATACCATCCCAACTACCAAACCCAGACACTATTGCAGATCCCAACAAGAACTTGCTGACAGGAGCCTGATATAGCTGTCTCCTGAGAGGCTCTGCCAGTGCCTAATTCAGAAGTGGATGCTCACACTCATCCATTGGATGGAGAACAGGATCCCTAATGAAGGAGCTAGAGAAAGTACCCAAGGAGCTGAAGGGGTTTGCAGCCCCCTAGGAGAAACAAGAATATGAACTAAACAGAAACCCCAGCGCTCCCTGGGACTACACTACCAATCAAGGAAAGCACACAGAGGGACAGGTAGTTCTAGTTGCATATGTAGCTGAGAATGGCCTAGTAGGTCATCAACTGGAGGAGAGGCCCTTGGTTCTGGGAAGAATCTATGCCCCAGTAAAGGGGAATGCCTGGGCCAGGAAGTGAGAGTGGGTGGGTTGGGGAACAGGGGGAGAGGGAAGAGGATAGGGGTTTTTCAGAAAGGAAACTAGTAAAGGGGATAACATTTGAAATGTAAATAAAGAAAATATCTAATAAAAGAAATGTAATATAAAAAAGAATATGAAAGCAATTATAAGGGATGTTTAGTGTGTATAATGACGTAGATGTGTAGAGATCATAGTGAATCCCGTGGTTTTGATGTTAATAATAATACACATATTAAAATGTAAAATATAAATGTTAATTTTAAATTTAGATAATTTTATGTAAAATACAATTCAATATAGTTTATATAGTAAAAATAATTGAAAACTAAAAATATACTAAAGCAGTAATATAGATTAAAATAATAATATAGATAAAATGTGGTAAAAAATAGACTAAAAATTAGTAAAGGAAAAGGATGAAATGCAGGGGAAGGGATAGATGAGCAATAGCAGTATTATGCTATGGTGGATAAGAGCATAAACATGTTATCAACAGTGAACATCTTCATTAGGAGATGCATCATGGCTTCAAAAATAGCTACTATAGCTCTCTAGGAGTTTATTAAGATGTAGAATTTGCAACCAGACAAGTGGTTGTTTGAGTCTAGTAATGTTAATGCGTTTAAGTTTATTACAAAAGACTTATTTTTATTTTTGAAAATGTAATGTGTATGGACTGATGTTACAGAAAAGAGAATCCAGACTGAATTGTGAATTACAGACAAAGAGTCAAGAATATGGAATGAACAATAAATGCTGGTGGGAAAATGGACAGCATTCTTCTAAACCATGGAATTTAGGTTAACACCATAAACAAAAACATCTCAAAAGAGGTTCCAGGCTTCAAAATAAGAGCAGAAAAAAGGGAAGTCCTAGGGGAAAACCTTTATAAAGTTTACAATGACATATAAGGCAGGAAGAGCAAAATAAAATCTAAGTTAAATGGCACAAACAAGGCAAGATAAAACAGAAATCTTTGCAGAATGAAAAGACAAATTAATTGAAACATTTACTATAGAAATGTATATGTAATTGGTAATAATTACTATTAAAAATATGTAATATTTTATACTACTATCAAATACAATTATACTAAACCTACATATAACAAGAAATGGAGAAACTACATTTTAGTCAAGATATAAATGGCCAACACATTTGTGGAAAAAAAAATTAACATTACTAGCCATCCAGGAAATAAAAATTGGAAATGTAGTCCTGAGTGTGATGACATTTAAATCTGTTGTAATGGCAAATACCTGACCTCTCTCCCCCACCATCCAAAAAAATAGAGGAAGTAAATGAGGCAGAGTAGGTGAAGAGAGGAGGAGAGTGGAATAAAGGTAGAGAGGGAGGAACCAAAGAGAAGGAGAGTGGAAGGAAGACTATAAGAAGTATTGATGACTATATGAAGTGCAGAGATTTTTGTATGCCAATGATGATGTAAATATAATAGCTGCTGTGGAACACAATACAAAAGTTTCTTGGTACAACCATGCTATCTAGAATGACCACATGTGGATATTTTTTTTTAAATAGCTGCATACATAATCTAAAAAATTATCAAAGTTCCATATTCATAATTTACAACAACATTATTTTCAGTTATTAAAATGTTGTATAACAAACTTTAAATATCCATTGATGAAAGGCTGAATACAGAAACTTTCTGTGGGTAGAATTTACTGGTCAAATGTTTGCCTAGTTTGTATGACACACTAGGATCAATGCCCAATCTCTCTCTCTCTCTCTCTCTCTCTCTCTCTCTCTCTCTCTCTCTCTCTCTCTCTCTCTCTCACACACACACACAAATACACATTTTCTTCCTCTTCCCACCACCCCTATTTTACTTTATCTATCTCCTTTATTTTTTTTAACCCAGGAATAGTGGCTCATTCTTGTAATCTCAGCATTAGAGGTGTGCAGGCATGAGAATGAGGTACACAGATACAGGCAATACTAGACTACAGTATGAAACTCTATCTTTAGAAGAAAAACATCAAACAAAATTAATGGCAGTGGAACTTTATTTAGCTTATAAAGGAACAAACTGCTCATTATGATATAGAATGAATTGACCTTTAATATATGACACTAAGTCAAGAAGCTAGTCACAGAATGACAAATATTTAAATTTCTTCTACTTAAAATAATACTTAGTAGCCAATGAATGGGTATTGATAGGATAAGAGAAGTGCTTGATATCTAGTAGGATTGGTGTTGTAAGACTGGAAAAGGAAATGATCTGGACAGGTATTATAGAATGTCCATATGTTTAATAACGTACTTAATACTTAACAATTGTAAAGGAGGAAGATCATTTTATGTGTTTTCTTACCAGCACAATAACCATTAAATTGAAATGCAGGAAAAAATTAAAAAGAGGTGTGTCTGCTAGCCACTGTTTTTTATTTAATCTAATAACTAAACAGCACTTAAAAGCTTCTTTCTATCACCCTCAGATCACTGGGAGCAAAACACAGCATGACACACATCAACTGAATTAATAGTTCATTACCCTCATGGAGAAACAGGGCCAGAGAGCAGCCAATCTAGCTTGGTTTGGTAGCAGGTTCAAAATTTTAATAAGAGAAAAAAGTAAATGAATAACTAAATAGTAATATTTTAAATAAAAACATTAAATTGTTTTTTTTAAATTGTTCAATTTTAAAAATCACTAAACATTATCTATTAAAAATGGTACTGCATACTCTATTAAGCTGAAAGTGGAAAGGGACATTAGTATTTTGTGTAGTGTCATTTTGTGACTAAAATATTATGGTACAATGTAATTTATATAACAATAATCCTATTATTAATTTTACATACCTGTATATGGGAAAATGGTTTTATCTACACCCCTTTATATGTCCTGGGAAGTTATTGTAGGATAGAAAGAACTAGGACATTGTTGCTATACCTACGTGGCATATCCTGGTTAAATCTGACTCAGTCGTTACTAACCACCCACTTTGTTCAGTGTAGAAGGTCACCTTGAGATTACTTTAACGCTTACTGTTGCAGACATCTGGGAAATATTACCTGCAGACAGGAATGAAACAAACAGCTATGAGAATGTTGTCTAAATCTGGCTCCTTGACAATCACGGTTTAAATGTCCCTAGACATTAAGACTGCACTCAATTGATTTTTAGTAAATGGAGAACGGTTTTGTCTTATATCAGCACAGTACCTGATTCTGGACATGCACACATACACAAACTACTTGATAATACTGATCTTGGCATTGTTCTGACTTCTTTACATTCTTCTGTTTTGTTTTGTTTTTTTTTCTTACTTCTCCCCAACTATATGAGAAGGCATCCTTCACCTCAGGCATGCTAAGCAAGCACTCTCCTACTAGACTCCATACCCCACCCTCTGAACCCTTTATGGAATTAAGATGGACCTTTCTCTTAATAGCTGCATAATGAAAGTTTTAACTATGTCCCTAATGTGTTTCCTCATTTCAGCTAACGAATATCACAGCTGCACTTTACTATCTTGCAAGAGTTCATCTTACAATGAAATAGAATCTCCTGCTTAAGGATCCAGTATTCCCCAGTGCAGTTAGAAGGCCTATAATCATCAGCTATTATTTTCACTTAGTACTTCCTCTTGAAAGTTAATCAGGTAAAATTAGATTTTGCTCAAAGCTAAATTCTTCTACTTAATTCAGAAGGGACCTTAGAGCTATAAATCTTTGATTGGACATAATCTCTTATTATTCGTCTACTGTTACTAGAAAGGAATTGAATTAAATTTCTGTAAATAATATTCTATACCTTAAATCTTATTCTCAAAGGCAAATTCCATCCTGACTACACATTACCTTTGCAAGGGCTTCCAAATTTAGCTATATGATTTTCATCAATATTAGCTATTAAGGAATCTTACTTCCCTATAAATTAATTCAAGTTTTATACCTCAGAGGAACAACTATATGAACTACATTTTAATTGTACAATACCATTGATTTTTACTACACCTTCCAGGCATTTTAAAATTTACTGTAGGGAAAGTTGGTTGAGATTTTAATTTGTATTACTATATGACTATAAATGTATGTGAAGATGAATCATTTAAACACTTAACATTTGTGAATATAACAGAGTATCTGTAGTGAATTTTAAAGTGATTTATTAAATTCTTAAAGTAAAAATTAACTACTTGAAACCTGGCAATGGTGGCTTATACTTTTAATCCCAACACTAGAAGGCAGAGGCAGTCAGATCTCTGATTTGGAGAACAGATTTGTCTATAGAGTGAGTTCCAGGACATCCAGGACTACAAACAGAAAAACCATTTAGAAAAACAAAACAAAGCAAACAAACTAAATAAACTAATTTAAATTTTCCCTA
Organism: Mus caroli; assembly: GCF_978045245.1. Lineage (NCBI taxonomy): Eukaryota > Metazoa > Chordata > Mammalia > Rodentia > Muridae > Mus > Mus caroli. The sequence goes on along the minus strand of NW_028227258.1, from coordinate 89,526,448 downwards.
TTATTACTATTGTTTAAAATCTATTTAATAACAAGTGACTTGTATCTCCAACATTTTAACAATACATTGTAGTGGATAAATTTGTTTACATTAATGTTTATCTCATTCTATATACTTCGTTATTGATTCAGTGTGGAAAATGTAGAGAAAAGCAGACTGCTGAGTTTCCAATCTGAAGGATATCTAAAATACATTCCCTAAACCCATGGCTCAGGAAACATCATGGAGAAGGGAACAAAGGACTGAGAGAACCTCAGCATAAGAAGCTGCTGTGTAAGAGTGACTTCTGAATGTGACAGAGATGTGGTAATCACGAACATTCAGCTATGGTGGGTTTCCTGTGACAGACCTACACAAGAACACTTTACTCAACATTCCAGCATAGATAGATAAGGTTAACAAGAAAACACACACACACACTCTCTCTCTCTCTCTCTCTCTCTCTCTCTCTCTCTCTCTCTCTCTCTCTCTCTCTCTCTCTCTCTCTCTCACACACACACACACACACACGGGCACACACACACAGGCACACACATCTAGTTGAAAAAATTAAGGTACCTGTCAGCTGCTGAGGAAGATAGTCAATTTTCTCTAAGGATGAGTCCTTGACAGACTTCCCATATCTCAGTGATCAGCCAATATACACATGGACAACACAAACTGGAGTCACTTCTAGTGGAGCCTCAAGAACAGAAGAAAAATTACTACCATCCCTGCTTGTATTAGGGATTTTGCATTCAGTCAAACCTATTTTAATAGTAAAGCCTGGACTTAAGTGATATGAAATACCATTACTAAAATTTAATGTAGACAACTCTACCTGAATTCACGGAGAGCTGTTGGCACTAGGGGCAAAAGATGGTTCTTACCACTCCAATCATCTGGCTGCCAAGGACTTCTAAAGCACATTCGACATCAATGAAGTGCCCCTGTGTGCCACACTCCATTTCCTGGCCCACAACTCTGCCTGAATTCCCAGCGTCCACTCTGGCACTAGAGACCACAGATCATGCTGGGACTCGGGAACCCAGAGGCAAGGTTAGTATCCCAAAACCTCAGAGTCCTCCTAAGCCACAAATACCCCAGAAGACGTATCCAACTAGTCTGGAAGACTGGCTGGTCACCAGAGTCTCAGCCACTAAAGTCAAAAGACAGAGAGGAAACAAATATAAACCCAAATAAAATCTCAAAAACACCTCCTGTTGCTGGAAATATTAAAAATGACCAGCAGTCTTCCTGCAGTACTGCCAATAACTATCTGTCTCAGTGCTGTCCCACTGGGCTACTCTTTAGCTAGCCCCCACAGCGACTGATCTGTCCCTGTGTTGGCAGCTCTGGTTTGCTTGTCTCTGGAGTCTCTATTTCTTTCTCATCCCCTGTAGTCAGCAGTCCCATATTCCAGTAACCAAGTAAATCAAAACTCTTTTTATATTATTTTCTTCATTTACATTTCAAATGCTATCCTCTTTCCTAGTTTCCTCTCTGAAAATCCCCTATATCCCCACCCCCTGCCCTGCTCCCCAACCCACCCACTCCTGCTTCCTGGCCCTGCCATTCCCCTGTACTGGGACATATAATCTTTGCAAGACCAAGGGCCTCTCCTCCCATTGATGGCCGACCAGGCCATCAGTTACCTATAAACAATCAGATTTATGTATCAGTAAATTCTCAATTCACAAGATGCCAATATAATAATTTTAGAACCAACTGATAATAATAAAAGCTGCCCACCTAGATTAGGCAAATTATCCCAATTATTCTAACCTTTATGATATCATATCTACCTGTGGCTATTTAAAGCCATGCTGGTTCAGGTTCTTCTTGCTGATCATCCAACTCCATCTTGGACTTCTTCCTCTCTCTTGAGATATTCTCTGTCTCTACAACTCTTAGTTCCAAGTCCCTTCTCTCTGTCCAATAACAGGCCTCCTGCTACACTAATATTTTAATGTAATAGGACAGGGAAAATCCTGTCACAACCTCCAACAAAGAAAAACTCAGAAATCAGCATCTACACCTATAATAACCACAAAGCCCAGATGGATAAAGGCTAGGGTAAGACCATAAGCAACAAGAGCAGCAGTAATATGGTAGAGCCCAGCTATCCTACTACAGCAAATCCTGGATATCCTAACACAGCTGAAACTCAGGAAAATGGCCACAGATTCAATATTATGAAGGTGATATTGGTCTTTAAAAAGGAAATGAATAAATCCTTTAAAGTAATACAGGAAAATACAATCAAACTGGTGAAGGAAATAAATAAAATTGTCCAAGACCTTGAAATAGAAATAGAAGCAATAAAGAAAACACAATCTTAGAGAATCGTGGAGATGAAAACCTAAGTAAGAGAACGGGAGCTATAGAAGTAATCATACCCAACAAAATGTAGGAGATGGAAGAGAGAATCTCAGACATGTGGTGGGAAAAAATGATGCATTGGTCACAGAAAATGTTAAATCTAAAAATTTCTGACACAAAAATCCAGTAATTTTAGAACACTATGAAAAGACCAAGCCTAAGAAAAAATGGGAATAGAAGAAAAAGAAGACTCACAGGTCAAAGACCCAAAAAATATTTTCAACAAAATCAGAAGAAAATGTGTCTAGCCTTATGAAAAATATGCCTATAAACATATAAGAAGCTTACAGAAAAATTAATACACTGGACTAAAAAGAAAATTCTCCTGCCACATAGTAATCAAAACACTAAATATATATAATAAAGAAATAATATTAAAAAGCTGCAAGAGAAAAAGACCAAGCAACATATAAAGGCAGACCTGTTGAAATTAAACCCAATTTCTCAACAGAGACTCTAAAAGCCAAAGAGGCTGGGAAGATGTCTTACAGTCTCTAAGAGACTATAGATTCCAGCTCATGCTGTTATACCTAGGAAAACCTTCAGTTATCATGAATGAAGAAACCAAGATATTTCATGACAGAACTGAATTAAAACAACATGTTTCTACAAATCCAGCCATCATGATGAAACTAGAGAATGCCAACCCAAGGAAATTAAGTACACTAAAGGAAACAGAGAAAATAAACAATCTCACATCAGCAAAAGCAAAAGAAGCGAAACACACACACACACACACACACACACACATGACCAACATTAAAATGACAGGAATTAACAAGCCTTGGTCATTAATATCTCTAAAATCAATCAACTCAATTTACCAACAAAAAACACAATCAGAACAGTGATATGGGAAATAGGATCCATCATTCTGCTGCATGAAAGAAACACAATTCAACACCAAAGATAGACATTACCTCAGAATAAAGAACTCAAAAAAGATTTTCCTAGAAAACCAACCCAAATAACAACCTGGAGTTCCCATTCTGCTATATATTAAAATAGACTTCCAACCAAAATTAATCAAAAGACCTTGGAGCAGGACACTTTATACTAATCAGAGGAAAAATCTACAAAGATCGCCTTTCAATTCTAAGTATCTATACCCCAATGCAAGGGCACCCACATTTGAGAAAAAATACTAAAAATGAAATCACACATTGAACTCCAGACACGGGAAGACTTCAGAATCCCATTCTCAACAACAGACAGGTCATCCACACAGAAACTAAACAGAGAAACAATGGAACTAACAGACATATGACTGAAGTGAATCTAACAAATGTCTACAGAACATTCCACCAAAGCACAAAAAAAATGCATACTTTTCTTAGCATCTCCCAGAACTTTCTCCAAAATGGGCCATATACTTAGTTATAAACCAAGTCTCAACAGATACAAGAAAACTTTAATGACACTTTTATCCTATGAGACCTCCATGGATTAAAGCTGGACTTCAACAGCAACAGCAAAATCAGAAAGCCCACCTGCTCATGAGAACTTTAAATTTCTCTGCTTAATGACTACTGGGTCAAGAAACATATAAAGGTAGAAATGAAAGATTTTCCAGAATTCAAAAATGAATTCAATGTACAACTTGTCCAATCTTAAGGGACACAATGAAAGCAGTACTAAGAGGAAAGTTAATAACACGAGTACTAAGAGGAAAGTTAATAACCTTCTTATAGATATCAGTTAGATCACATACTATAAACTTAACAGCACATCTGAAATGCCTAGCACAAAAAGAAGCAAACACACTCATCACAGTTAGAGAGAGAATAATCAAACTCAGGAACAAAATCAATAAATTAGAAACAAAGAGAAAAATCAAAGTATCCATGCAAGTAGGTGCTTTGAGAAAATCAACAAGATAAACCCTTAGTCAAGCTAAGTAAAAGGCAGAGAGACAATATCCAAATTAACTAAATCAGAAAAGTGAGGACATAACAACAAGCATTAGGAAGTCCAAGGAATCATTTGGCCATTGCATCAATTTACATTAATAAATAGAACCCCATGAAACTGAAAAGTTTGTGTATGTCAAAGGACACCATCCAAAGGACAAAATGACAGCCTCCAGAATGAGAAAAGATTTTCTCCAACTCCACATCTGACAGAGGGCTGGCATCCAAAGTATATAAAGAACTCAAGAAACTAGATAGCATCAATCCAAATAACCCAATTTAAAAGTGAGGTACTGAGCTAAAGAGAGAATTCTCAACAGAAGAATCTCTAATAGTTGGGAAGAGTTTAAACAAATTTTCAGCATCTTTTGTTACTCAAATAACAACGGCTCATGTTGATGAGCATGTGAAGCAAGGGAACACTCCTCCATTGCTGGTTGGAGTGCAATTGTACAACTGCTTTGGAAATCACTTCAGTGGTTTCTCAGAAAATTGGGAATAGATCTACCTCAAATGCTATTCATAAAGTCAGGATAACCATGATACAATGCAGAGAACCAAGGAAGCTAAATAGCAAAGATTGCACATCTGGGACATTTGAATCTCACTGAAAAGGTAAAATAGGTTAAACATTGTGGTTAGATCAAGAAGGTACTGGATAGGGGTCAGTGTGAAGATGAGAGCAGGAGAGATGAAGTATGGAGAGGATAAAGGGAGATAGTACAGGGAGAGACAAATAGATTGATTTAGGCACATCTGGGGCAAGCTAGAAAGAAACCTAGGACATTAGAATGTCCCAGGAAACTATAAAGTTGATTCTAGCTTAGAGTCCTAGCAACAGAGCATATGAAACCTGGACCAGCCATTTCCTGTAACCAGGCAAGAATTCAAATGAAGCAACTGGGACACCAAATCAGCCAGAAATCCTTAGACCCAAAATTAGCCTTGCCTACAAGATGTGTACAGGTAAAAAATGATGTAAAATTTGAAAGAATGGCCAACCAATGAGGAAGTGTGGGTGGGAAGAGAGGAGAGACTAGGAGAAGAAGGAGGGGAAGCTTCAATCAGAATCTAAAATAAATAATTTAATCAGTAAGAAAAAATTTAATTTGTTTAATATCTAAAAATAACTAAAAATTAATGGTATATTAAAAAGAAAACACTGGAACTTGATAACCACAGAACTGAATTTACAGTAGCTGAAATTCTTAAATCTAATTTTCTCATGTTATATCATTTTTAATATCTTGTAGTCTACTGTTTTTCTAAGATTATGGATCCTTATTTTTTCTTTATTTTATTTTATTTTATTTTTTGCTTATTAGTTCTTTTTAATGACAGTCTCTATCTGCCCTGGAAGTTAATATGAAGATCAGGCTGGCTTTTACTCAAAAGGATCTGTTGCCTTTGCTTTCTAATGGTAGTATTAAGCTCTTGTATGACAGACAGCAAATACTACTAACTATTGGTTGGGCACAGGATTGTACATTATAAAGTTGCAATTAAGTCTAGCCATGTTTTCTAATAACAACCAAAAATGTCTGCAGATATTATGTTATATGAATCCAAAAAGGACTAACTTATTCATGAAACTTGCAGGCAAATGGATGGAACTAGAATCTAACTAACTAACTAATCTAACTAACACACTCATCCTGTGTGAGTTAACCCAGTCACAAAAGAACACACATGGAATGTAATCATTGATAAGTGGATATTAGGCTAAAAGCTTAGAATACCCACAATACAACTCACAGACCATATGAAGCTCAAGAAAAAGGCCAAAGTGTGGAGCTTCAGTCCTTCTTAGAAGGCAGAACAAAACAATCATGGTAGGTAGAGGATGGGAGGGACTTGGGAAGAAGCCACCCGAAAGTCTCAGATTTCAGGAAAGCTAGAAGCTTCCAGGACCCAACGGGGATGACATTAGCTGAAATACCCAACAAAGGGGAGAGAGAACCCGTAGAGAAGTTAGGTAAGCCTCCTGGTTGAGGGATGGGGCCACCCACTCATCTCCAAAATTTTAACCCAAAATTATTCCTATCTAAAGGATATATGGAGACAAAGAGTGAAGCAGACACTGAAGGAAAGGTCATCCAGAGACTGCACCACCTGAGGATCCATCCTACATGCAGACACTAAACCCAGACACTATTGCTGATGCCAAAAAGTGTTTGCTGATAGGAGCCTGTCTCCTGTGAGACCCTGCTAGAGATTGAGCAATACAGATGTGGATGCTTACAGCCAACCATTGGACTGAGCATGGGGATCCCAATGGAGGATTTAGGGCAAAGACTAGAGGAGCTGAAGGGGTTTGCAACCCCATAGGAAGAACAACAATATCAACCAACCAGACTCCTCAGAGCTCCCAGGGACTAAACCAACCAAAGATGACCCATGGCTCCAGGTTGATATGTAGCAGAGGATGGCCTTATCTGGCATCAATGGGAGGGGAGGCCCTTGGTCCTGTGAAAGCTCAATATAGGTCTTATGCAGGGGAATGCTAGGGCATTGTGGTGGGAGTGTATGGGTGCATGGGGGAGTACCCTCATAGAAGCAAGGTGAGGAGGGATAGGATAGAGGGTTTGAGGAGGGTAAGCGGGAAAGGAGGTAACAGTTGAAATGTAAATAAATAAAATATCCAATATAAAATTTAAAAAATAAAAATAAAATAAAAGAATTTCTTATCAAATATGTTGCCTAATATACTACAGAATTTTAAATATTTTGTGTGAATGTTTTGTTTTTACATACTTATGAGTACCACAAGCATGCCTCATGCATTCAGAGGTCAGAGGGCAAATGGATCCACTACAACTGTCCTTATGGATGGTTATAATCCACAATGTGAGTATTGGGAGTGGAATCCAGATCCGCAGTAAGAGCAAAAATATTCTTAATTATTGAGAAGTCTGGACTTATACAGATGTGGGGTCAGATCAATGAAAGAGGGATAATCTCTTAGCAGGATGTACAAGAATGTTGACTAAGCAGGCCAACAAAAGCAATGCAGTAAGCAGGGTTTATCATGATCTCAGCTTCATTTCCTGGTTTCTGGTTACAGTGTTGAACTTCAGTTTTGCCCTATCTTGGTGATACATTGTAACTGCGAACCCAATAAAAACCTTTACTTTCAAAGTTGCTTATAATAAATGTTCTATTTCAGCAAAATAAAGTAACTAAAACAGCATAGTTATTGGGAAGATGAATCGATTTTCACTGTTTTTGGATAGTAGTATCAAAGTTATAGTTAATTTTTGTAATTGAAAAAGAATGTGAATTTTAACAACCTAAACACTGTTAAGTATTTCTTGATTAAACAAAAAAATTCAAGAATTTATGTACTCATTCACATCCATATGATTTACAAAAACAAGTATCTGCAGAAAATCCTGACAAAATTAAATGGATAGAGTTTATAAATTAGCCCTCGCCATGCAATAATACTCATAAGAAATAGTATGTTTTCAGACTTCAGGTTTACCCTTTTTATCAAATATTTTAGGTGACAAGTATTTAGAATGGCTTATTGTGTGGTAAATATATTTTTAAGCTGTATGAATTTTGTTACATAATAAATATACCCAATAATACTTGTCACAGCATACTTAATAAATTGGTCTTTTAATGTATTATAATCATTACTTACTTAACAGGCAATGGCTCTTATGACTGCTATTAAGTCTCATTGCCAAGAAACCAAGCAATGACTAGCAAGCATACTTATGTCAGATTGCACTTTGCCCCAAATATAATACACAGAAGTACATGCATACACAGAGATACACATAGAAGCCTGTAACACAACACAAACATCACAGAGATAAACACATAAAAAATTCATACATCCACAACAGTCACATGCAATTAGAGAAACACAAACACACATACACACACACATAAGACATTTAAATGTTCTTGTTCCATGTATTTTATTCTCCTTCAAAAGAAATTGTTTCTTGCTTCTCTGGCCATGAACCTGTACTATCTGTTTTTATTGTTATTGTTGTTGCTTTTAAACTATAACACCTAATTAAACTATTAATCTCTATATGAAACTTCTAAGATTATATTTTATTATAATTTAATAATTTTATTAATAATTTAGAGCCCATTAAATTAATATTTGTTAAAATAGCATTTTGCATGCTGTAGTTCACATTCTGAGAAGATAATCCCCTTATTAATTTCATATTTATATGGAAGTATTTAATTAGAAATTAGTAGTATCTTTCATCTTTAAAAAGGCTGTCTGATTTTCTTTCAACTTGACAGTAGCCTATATGACCCCCCCACACACACCTTTTTTTTTTCTTGAGATAGAATTTCTCTGTATATCCCTGGCTGTCCTGAAACTCACTCTGTAGACTAGGCTGGCCTCAAACTTAGAGATCTGCCTGCCTCTGCCTCCCAAGTGCTGAGATTAAAGGCATGCACCACCACTGCCTGGCTTGTGTGGCCTTTTTGTAATTACTTATTCATGTACGAGGGCCAAGCCTACTGCAGGTGTGCCACCCTGGGTCCTGGCTTCTGTATGAAGCAAATCGAGCAAATCATGAGGAACAAGCCAGTACATAGCACTCCTCTGTGGCCTCTGCATTACCTCCTACCTCATGTCCCTCCAGTATTTGAGTTCCTGCCTTGACTTTCCCCTGTGCTCTGTGACTCAGAAATGTAAGTCAAATAAACCCTTTCCTCCACAAGTTGTTTTAGTCAGAATGTTTCATCACAGCAATAGAAACCTAAGACAAATGTCTATCTACCAGAAAATGGAAGGTTTTTTTGTTTTAGTGCTTTCTATATTTAACTTCTAAGTAACAATGAGAAATATCAGTGACATGTTGGAAATTACAAAAAAATGTCAAATTTAAAGTTATAGGGGAAACTTCATTATTTTTCCTAATAACTCTAATATTACACAGTGTTCAGAGCATCAACAGAAGATCATGTGTCCAAAGCTGATCAAGCAGAGAAGCTCAACATTTCTATGAGGAAATCAACATATATATGCTTGTGATTAATTAGTTAGCAAATATATATCATATAATTTATGTCAGCAACTCTAAGTTATAGTAATCATCAGGTAAGGTTACAGTATTAAAAATTAGAAAACTATTATAATGTAGGAAGTTTCTAAACTGACAGTATTTCTAATTACCTGGTTAATCATCAATAAGTAGTTATAATAAGATCTAGCTTTTAGTTAATACAAACTGAGAATTACTGATTTACATTACTAGAAATTTTTAAATAATCCCCATACATTTTAATAACAAGGATAATGACTTAAATTCATGCTACTTAACATGCATGATTATAAACATTAGAATTCTATATCTTGACTCCACTGAATTTTAAATTTTTAGTAGCCATTCTTTAGCTGCCTCTCCTCCACCTCCATCAGACTCCTGAATCATATAGATGGGAGCATTTTGTTCTACCCAGCAGCTGATTCAGATAGATATGGACACCCAAAGCCAAAGAATGGATGGAGCTTGGGGATGCTTGCAGAAGAATAGGAGAAAGGTTTGTGCTTTAAAGGGTATAGGTACTCCATAGGAAGACCAAGAGGGTCAACTAACCTGGACCCTTGGGGCTCTCAGAGATTGAACTGTCCAGCAAAGAACCTACACACGCTGGACCTAGGCTTCCCCACTCATATGTGGCAAATGTTGACCTTCATGCTTCAGCTTGACCTTCATGGGTCCTGAACAAGTGGAACAGAGGCGATTCCAAAAGTTGTTGGCTGTATTTGAGATATGTTATATTAGCTAGCCCAATTCTGCCTTTCTGGCCTCAGTGGGAGAGGAAGTGCCTAGTCTCTTAGAGATTTGAATTGTCAAGGTGGGGTGGAGGATATCTAGGAGGCCCCCACTTGCTCAGAGGAGAAGTGGATGGGGTATAGGGAAAGGACTGTGAGAGGGGGTGACCAGGAGAGGGGCAGTGAGCAGTATGTAAAGTGAATAATAAAGTAAGTAAAAGAATAATATAAAATGAATTTTAAAAGAATTGTAACTGCTGCTGCTGACATTTCTGTTGCCTGAAGTATTTATAAATATTTGAGTATAATATATCAATTGCTTTTTTCCACTCCACTAATTTTATTTATTTTCAGTTTAATTCCTTTACTGTAAATCTCTGACTTACAGTGCTCTATAAGTGTCATATAATTTGACATTTCGAAAGTACTATTTAATCATTTTACTTGCTAACTTAGTAGACAAATGTATTAATTAAAGAGTTTTCCCTGCTATGTGTGCTTAAAAATATAATTTTAATCTCAACATGTAAACTTGTTAATATTTTAGTAAAATATTTTTAGATATTATTTACATATTTTAAGTAAAATTGATACTATCACGTTTAGTTTTATGCTTATGTTCTATAAAACATAAATAAAATGCCACAAGGATCAATCAAGACATAAAATAACTAGAAAATGCACATATTTAAGATACAAATGCTGTGAGATTTATATCAATATTACAGTCCATCTGTGAATAATTTACAGTAATATACACATTTGTTAAATAACAGTAAAAATTCTGGGCTGGAGAGATGGCTCAGTGGTTAAGAGTGCCAACTGCTCTTCCAAAGGTCCCGAGTTCAAATCCCAGCAACCACATGGTGGCTCACAACCATCCGTAATGAAATCTGATGCCCTCTTCTGGAGTGTCTGAAGACAGCTACAGTGTACTTACATATAATAAATAAATGAATCTAAAAAAAAAAAAAAACAGTAAAAATTCTAGATTTAAAATATAGATGCATTTTATACCTTGAGTGCAATTTTTAGGATGAATATATTACCGTATCAGTATTTATGTCTTATCTTGACGTTATCTGGAATATATGAAATCAGTATCTCTCAATTAGAGAGTATTTCCTTCAATATATCTTAGTTATACCCATAAACACAGTGGAAATTCTACATTATACATTTTTTTTAGAATGGAATAAGTAGTATATAATTGTTCCTGAATTCTCAAATTGTTAGAGATTACATAAAATTCAAATAAAAAAATACATCTTATTAACAAAACTTTGATTCACTTTAGTTATGGAATTAATAAACTCTTTCAGCCCTGATTCATAGTTATTAAGCCAGAAAATAAATGATCTTGTGTTATAAATAATTTGTACATGAAATAAGTCATGCTCATGACACTTCAAACCCAGCATTGAAGTAGAAATGTTTTTCTGTCACACTTTCTATTGTGAGAATCGTATTCTACATGCTTCTGTGAAATTACCATGGTTAACTTTTCCTAAACGAAAGAACTTAATTTGTTAAAAATGAAAACTAAAGATACAGGCAAAGTGTTTCACAGGCACAGCTAGAGGGTTGTACAAATAATGAGTGTGTTGTTCTAAAAAGAAATCTGTCTTAGCAGCAGCTGTCATTCAGTCAACTTTATGGTCATGACTGTCTATAAAGAAACACCAGGGAAGCGTGGACTCATTCAGTAAGCGCCAGCAGCATCTTTACTGTTAACAGAGCTCCTATGAAGGACCCACAAGGTTGCATCCTTTGTCTCTTTTCATTATGCCTATCTCAATTTTTCACATGGAACTTAATTTGGCTCCTGGAAGCAAAATCTTCAGTGATACACCCCATTACACACACACACACACACTAAGGTTTGTTATGAAACTCAGCACAGTTTAGTGGGAGGAAGAAAATACCTTGGTGGAGAGAAGGAGAAAGTTTAGAACTGGGAATGTGTCATACTGAAAATAAGCATTTTAAATGTCGGTTCCTACATTATGACATCTACAGAATATTTTAATTTTAATTATCTTGACAAGCTGGAATGAATATTAACTTTAACAATACTGTAAATGTTTACACGAACTTAGAACGCGCTGAATAATTATTGTCAATCACAACACACCCATGTATTTCTTGAACAGTCAGTTTTCTTATATTCCTCACCAGAATATATTTATAAGCCACTGTTAATGACAAATTAAAGGGGATATAGATGTGTCCCATAATGCAGTATTTGTTTACATAAAATATCCTATCCTACTGTGTGCTTTGTGAACATTGACAGGGATTATACTGTGTCTTCTCTGACTCCTTCAAAAGAATATTGACTTTAAAAAATCATTGCCTCCTCAAACATGTATTTGAAGAATGAAGCAATAATTTAGAAATTCACTATCGTTATATGAATCGACTTTCATTAATTCTATTTTCCTCTAACCACCATCTCTTTAACATCAATAATTAAAACTACTTCTCTGTGGTGAAAATAATGTGAACAGAATACATAATTTTTGTACTAAGTGCTAAAAGTAAATATAAAGATATTGTATTCTTTTTTAAAGTGTATATCTTATATTTTTGCAATTGAATTTTCTTTTTTTTTCTTTTATTGGATATTATTTATTTACATTTCAAGTGTTACTCTTTCCATTTCTCCCCTCTAGAACTTTCTTTTTTTGTTTGTTTGTTTGTTTGGGTTTTGTTTTGTTTTTTTTTGTTTTGTTTTTTTAAGATTTATTTATTATATGTAAGTACACTGTAGCTGTCCTCAGATGCTCCAGAAGCGGGCATCAGGTTTCGTTACGGATGGTTGTGAGCCACCGTGTGGTTGCTGGGATTTGAAATCGGGACCTTCAGAAGAGCAGTCGGTGCTCTTAACCACTGAGCCATCTCTCCAGCCCCCTCTAGAACTTTCTATCCCATCCTCCTACCACCTACTTCTATGAAGTTGTGTCCCCACCCACCCACTCCTGTCTTCCTGTCCTGGAATTCTTCTACATTGGGGCATCTAAACACCTCAGACACAAGAGCCTCTCCTCCCGCTTATGTCCAACAAGGCCATCCTCTGCCACATATGCAGCTGAAGCTGTGGGTCCCTCCATGTGTATTCTTTAGTTTGTGGTCCAGTCCCCTGGAGCTCAGGGGTAGGGCCTGTTGACACTGTTGTTTCCCCCATGGGGCTGAAAACCTCAGCTCCTTCAGTCCCCTCTACAATTCCCCCATAGGGGTCCCTGTGCTCAAGACCAATGGTTGGCTGTAAGCATTCACCTTTATATTTGTCAGGCTCTGCCAGAGCCTCTCTCGGGAGGCAGCCATATCAAGTTTCTATCAAGCACTTCTGGGCATGCACAGTCCAGGTTTGGCAATTCTATATGAGATGGATCCCAGGTGGGCCAGTCTCTGGATGGCCTTTCCCTCAGTCTTTGCTCCACACTTTATCTCCATAATTGTTCCCGTGAGTATTTTGTTCCCCTTTCTCATACTCACACTTTGGTCTTCCCTCTTCCTTAGCTTCATATACTCTGAATTGTATCTTGGGTATTCCAAACTTCTGGGCTAATATCCACTTATCAGTGAGTGCATACCACGTGTAGTTTTTTGTTTTGGTTTGGTTTGGTTTTTTGTGACTGGATTGCCTCACTCAGCATGATATTTTCAAGTCCCATCCGCTTGTCTGCGAATTTTATTAAGTCAATTTTTTAAACAGTTGAGTAGTATTCCACTGTATAAAAGTACCACATTTTCTGTATCCATTCCTCTGTTGAGGGACATCTGGATTGTTTCCAGTTCTTAAATGACCATCATTTGTTGAAAGGAATCTTAGACATCTGAGTTTTCTGGGGTTTATGCCATCACATTCCAAGAATCTGTCAAGGTCAGTATCTCATAACAGGTCTCATTTATAGTTGGTGAATTCAATTCTTGACTTCATTACCTTCCAGCAAATTGAAGGAATCATTTATACACATTCAAAAATTACAACTTGCTTATATTTCATCTGTATGTTGGATCTTTGTTAAAGGTATGTTGTAACAAAAACAATCTGTTTCAATTAATATTTGCTTTTATTAGAGTATGTTCTAGGAAAAGGACCAAATAATTCTGAAATTATTTAAGAAAGAAGTTTTTGCATGCTGTTAACAGTTGACATGTTTTATAATGCTAACTGGTGCTGACTTTCAGTGAAATCATATAAGCAAGCACTTGTTTTAGACTCCATAATTAGAACAAGAGTAAAACTGCCCAGTATTTTTTTAAAATGGATTTCATGAGCCATCTGTATGTGACATCTGGGAAATACTTTTTATAAACTTTGAGCTCAAACTGGCTTTAAATACTAAACTACAAACATGTAAGAATAAAAACCAGAAAGTGAAATGCAAGCTTTTCTATACTGCTATGAAGCAAATACACTTCAACACCTTCCTCAATTTTCTTCTTGCTAATAGATGAGAAACCTTTCAGAAAAAGACAGGCTATTTTTCCCTGACTCAACTTGGGAAAATTTAGCAACAGAGAAAGACAAATTTCATGTATATTTTTTTCTAAAAATTATTTTTTAATTGTTTTCATTGAATTCAAAAGGGACAGATATCTATTCTATAGATTAAGTAAAAAACACTAGCATAAAATTATAAATAAAATAGGACCCTTAGCAATGAACTAAACTAGCAGTTCTTTATTACTATCACTTAGGATTACAGATGCCAATATTCTGAAAATTCAAGTTAGTAAAAATATGAAATGTTGACTTCATGGATAATTTGTTCCCAACATTATTTATTAACATTTTAACAAGAAAAACAAAACTCATATTTACTAATGTATAGAGAATTAAATAGTGAATTTAAAATTCCATTTAGAATCAAGTGGAAGACAATGTCATTCTCTGGAAACACAGTGACTAGATTTTGAATAATCAGTTGTATAATTCCTGTGCATTATAGCAAGCTCAATGCCTAAAAGTGCTCTGTAGAATTTAAACCTGTGTCTGCTGATTGAGACCAAACAATCTACTTCCTTTTTAAGGTTTACTTCTCTATTTAAGGATATGTATTTCCTCATCTCTCTCTCTCTCTGTATAAGAGAGAGATGAGGAAATATATATATATGTATATTATGTGTGTATATTGTGTGTATGTATATATGCATATATGTATATATATGCGTGTATATATGCATATATATGGAAGAAAGAGAGAGAAAGAGAATATAGAAATACTGATGTCATAATTGAAAATTACTAATAACTCTCCTGTGTATTTGCACCTGCCTCATTGCCACAACCACAAAGTTTCTGTATGTGTAGAAGGTACCCAGTTCCCAATTAATTATTAATCAAATTTATAAAAACTGTGCCCTCAATACCTTTTCAGTGATGAATCGTTACAGAATCAAAGTTATCCTACATACTTCTTATTTCAGAATAATGAAAAAAGAGTTAGAACTCCTTGAAAATTAGTGAAACATCTCATCTTTGCCAGGGATCTTCACTTTGATGCACAGATTTATTATCATTTTGGGTCAAATATATTTAATGGGATGTAGGTTTGACCCCACAGGTTAAAATTCTTACCTACTGTGTATGAAAAATTATCTATGAGAACCAGAGAAAATAACATCAACAGGAACAAAACACAGCCCTTACCTCAAAGGAAATAAAGTTAACTATGTAGACAAATTTAGGTGACCATGTTGCTGGAAACATGAAACTAGATTGGCTGACGTTCCATGGTCTTTAAGGAATCAGTTCTACTGAGTTTTTAGTGGAGAAGAACAAAGAAGCCAATAAATCAAGGCAATTTGAAAACAGGTTGATGGGTCCATCAGAGAAGCAGGTCACAGCACACAAATAGATACCAGCTCCCATTGGACAACATTCCTCCCTCTTTCCTTGGTAAACAATCTTGGAATTTTAGATCTGATAGGTCAAAGAAAAATAATGGCTCTTTTGAGGGCTACAAATAGCCCCATGGAAATTCTGAGAAGGCTATCAACAACAACTTTAACTCTCCAAACTTTGAAGGTTTTCGCAACCACCATTTTCATGTCAGGAATTCTCCTTTATACTGACAGACTTGTTGACCTCTTCAATTCTGGAACTCAGGGTGTAAGGAGAGAGCTGACTCTTGATGATTGTCCTGTTCTTCAATTTACCCTCAATTCTACTTCTGTGCTTTTCTCAGACTCGCATCATCCATATATATTTGCAACCGTGTGTGTGTGTGTGTGTGTGTGTGTGCGTGTGGTGTGTGTGTACTGTGCTTATATGTATATGTGTGCTGTGTGTACTGTGCTTATATGTATTAGTGTATATCTAAAATGTAGTCAAAATGCTGAGTCCCTCTTCCTTTCGTGAGGGAAATGCTGGGTATGTTTTCATTTTTCTGTGACCTGGAAAAGGATAACTTTGTTAAAAGTTTTACCTCTGTTTGCACTGAGGTAAAAATATACTAACTGCTGGAAGAGTTACATATATAGGAACAAAGACATTACTCCTGTGTCCCACAAAAAAAAAAAAATGTGCAATGAGATGTAGAGAGAAAGGATCCTGCAGCTCTAGGAATAGAAACAGATATCTATGGGGCCCTTTTGTCCATTATTGAGCACTATCAATGTAGGCTACAAATATTTATCAAGGCAACTATCAGGAGAAGCATTTTGAGGCAAACAGATATACTTCCTGTTAGGTCAGGATTGATGGAGGCAGCATGGAAAGAAGAGAGCCAGTGCTCCAGAAACACATCCTCCTTTAAGAGGATAGTGAAATAAAGAGGTCTCTTTGTGAGGATGTCTTGCACGCGTCTGACTGGACCAGCAAGAATGACGCTGCAACAGGATCCTTCTGCACACATTTATTGGGAGAGCTTGATTGTAGAGGGGAATAGACCCCGAGCCCAGAACTGGTGCTGCTTATATAGGCCTAGGAGAGGCATGTCTCACAACCGGATTGGTTATGCACTATACCTCATTTGCATGTTCCTCATCTGATTGGCTACTTTCTCTCAGTATCTCACAGAACCTCATTAACATACCTCATTTGCATGTCTCACATCTGATTGGTTATTCTCTCAGTACCTCGTTATCATACCTCATTTGCATGTCTCACATCTGATTGGTTATTCTCTTAGTACTTTGCAGAGCCTCATTATCATGCCCAGGCCAGGCAGTGTTTTGGTGAAAAACTTTACTGCATAAATAAGCATTGGTCGTTTGCTCAAACTTATGCGTGGTGGCCAGCAGAAGCCTGTGCCACTCTGCAAAGGCACATGTGGCTTCCCACAAGGATGGAGACTATGTGCACAGATGCAGGTGGCTTAGGTATTCTAGGAGACAGAAAGGAGAACTTTTGGAACCTGTGGGATGGAAGTGTCCATTCCCATACTTGTCTCAGAGGATATATGGATTCCTATGGGTCAACAGTACAGGGTTCTAGCAGTTGCCTCTCTAGGTCCTATAGTCTCTAAGAAGACAAGCTAATTGAGGAAAGTAAACACAGACTAACACAACTGATATTATACATCAAATTAGATCTCTTATAATGTGCATGTAACATTTTATTGACCAGCATTTTTTATTCTTGAGGACAATTCATAACATAATAAATGGGTACTGCTGGAAGCTGGCCTTTGTGATCGTTTGATTATAAAACCCAGAAAACTGATACTTTGTGTGAGTTTATGATATGGAAAAACCATTTTTCTATTTTAGCATTCCATTTCTCCTTTATTAGGCTGATGTTCTATAAACTAGTTTTATGTGGAATAGTGGATGATTGTTCCATTGTTTTCAGCATGAATTTCCTAAGTTCTACTATACAATGGTAGCATGCTTTATAAATTACATTCTCCCCAATGACCCATTTATTCCTTCAAATTGATGGCTCTTTTCTACTGCTTATTTTAAGGTCACTCATTAGAGTGTATTTTACATTATAATAACACACTTGAAATTACTTTGTAAAACAAGGTGTTGTAGATCTCTTTCCCCTTTTTCTTTCTCTCTCCCTTCACTCTCTCTCCCTTGTCATCTTCCTTTCTTATAGAGAATGACAGAAGATTGAGAAATAGTGAGTTGCATTTACATTCGAATACCTGCTTGAGTCTAGGTGATCATCACTAATGACAATCACTAATCCTAATCAATTTCCTTTTCTTTTTCAAATACAATGAAGTGGCAACCCACTTTCAATAACAGAGAACAAACCTGCTGGCAGAAGTCTATTAGTCATAAAGGCAGGTGTTTGCATGGCCTCAGGGGGTGAAGGATGAGCACACCATGCTGCTTTCTCCATTACATCAGTAATAGAGAGTTGTGCTGTGGCCTATTTTATGTCAGGCAAAATGCATAAAACTTCGGACACACTACAAAATTAGTATTTAGTCATATATGCTATATGCAAAGAAGTCACGCAATGAGCACACACATGCTGCACAATGAGTTAGTCTATGTCTTATGCAATGTCCGACATTATTTTGTGAATATATTTAATTAAAAGTAGGATTTAGCTGTCTACTATAGCTACAGTTTTATAGAGCATCTAATATATTAAGCATTCAATTGTATAAACCATAAACAGAACTTATTTGAAATTTTTGCTTTTATATATATATATAAAAAGTTTTTTCTAAACATAGTCATGTGAATGAGAACAAAATGTAGTATCTAGTGCACTTTCAAGATAGTTATTTCTACAAATTATTTTTTAAATGTGACCTTGACTTGGAATTTTATTCAGCCCCCCTGACATTTGCTAACTTCCTACAAAGCTGCACTAAACGGACTGAATGAATTAAAGGTAGTATTCTCTATATAAAAAAATCAATGGACAATGTCTTCATTCTCAAACCTGAAATAAAATATTTAATAATGAAAATGCAAAGTACTAAAATGTAAAAAACTGTGATAGATGAATTTATATGGTGACTAGTTTGATTAAACCCGAGTCTAGAAGTTTCTTTGAAGACATTTTACAGATATGATTAATGTGTGTTATTACTTCATATTAATATTTTCTAGGTAGACAGTGATTCCATATGTTCATATGTTGATATGTTCATACATCCACAGTGTGCCAGTAGAGTTCCTAGGAAAATTCGGTTCCTTGGACTAAGTGGAGTGTGTCTAAATTTTAAAATTTAAGTACCTCTGTGATTTTACCTGTTGAGCAATTTACTAGCTCCTTTACATTAAGTAAACACTAATGCTCCCAATGATGCAGTTAAGACTCATCAACTAGTATAAAGGTCTTAGATTCCAAAATTGAAATCAGCAGGAATGGCATTCCTGTGTAGAATCTTAGATTACACATAGACATTTTGCTTCATTTTCCAATTTAGAGATCTGCCACGAATTCTCAACTAAATCTCCAGATGAAAGGATTCTGGCTCTGTTTAGAATGTGACCTAGAGGAAAGTTTCAGATGGTTTTTAGTGCTCTATCATAAAATGAAAGAAACGAAATAACACTTGAATTTTACCTCTCTCTAGAAGAGAATGAACAGACCTCAACAGACAGAGATGCCAGTTCTACCCAAACTAAAATGAAGTGGATGGCAAAACCAGTGACATAAGAGACTGATAGTATATGTCACTATATGGGTTTGTGGCTAAATAATTTTATATTATAGATGTTCAGTGACTTAGATACAGCATTTATGGGCTGATTCTTAATCAGTCAAAATATTTTAATCAGCT
Source organism: Mus caroli (assembly GCF_978045245.1). Classification (NCBI taxonomy): domain Eukaryota; kingdom Metazoa; phylum Chordata; class Mammalia; order Rodentia; family Muridae; genus Mus; species Mus caroli. Next base: position 89,506,709 of record NW_028227258.1, on the reverse strand, counting down.
GATGGTCAAAACTATAGCTAAAATCAGAAATTAAGCTAATTCAGTGTTCCATTTATATAGAATTTGCAACTGGGCTTAAGAAAAAAAAATACATGCTGCTTTCAATACTCAGTAATGATAAAAAAAATCCACAAAACGTAAGATGTAGAAACAACTTAAGCTGATAAATTATAAGAAAATGAAAAAATACCTTGGTGGAAATCAGATGCTTCCTATTTTTATCATAACATGAAAATGTCCCTTCTCACTACTAAGATTTACTATTATCTACAGAGACCTGAATTATTTTAAAATACAGCAAAACTAAGTAAAATGTATAATGATTTAGAAAAAAGGTGTAAAACTATTATCACAGTTGCTGTGGAGACACCATGGTTAAGGCAACATATACGAAAAAGCATTTTGTTGGGGTTTGCTTACAGTTTTAAAGGGTGTGTCTATGACCATCATGGCAGGAAGCATGACAGAAGGCAGTCAGTCAAAGAATTGTACAAATATTTAAGAGCTTACATGATCCGCAGCAATGAAGCAGAGCAAGGGAGATGATAGCTAGGAACAGCAAGGTATTTTTAATCTTCAAATCTCACCCCAGTGATATACCACCTTCAATAACTCCTGATAATTTTCAAACAGGTCCACCAACTTCAAAACAACATTTCAAATATAGGACCCTATGGGACCATTCTCACTCAAACCATCACTTCATCCGTTTTTCATAGGTGACATGATTCTTATCACATTAGTAAATCAATTAAATATTCTGAGCCACTGCAGGATGTGTCAAAGTTACAAGATACAATTTTATTATAGAACTTTGAATCATTTTCACCATGGCAACAACTGTTAATTGGAATTTAGAAGTACAAACAATACAAGTTATATGATCATACACATAAAATGAAACACTTAGGCGTAAAGTAAGTAAAGATCTGCAAGAACTAATCTACAGAAGTATAAAAAGTAAAAGAACATATAAATAAATACTGGCATGGATGCCTGGATATTATTAAAATATTACATTAAATAAAATAGGATACTTTCAGCCTAGTGATGATTAGAGCGTTAGATCTTGGTAGATACATGAAAAGAATCATCCTCTGTTTTACTTTTTCCCTGATGATCTGATAAATACAAAAGTTACCACAATAGATGCACTATAAGAATTTTAGAAAGATACAGCTTCAGAAAGTTGGATATCTGGCAGGGAACTCCTTTGACAAAACCAATTTTCCTACTTTTCTTTGGGCATCCACAAAGGAATTCTTCACCCCAATTCAGTAAGACTCAAGCAAAAGAAGATGGTAATCCCAGTCCCTTAGGTTGGGGTAGATTGTTCTAGTTATTTTATGGATTATAGATATGCTGTCAAGAAACTGCAAAGCTTCTGCAAGGCAAAAGACACCATCAATAAGACAAAAAAACCACCAACAGATTGGGAAAGGATCTTTACCTATCCTAAATCAGATAAGGGACTAATATCCAATATATATAAAGAACTCAAGAAGGTGGACTCCAGAAAGTCAAATAACCCCATTAAAAAAATGGGGCTCAGAACTGAATTTAAGGAATAATTTATAAATGTTGCAGCTTTGGACATGGAGGAAAATAGAGAGCTTAGATGCAGAGATTTCTAACTTAACTTTCCTCTTCTTTAGCTTTTCTTCTTAGGTAGAGTCAAGGGGGTAGAATAGAAAAGGAGGGATATAGTAATTCCATAGAACTTAGAGGACTAGACAAATATGAATAGGTAATCAAATTTATTCTTAAAACATTATATAACCATATCTTACATTGGTAGAAACCTTTATAGTTTATACAAATTGAAGTAATAATTTTACATTGGTGCAGAATTTTATTAGATATTTTCTTTATTTACATTTCAAATGCTATCCGGAAAGTTCCCTATACCCTCCCTCTTCCCTGCTCCCCTACCCACCCACTTGCACTTCTTGGCCCTGGTGTTCCCCTGTACTGGGGCATATAAAGTTTGCAATACCAAGGGGCTTCTCTTCCCAATGAATATATGAAATTCTTGGGCAAATGGATGTATCTGGAGGATATCATCCTTAGTGAGGTAACTCAATCACAAAAGAAGTCATTAGATATGCACTCACTGATAAGTGGATATTAGCCCAGAAACTTAGAATACACAAGATACAATTTGCAAAACACAAGAAAATCAAGAACAAGGAAGACAACGTGTGGATACCTCATTCCTTCTTAGAATAGGGAACAAAATACCCATGAAAGGAGTTACAGAGACAAAGTTTAGAGCTAAAATGAAAGGATGGACTATCAGAGACTACCCCACATGGGGATCCATCCCGTAATTAGCCACCAAACCCAGACACTATTGGTACAGAATTTATAGATTGATACAGATTTAAGGTTTTCTTTCATTGCTGTGAATTTATTATATTGATACAAAATTTGAAATTAATATTGGTACTCTTTGATAGGCATTGTGCCTATACAACTCATGTAAGAATATAAGGCTTAGACCCAGTCCTTCTAAGTACTACCATTATAAACTGTTTAGGATGATTAATTAATACAACTTAAGGGCCAATTAGTGAACTCATGGTTATATTAGACTCTTATTTAATTATAATAAAGACGTTTCAATTTCCTCAAATAGAAATGACTAAGAAAAAAAGAGAAAGGAAAAAGAAATGACTAAGAATAGTTAAGGTTTAATACTTAAGGTAAATGTTATATAATCTTCAAAAGTGTCAGAAGTCCACAGAATACAAAATTTAAGGCCATTTCATTAATAAAGATCATTTGACTAGACACATGCCTGCTTCTGACAGCACTCCATTCTTGGTACAGAGAAAGAAATTGAGGAATAAGGTACTGTCCAGGAAGTCAGCCATCTCTACAAATTTGTTAAGTTTTGAAAGCTATATTTTGTGCTATGTATAGTTTCAGGTAATACTTAAGTCATAATCAAACTAAATGGGATGAAGACTAGTTACAGTCTCATAGTCAAACTCAAGTTTTTAGCTTTGAGAGAAATGATATAGATTTGGAGGATGTATTTCAGATGGTAATGCAAGCTAAAACCAGAATATAATTCAGGTATAGAATTAAAAGCTATTTAAGTTAAGATAGATGGCCCCACCTGTGCTGGAAGCAAAGCCCTGACACTGGATCTGAATCCACACAGCCCATACCCTAAATACAGCTCAACTCCCCAGATATTCTGACACATCCAAGACAACAGGATCACAGGAAGGACAGGCTCAAGTCTGACACAAGGAGGACAGATAACACCAGAGATAATAAGATGACAAGAGACATACATAAGAACATAAGCAACAGAAACTATTTTGACTTAGCAACACCAGAACCTAGTTCTCTCACCACACCAAGCCCTAGATACCCCAACAGACCTATATAGTAAGAATCAGATCTAATTCTCATTTCATGAAGATGATATATGACTTTAAGTAGGACATAAATAACTCCCTTTAAAACATACAGGAACACACAAGAAAACAAGTAGAAGCCCTTAAAGAAGAAACACATAAATCCCTTAAAGAATTACAGGAGAACACAAACAAACAGGTGAAGAAATTGAACAAATCCATCCAGGATCTTAAAAGGGAAATAGAAACATTAAAGAAAGCACAAAGGGAGACAGCCCTGGAGATGGAAAACCTAGAAAAGAGAACAGGAGTCAGAGATGCAAGCATTACCAACAGAATATAAGAGAAAGAAAAGAGAACCTCAGTGATAGAATATACTATAGAAAACATCAACACAACAGTCAAGGGAAATACAGAAAGCAAAAAAATTCCAATATCAAGATATTCATGAAATCCAAGACACAATAAAAGACCAAACCTGAGAATAACAGGTATAGAAGAGAGTGACGATTCCCAACTAAAAGGGCTAGCAAACATCTTCAAAAAATTACAGAAGAAAACTTCCTAACTTAAAGAAAGAAATCCTCATAAACATAAAAGATACCTACAGAACACTAAACAGATGGGACCAGAAAAGGAATTCCTTCCATCATATGAAAATCAAAACACTAAATGCATAAAATAAAGACAGAATATTAAAAGCAGTAAGGAATAAAGGTTAAGTAACATATAAAGGCAGACCTATCAGTATTACACCAGACTGCACACGAAAGACTATAAAAGACAGAGTATCGAGGAAGAGGTCATACAGACCCTAAGAGAACACAGAAGGCACCCCAGGCTACTATACCTAGCAAAACTATCAATTACCATAGATGGAGAAAGCAAGATTTCCAAGACAAAAACCAAATTTACAACATATCTTTCCACACATCCAGTCCTACAAAGGATAATAGATGGAAAACTTCAACACTAGGGGTAAAACTATACCCTAGAAAAAGCAAGAAAAAGCAAGAAAATAATCTTCTTTTAACTAACCAAAAAGAAGATAGCTATATAAACATAATTCCACCTCTAACACAAAAATAATGGGAAGCAACCATCACTTTTCCTTAATATCTCTTAATATCAATGGACTCAATTCCTCAATAAAAAGACCTAGGCTAAGAGACTGGATACATAAACAAATCCCACCATTTTGCATCATACAGGAAATGTTTCTCAATGACAAAGCAGACACTATCTCAGTGTAAAAGAATAGAAAAAATTTTTTTCAAGCAAATGGTCCCAAAAAACAAGCTGGAGTAGCAATTCTAATATCGAAGGAAATCAACTTTCAACCAAAAGTTATCAACAAAGGAAAGGAGGGACATCTCATACTCATCAAAGGAAAAATCTACTAAGATGGACTCAATTCTGAGCATCTATGCTCCAAATTCAAGGGCACTCACGTTCATAAAAGAAAATTTACGGAAGTTCAAAGCACACATTGTACCTGACACAAAAATAGTAGGAGACTTCAACATCCCACTCTCGTCAATGGACAGATCCTGGAAACAAAAACTAGACAGAGACACAGTGAAACTAACAAAAATTATGAACCAAATGGATGTAAACCGGTATTTACAGAACATTTCATCCTAAAACAGAAGAATATACCTTCTTCTCAGTGCTTCATGGTACCTTCTCCAAATATGACCATATAATCAGTCAGAGCTGGTGGGGGACTTTTGGGATAGCATTGGAAATGTAAATGAAATGCATACCTAATAAAAAATAAAATTATAAGCAAAAACAGGCCTCAACAGATTCAAGATTAAAATAATCCCACCCATCCCATAAGATCACTGAGGACTAAGGATGGTCTTCAATAACAACAAAAATAATAGAAAGCCCACATACACATGGGAGCTGAACAACTCTCTACTCAATGATAACTTAGTTAGGAAGAAATGAAGAAAGATATAAAACACTTCTTAGAATTCAATGAAAGTGAAGGCAGAGCATATTTAAACTTATGGGACACAATGAAATCTGTGCTAAGAGGAAAACTCATAGATCTGAATGCCTCTAAAAATAAACTTGAGAGAGTATACACTAGCAGCTTGACAACACATCTGAAAGTTCTAGAATAAAGAGAAGCAAATACACCCAAGAAAAGTAGACAGGAGGAAATAATCAAACTCAGGGCTGAAATCAACCAAGTGGAAACAAAAAGAACTATAAAAAGAATCAACAAAACCAAGAGCTAGTTCTTTGAGAAAATCAACAAGATAGATAAACCCTTAGCCAGACTAACCAGAAGGCACAAAGACAGTTTCCAAATTAACAAACTCAGAAATGAAAAGGCAGCCATAACAACAGAACCTGAGGAAATCCAAAATATAATCTGATCCTACTACCAGAGCCTATTCTCAACAAAACTGCAAAATCTGGATGAAATGGACAATTTTCTAGACAGATACCAAATACCAGAGTTAAATCAGGATCAGATAAACCATGTAAAAATCCAATAACCCTTAAAGGAATAGAAGCAGTCATCAACAATCTCCTGACCAAAAAAATGACTAGGACCAGATGGGTTTAGTGCATAATTATATCAGACCTTGGAAGAAGACCTAATACCAATATTCTACAAACTATTCCACAAAATAAGAACGGAAGGGACACTACCCAATTTGTTCTATGAAGCCACAATTACCATTATACCAAAACATAGTACAGTAGAAAATCTCAGGAGTCTATTAGGGTGATCCTAGTGAGGAAATATGGAGACTAAACAGGCCATCTTCTATAACTAAGCAACATTCAATGGTGTTATTTGGATACCAAGCCAATCACAAAACCTTTGACCTAAAATATATCCTTCTTGGAAGATCAGCTGGATCAATATGGGAATGGCCAACCAATAACTGCTTTTTTGTTTGTTTGTTGTTTGTTTTTCACTGCATATTTTATTCCTTGCCCACACCCCCATCCACACTCCAACTGTTACATATCCCATACCTCCTCTCTACCCCTCTGTCTCCACATGGATGTTCCCACCCCTCAACCCTGACCTCTAAAGTACCAGGGGCTTCCAGGCTTTTGAGGGTTAGGTACATCATCTCTGAATGAACAGAGACCCGGAAATATCTACTGTAGGTAAGTTAGGGGACTCATATCAGCTGGTGTATGCTGTCTGTTTGGTGGTCCAGTGTTTGAGAAATGTCTGGGGTCCAGATTAGTTGAGACTGCTGATCATCCTACAGGATTGCCCTACTCCTCAGCTTCTATCAGCCTTCCCTAATTGAATAACAGGGTTCAGCTGCTTCTGTCCATTGATTGGGTACAAATATCTGTATCTGATTCTTTCAGCTACTTGTTGGGACTTTCGGAGGGCAGCCATGATAGGCCAATTTTTGTGAGCAATCCATAGCCTCAGTCATAGTGTCAGGCCTTGGGACCTGCCCTTGAGCTGGATCCCATTTTAGGCCTGTTGCTGGGCCTTCTTTTCCTCAAGCCCCTCTCCATTTCTATCTCTGTAATTCTTTCAGACAGGAGCAATTATGGGTCAGAGATGGGACTATGGGATGGCAACCCCAACCCTTCCTTGATGTACTGTCTTCCTGCTGAAGGTGGGTTGTATAAGATCCCTCTCCATACTGTCCAGCATTTCATCTAAGGTCCCTCCATTTGAGTCCTGAGAGTCTCTCACCTCCCAGGTCTCTGGTGCAGTCTGGAGGTTCCAGCCCAACCTCATATTTCCTGAGGTTGCTGGTTTCCATTGTTTTTGCTAGCCCTCAGTGCTTTAGTCTTTTTCCCTCACCAGATAAGGTTCCACACACACACACACACTACCCCCCCCACTCTGCCCTTCGTCTACTTTACCTCCTAGGTCCCTCTATCCCTCCCTACTTGTGATTGCTTTCTTCTCTCTCCCAAGTGGTACTGAAGCATCCTCACTTGGGCACTTCAGCTTGTTGACTTTTTTGAATTCGGTGGACTGTATCTTGGGTATTCTGTAATTTTATTGGGGGTGGGGCTAATATCCACTTATTGGTGTGTACATACCATGCACATCCATTTGGGTCTGAGTTACCTCACACAGCATGGTATTTTCTAATCCCATCCATTTGCTTGCAAAACTCAGAATGTCCTCGTTCTTAATAGCTGAGTAGTATTCCATTGTGTAAATGAACCACATTTTCTGTATTCATTCTTTTGTTGTGGGACATCTAGATTGTTTCCAGCTTCTGGTTATCACAAACAAGGCCACTATGAACATAGTGGAACAGCTGCCCCTGTGGCATGGTGAGGCATCTTTTGGGTATATTCTCAAGATTGGTATAGATGGGTCTTCAGGTAGATCTTGCTACGCACACTCCAGTGAAGTCTGCTTGGCAGACTGAAGGCCTAGAAGCACTCATGAGGCAGGGAGTTTCAAGGAAACTCAACCTCCTGGAACCACGAATTCTCATAACCCGTATACTCATACCCTATCCCCTTTTAGTATAATTTTATTATAAGTGCCTTTAGAGATTGAATTCTGACATAGGTAAGCCTCCACCAGTGTTCCAACATCCTAGAAAATGCTTGAAGCCAACTAGCTTGGAATTCAGTAGGAATTCAGTAAGAAGGTTATCTATTCAGAAACATTCAAATTTACTTCAAGTAGAGAAGGTGAAACTAATTAGGCATTACAAAGAACGAAGCCAGAATAGCTCAGGGCTGGTCTGCAGAGTGTTTACTTGGGACAATAGCCAGTCTTACCCAGAAAAGGGAATTCACAATGGCCTAGAAAATAGGTGGGTTTACCATGAAAGAGTTAGGGAATCCCCCTGAGACAGATTTCTTTACTAGGCCCAAAAAAACAGCATAAATCAGGCATTTACTAAGAACCCCTGGTGGTGGGCTTAACAATAGACTAGCATTACACATGGCTCCCTTCTTAGTGGTAAATAGCAGCAACCTGGTCCCCACATCTTTTGATGTATACATTCCTTTTGTATTGTGTCACTGTAACTCAGAGGATGTATCTCTCCTGGTTTCTTGTCACTCTTCTGTATAAAAAGTTTGATGCTTGACTTGAAAAAATTACATTGAGATCTTACACAATCTCTTGTGACACATCTGTTTGTCATTCATTTGGAAACTCCTTGTCACCCTGCAACTAGAGGCCCGTTCTATGCAGACAGGGACCAAAAAGGGTCTGTGGCAAGATCTATTTTCAATTATCGGAGGAACCTCCAGATTGATTTCCACCAGTTTGCAATCCGACCAGCAATGGAAGAGTGTTCCTCTTTCTCCAAATCCTTTCCACTATGTCTTGTCACCTGAGGTTTTGATCTTAGCCATTCTGATTGGTGTAAGGTGGAATCTCAGGGTTATTTTTTGATTTGTATTTCTCTAATTACTAAGGACTTTGAGCATTTCTTTAGGTGTTTCTCAGTCATTTGAGATTCCTCAGTTGTGAATTATTGCTTTAGTTCTATACCCCATTATTTGATTGGGTTGTTTGGTATTTTGTTGATTAATTTCCTGAGTTATTTGTATATTTTGGATATTAGCTCTCAATAGGATGTGGGTTTAGGGAAGATTATTTTCTAATCTGTAGAATGCCAATTTGTCTTATTGACTATGGCCTTTGCCTTTCAGAAACTTTCCAGTTTCATGAGGTTCCATTCATTAATTCTTGATCTTAGAGCATGAGCCATTGGAGTTCTGTTTAGGAAATCTCCCCCTGTGCTAATCAGTTCAAGGCTTTTTCCCACTTTCTCTTCTATTAGATTCAGTGTATCTGGCTTTATGTTGAGCTCTTTGATCAACTTGGACATGAGCTTTGTACAAGGTGACAATTATTGGTCTATTTTCATTCTTTTACATACAGACAGCCAGTTAGACCTGCACCATTCATTGAAGATGCTTTCTTTTTCCATTGCATATTTTTGGTGTCTTTTTCAAAGATCAACTGACCATAATTCTGAGGTTTCATTTCTCAGTCTTCAATTCTATGGCATTGATCAACATGTCTGAATCTGTAACAACGCCATGCAGCTTTAATCACTATTGCTCTGTTGTACAGCTTGAAGTCAGGGATGGTGATTCCCCAAGCTGTTCTTTTACTGCTAAGAATTGTTTCCCTTTTCATTTCTGACTTTATTAATTTGTATACTGCATCTTGGCCCTTTAGCTTGGTTGGCTGGGGGGTTATTTATCTTATTGATTCTCTCAAAGAAACAGCTTTTGGTTTTGCTGATTCTGTGTATTATTTTCTTTGTTTCTATTTGGTTGATTTAGGCCCTGAGTTTGACTATTTCCTTCCTTCTACACCTATTGGATATGTTTGGTTTTTTTTTTGTTGTTGTTCTAGAAGTCTCAGGTGTGGTGTTAAATTGTTGACGTATGATCTCTCCAGTTTCTTTACCAGGGCACTAAGTGCTATGGAATTTCCTCTTAACACTGTTTTCACTGTGTCTCGTTAGTTTGGGTATAATGTGTCAACATTTTCATCAAATTCCAGGAACTCTTTAATTTCTTTCTTTATTTCATACCTGACCAAGTTATCATTGAGTAAAATTGTTCAGTTTCCATGCATATGTGGGATTTCTGTAGATTTTGCTTTTATTGAAGATCAGCCTTAGGCGATTTTGATCTAATAGAATTCATGGTATTATTTAAATCTTCTTTTATCTGTTGAGGGTTGTTTTGTGACCAATTACATGGTTGATTTGGAGAAGGTACCATGAGGTGCTGAGAAGTAGGTGTCTTCTTTTTCTTTTAGGATGAAATGTTCTGTAGATATCTGTTAAATCCATTTGGTTCATAACCTCTCTTAGATTTACTGTGTCTCTGCTTAGTTTCTGCTTCAATGACCTGTCCATTGGTGAGAGTGAGGTGTTGAAATCTCCCACTATTGTGTGGGGTTCGATGTGAGGTTGGGCACATTTTCTTCTATGATTTTGTTGAAAACATTTTCAGGTCCTTTGAGCTGAGAATCTTCATTCTCCTCTATTCCAATTATCCTTAGATTTGGTCTTTTCATTGTGTCCTGAATTTCCTGGATGCTTCGTGTTGTAGTAATTGGATCCCCACGATCCAAGAGGAGATATTCAATTTGGGCTTGGTTCATCTACAGACAAGTAACAACAGACAAATTAAGAATATTGAGATTCAGAGAAGTGATAATAATCTTTCCCAGGAAGGAGCCACCTAAATGGATATATACTACTAAATGAACAAACTCAAAATCACACACACACACACACACACACACACACACACACACACACACATATATATTTGTCACAGAGGCTATCTCCTGTGTCTCTATATGAGCTGCACTTTTGGTAATCTAAATGTTGATTTGGCGAATAAAATGCATATATGAAAATTTGGTATTTGAATCCTAGGTATAGATCCTGAAGTTCATTACCTATTGAAGATAAAAGATAAACAGTATTAGAGATACTAACTCTCAGTAACTCACTTCTCTAATTCTGATCATATATCTGGTATTTAGATCATTGAAATATAAAATATTTTTCTATCTCTGTAGAAAGGGGAGAGAGAGAGAAAGAGAGAGAGAGATCAAAGAATTGAGTATTTACCTATAAATCGTTGCTGCCTTCTTTAAATGACATGATGCAGAACCTGCCCAAATTTTTCAGAATATTTTCTAGCAAGGGAGAAAGGGTATTTGTTTTCTTCAGAATTTGAAAAGACAGCATGATAGCCTTTAAATAATTCAGAGCAACTCCCTGAAATACAAACCAGAAGGGAAAATATAAATATCTAAAATGAAATGCCATAAAAGATTTCATCTGCATTCTTGGTTTAGATAATTCAATAATGACTAGCAGAGTCTCTGTCATGACAGTTTTCCATTTTGCCGTGGCATAAATCCCAATCCCACACATACTTGGATTTTTATAGGAATAAGAAGCACATTTATTCCAGAAGAGAGGCTAACTTGCTGTGTAGCCTTAACTTCAAGTCTTCTCCTGTGTCTCCATGTGAGCTGCTCTTTTAGTGAGCTCAGTGTGGGTTTGAAGAATATGTTTTTATTATAATTTGCATATATAAAATTTCAATCCTTGAAAAAGATTTCCTGAAGTTTATTCACTATTGAATGTAAAAGCTACATAAGTCCTTTTGAGCATAAACTGTGTACTGCAGGGCTGGAAAAATTAGTGTTTGTTTGTTTTTGTTTTTTTTTCCAAAGGAAGATTGAAAGTAGAGGGAAGGATCATGTTGTATTCTTACTGGGGAGGAATAAAAACAATAATGGCCTAATAATATTGTCTAACAGAGCCTAAAGAAATAAGCTAAATAAATTCTTTCAATGAGCATTTTAAATTAAACTGTAACACCTTGACTGTTACAATTACAAGACTGTACAGTTCCTTAAAAACCAGAAATAATGTATTTTGTATTATTTGTAACTATATGAAGGAACTGAACAGACTTAAATAAATGGTATAGATATTTTCTAATCTCACTCTAGGGCTGAAATTAAATAATATACAAATAACATTTTTATGTCCCCTGGATGTATGAATATTGAATTCTATATAATGGTGAACATTTGTGTGTATAGTGTTTTTTGCAGAGATCTTAAATTATTTTCTTATCACAATTTTCTTTCAGTGGCAATATATTGAATTTTTCTTAAGTAATAAACATTATATAATGGCAAATTCTGAATGAGGTTGTGCACTGTAGCACACATCTAGGATTCTAGCCCTTTTGTGAAACAGACAAGGAGTGCATCCACACTTAGAATCTATCCTTGCATATACAGTCTCAAGCCAGCCAGAGATCTATTAAGACCCTTTGTCACAAAAATAAATATACATTAAGTTAATAAAAATTTCTAATATGTTGACAATATTATATAAGATATTTTAAAGATTTCTTTAATGTGTTCTTAGGTCCTCAATGGAAGAGCTAGAGAAAGGACCCAAGGAGCTGAAGGGATTTACAACTCCATAGGAGGAACAACAATATGAACCAACCAGAGCTCCCACAGACTAAACCACCAACCAAAGAGTGTACATGGAGGGACCCATAGCTCCAGATGCATATGTAGCAGAGGATGGCCTTGTTGGACATCAGTCGGAGGAGATGCCCTTGGTCATGTGAAGGTTCAATGTCTCAGTATAGGGGAATGCCAGAACAGAGTGGGTGGATTGGTGAGCAGGAGGAAGTGGGATGGGATAGGGAATTTTTGGAGGGGAAACCAGGAAAGGTGATAACATTTGAAATGTAAATAAAGAAAATATCTAATAAAAATAATATTTTATATGCAGGAGTTCACCCTGATTTAAGGTGAATAGTGCATAATTTGCAACACTGTTCTTGGAATGAGAGTAGTGAGTGAATACTCACACACGTAGTTTATCACATGCTTATCATCTTATCTCTCTATAAAACTAGACATACAATGCTATCAAAGCTTTGGTTTCCTAGTCCACATTTTCTATTTCCATCTCATCTGCTGGCAAGGAAGAGAATAATAGAAGCTATTTTTTTAAAAACATAGATGACTATCTGTATTTTCTACTAAAGTAAAAGACATGGGACCAAGTAAGTAGACAAGTGCACAAAGACTGAAAACAGAGATAAGCCTGAATCTTACATTCATTATTAGCACTATACTTTAAAGGTTGGTTTTTGTTTGTTTATTTCTTTGTTTGTATTTAAAGTAGGACATCAGGTCTACATTAAGCTCACTGTACATGTCTACATTTTGGTGTTTGTTTTCATGGCAAATATCCAGTCAGCACCAAGTATATTTCCTCAGACTCTAGCTTTAGTACTTTCCAATCACTTTTAGTCCATGCAAATGTGGAAGTGGACTGGGTTATTACCCTTATATTGGAGCTAGTAAAATAACTAAATCATCAGAATTTGTAATGCCATTTCTCACTCACTAATGCTTGATAGTATCCTCTGTGTAATGAATACTTCAATGTTCTTATGAGGCAGACATCTATATGGAACTGCCATGTGTCTCATGATAAAGGACTCCTGATAGAGAACTTCTCTTTCAGTTAGAAAGTGAGACCATTTTTTAAATCCAAGGCAGTAACTTTGGACAAGTATCTGAATATCTTTATGTGACCTAACTCTTAGCCTACATCAATTAAGCATTGAAAGACCCACAACGTGAGGACTCCCCCACGTTCTGACTCAGGAGAGGCGACACCCCAAATCACACAAGAAACAGTCTTGCTGCAACTGCAAGAGGATTTTTATTCAAGAGCGCTCTCGGGCCCATGGTCGTACACCATGCAGGCGTAGAGGACCATGGCGCCCCGAGTAGCTGAGTAAGTGGGTATTTAAAGGAAGAAACCACAACTCAAAGAGGTGGGGAGGGCGTTGTTGGAAAATACCAAAAATACCAGTTAAGAGTCACAAGGAAGTATAAAGTCACCAATGTCACAAGGAATACCTGGTAATTGTGAGGGTTATTTCTCAAGACAGTTTCTAAGAGCCCCTAACAATCAAAGAGCCCCTAAAGATAGTACATTTGCATTGCAGGTTCCAGCAATGGTCAGGGTGGGTCAGGGTGACTTTCTTTGAATGAACACTCTTTGAACCCAGGAAGCAGGTGGGTGGAGAAAGGAATGTTGCTATCTGTTTTATGACCAGCACCTGGAGCACTAAGCCACAAAAGCCACACTCCCAAGCCTGGGCCCAAAAGCCTCAAATTTTGTTACTTCTTCAGCATCACCCTACTTAACTACTTAGATATGCATATGTTATCAAATTTTTCTCATGAAAAATAGTATGGCAGCCATTGGCATGTTGCTCATTCATAATGGATGACTGATCCCCTAAGCCTTTACATATGGGCAGTGGTGTCATTTAAGAAAAAGGCATTGCTCCATTCCAGTCCTCCTCAACCTCTGACTTTTACTACTTTCTGTCTCCTGCTCCACACTAGTCCTTGAACCTTGGCAACAGTGTGCAATACAGGCAATCTATTTGCAGCTGACTCCTCCACTGTCTTTTCTTCTTTGTGTTTTGAACAGATGTAAATTTATTTATTAACTTGTCTCTACTGCAGAATGAACTTCTCTGTTGAAGTCTAGGAACTACACTAACCAATAGAGATAGCGATTTAGAGGCAGTTTAATACTATGTCCACATAGAAGACTAATGGTAGGTTCCTTCTTAAGTCCTTTGAACTTCCCAACTATATGTTCTTATCCAGGCTTGAAATATAAGGCATCTGTTTTTCTCCTATAGAGTGAGCTTTAAATATAATAAAAAAGCAGATAATTTCCTCAATAACTTTCATGCTACTATTTTACCTATGAGCATATCATCCCATGATGGTCATTGTTACAGTTCATTATTGAGACTTGTGACAACATTGTGCATCCAGCAGCTTGCACAGCACGTTCCTGTACTATAAAAGCTAATCTGCAGACTACATTTCCTGTTCAATACCAACTTAATTTAACCATGACCTATGTTCATCATATGGAGTGTTTTAAGCAATTCTGTCTCATGATCAAGTTCTGCTGTGAAACTAAAAGCAATAAAAATAGTTTATATTATTTTGATGAATGGTGGTTCTATGGGATACATCTGACCAACAACCCAAGGGAAATTATACTATATCTAGAACTTGGCATTTTTATTTAGTAACCTATGGCATCCGAGGTAAGCATGATTCCCTGTGTTGACAGGTAAAACCTGTCTTCTGGACTTGACACTCATGAATTCAACAGAAGCTGGGGTAGCATACATGAATCATGTCTCCACATTCTAGCATTCAGTAGAAAGGGATTTACCAGACTACCCTTCACTAAGGACTTATGAACAGTGAATTTTCTTTGGGAGGAAGATCCCCTTTTTAAAACAGTGTGGTTCCTGATAGATAGACTGAAAAAGTATCTTTTATTAGCAAGATGTAATTGTCATCTTGGAGGTTCACCCTGTCTAATTTTTCTGAGCTATGACTAGCTAGTTCAATTCAGCTTTTCTGGCCCAAACATCTCTCCAAGCTGACTAACTCAATCTGTGTTGCAGTAAATCTCCAACCCAAATATGCCCCAGCAATGAAAATACTACTCAATTAATATGAATGCATGCTGTGCACCTAGATTGGGCAGATCTACCACTACACTACCATCTTCCACATCTATAAGACCCCTTAGAACTTGTGGTTTCTCCAGGCCTTGTGCTTCTGCTCTGCTTTTCTTCCTCCTCCTCCTCTGCATCCTCTCTCTCTCTCTCTCTCTCTCTCTCTCTCTCTCTCTCTCTCTCTCTCTCTCTCTCTCTCTCTCTCTCTCTCTCTCTCTCTCCCTCTCCCATTTTCTCCTTCTCTCTTCTGAAGGAAGTTCCACCTTCTGAAGAAGTTCCACCTTCCCTTTATCAGTTCTCCTTTATTTTACAAATTAAGGAAATCACCTGAGTGCTGACTCACTGATTGTTTGAAGCCTCTCACAGGATAATAGAATTAACATCAAATATAATTAGCCCCAGGGCTATCCACAACAAACCTGAATTCCCTCAACTTCTCACCTGATTTGCTCTGCTTGGTCTCAAACTAACTCTGGCAATTTGTTTTAATCTTCTGACTCCTTCTCATTCTCTGGCTCCTTCTGTCCTCATCTGTGTTTAGTTGGTTCTCTCTGCAGTCCATCTCTGTAAAACTGTCCCTGTAAATACTGCCTCAGAACTCCATGAACTGAACTGCCACAAACTCCATTCCATTGCAGTACCTCTCAACTCACCAACTCAATTGAATTGACTCAGAGATCTGCAGGCCTCTACTGATCAGATTAAAGGCATGTAGCACTATGCCTGAACCTAAACTTTACCTGAAACTTGCTTTATACAAGGTTGGCCTTGAACTCAGTGATCTCCTTGCCCCTGACTCCTGGTATTAAAGGTGTCTGTATTCTAGCCAGATGATACAGACCTAGAGGATCTTTGATTATGATCCTTTGCCCAAGCAGCCATATTTCTGGATTACAATTTGTCTAGAATGGACCAGACATTAGTAGATAGCCCCATACCCAAGAGTATACTGATAGCAAAAATTAGAATCATTGAGTAATTAAAAAAGAAAAAAGAAACCGGGTGTGATGGTGCACGCCTTTAATCCCAGCACTCCGGAGACAGAGGAAGGCAGATTTCTGAATTCGAGGCCAGCCTCCTCTACAAAGTGAGTTCCAGGACAGCCAGGGCTATACAGAGAAACCCTGTCTCAAAAAAACAAAAAGAAAAAAAAAAGAAAAAGAAAAGACAACATTAATTGATAGACGTCTTAAAAGATGGTACTTAGTCTAAAAAAGAGAGGGGCAGGAGTAGAGGGTAAATATAATTAATTATTAAAAATGAATTTAAATAAAAATTAAAAAGGACTTGAAGCTGAAAATTTGATATGTTAGAGGTATGAGAGAACAGAATACTTGGAGTGAGGAGTAAATATATTAATGTGCACTGGATGCATATGTACAAATTTCAAAGAATAAACTGAAACATATATTTGGCTATGACTGTAAACTGACATAGTCACTATAGAAATAAGTATCATTGTTTCTCCAAATTCTAAAATATAGAATCCCTATATAACCCAGCTATACCACTTCTAGGCAAATACCCCAAGGTGCTCTATATTCTATGACAGAGACACTGGCATATCCTTGCTTACTATTGCTTTATTTGACATTAGCAAAGGAATCAGCTTTGACATCTATAAAAAGATGAATGAATAATGAAAACAGGGTAATATAAATAATACAATTTCAATCAGCCATAAAGAAAAATGTAGAAATAGTATGTGAAAATAGTAGGAAAATATATATGGATCTGGAAAATATCATACTAGGTGAACTAAGCTAAGCTCAAAAGGAGCAATAGCATATGATGCTTCTCATATACAAGTCCTAGTTCCTTCCTCCTTTTTGTTCTTTCTTTTTTTTCTTTTATCTTTTTCTTTTTTCTTTCTTTTTCTTTCTTTTTTTTTTTTGTTTGTTTATTTGTTTTGGTTTTTTGAGACAGGGTTTCTCTGTGTAGCATTGGCTGTCCTGGAACTCACTCTGTAGTCCTTGCTGGCCTCAAACACAGAAATCCACCTGCCTCTGCCTCCTGAGTGCTGGGATTAAAGGCCTAAGCCACCATGCCCAGTGTCAAGCCCTAGTTCCTAATTACATATGCATGTTCACATAGAAGTGAGTGTGGATAGAGATGGAAGGGGATCATTATAGGAGGTAGGGCTTTTTGCAGGAATAGGAGATATAGTAGATGATGCAGACCAAGAATGTGGAAAGAGGAATAAATGAATAGGCAGGAAGGACAAAATGGTTCAAAGAGGGAGCACGGGGAATAAATATGAAGAAAAGCAGAAATGGGAAATATCACTCTAAATTATTTTCTGAAAATAGCACCAGAAAATCTCTGATTCTATGTGCTCATATACTATATGCAATTGCATGTTGAAATTATATAACATATATATGTAAAAGATGAATATAATATATCATCAAAAGTGAAGTAGCTGCCTTGTGTCACTTCATGTTAAATCTTTTCAGCACATAATTTGTTTTCAGTTGTTACTATCAGAGTATATAAAAATAAAGTAGCTTTTAAGTTAAGACAAAGAGGTTTGTTTTTTTAGAATGACAAGTACAAATGATAAATGCCAATATACATTCACGAGGAAAAATTCTCCTAGGATACTGCACAGTAGGGTGGTTCTGTAGAAAGCAACGGGCACAGTTATGTTTCCAAAATACTCAACTATTTCCACAACAAATATATTAGGATTTGTGTGTAGACATTCTGTGATGCAAACTTATCAAAATATGGTACTCCATTAGCATGTTTCATTTTGTATATTTGCAAGTTTTGAAAATAAAAATATCATGCACAAAACACTATGTATATATAATCAAACCAGTAATAGTATGCATAAACAGTACATGCTTTGACTTCAAGTGGCAGAATTCTGAAATGAGTGTGAACAGTAAAACTCAAAGTGTCAGAAGAACAGCATGCTTGAGTACTGCAGCAGAAAACTGATTTTTTGACCTTTCTGTTCCACAAAATGCTTACAGTGTGTATGAGTTCCTGTTTCTATGTGTGGTATGTGTTTTTGTACATATGTGCGTATGTGTGTTTATACATGTATACATTTATATGCAGGTATGTGTGTGTGTTGTTATACGTGTATATGCATGTGTGGGTTATTTACATATGTGTATATGTTAATGTATGTGTTTGTCTGTGTATAAGTGTTATGTGTTCCTTTTTCTGTGTGAGTGTGTGTGTAGGGAGGTGAGGCTCTTTTTGATCTCTAAAGAACTGTTTTTTCTTATTCTGCTTCTAAGTTCCTTAAAATCCCTCTGATTATCTTCAACAAGTTCTCTCATTTATTATCTCTCCATCTCAAGGTCTGTTTGGTAGAAACTCTCCTCAACTTTGATGATATTTTTAAACTTACATGCTCACAGATTGTAGGTTTTGACCATGTATAAGGGACATTTTCTGTTTATCACAATTAAGCATTATAATATAGAAAAGATTAAGGCTTTTTTTTTCTACACAAAAAGTATTACTAGTCTTTGATTGATGTGTCTTGAATTTGCCTAAATTTACAAAGCTGTATTTCAAAGCCAGGGGAAAGAAGTGGGAGTGGGTGGGTTGGGAAGCAGAGCAGGAGGAGGGTATAGGGAATTTTCGGGATAGCATTTGAAATGTAAATAAAGAAAATATCTAATAAAAAAGAAAGAAAAATTTATTAAATGGATAAGAATGATTTACTATAGAAAGAAAGAAAGAAAGAAAGAAAGAAAGAAAGAAAGAAAGAAAGAAAGAAAGAAAGAACAAAAGCCAAGACAAAACAAAACAAAATAACAAAAAACAACTCTACAGTGTTTGGATGTTTCAAGGTATTTCATTCTTAAATATAAATTAGACATGAAGCACTTCACATATTTTGTTCCTCCAGCTCTAGAAAATGTTAAACCCTGTTTTACCTTTAAAGACAACTTCACTAACATGAACATAACCACACAAATACATAAGGAAAAATTAGTTATTTTTTTGTAAAAAATTATTTGCAAATTTTAATTCAATACAATATATAGTACTTAGAATTTAAAATAAACCTTTTAAAAAAGAAAGTCGCATGCAGTATTTTTAAATTTAATCTGCATATCTCTAATCCTATTATGGCATGCCTATTTCAAAAATAAACTTACTTTCAAGATTTAGACATTATGTATATATAAATATCATATATTGACAATATGGTTCTAGTTTGAGTTAAATGATTTACACAAGATTTTAAGGTAAATATAAATTAACTGCTACTCATACATAAGTCTAATTTTTTTACAAATGGTTATCAGATATTGTGAATGTAATTTTCACTCATATGGTATAACACTCAGGTAGCTGAGCAGTGAGTTTCAACTAAGTGCAGTATTGTAATTCTCAAACTACTGATAAGCAAGATATCATTTGACGGACAAAGTCCACAGTGATAACAAATTGATAGAGCTATTTTACTAGTATCTTTTTTCAAAATAACATAATTGTGATTGCTAAATAGTTTTGAGGCTCATGCAAAAACCAGAAAAAAGCTGAGTAGGAGGGCGACCCCACAGGGAGACCAGTAGTCTCAACTAACCCAGACCCCTGTAATCTCTCAGACACTGAGGCACCAATCAGGTGGCATACACTAGCTGGTCCAAAGCCTCCAACACATATACAGCAGAAGACTGCCTGGTCTGGCCTCAGTGAGAGAAAAAGACTTGAGGTCCCATGGAGTGGGGAGACCTGGCTGGGTCTGGGGGTCGAGGGATGGGAACATTCTCTTGGAGTCAGGGGAGAAGAGGAACTGTGGGACTGTGGGCTGAGAGGGGAGTAATGGCTGGACAGTAAAACAAAAAAAAGTAAACAATTAATGTGTTTCAATGTTGTACAAAACATTTAAACAAAAAACGTTAATTTATATTACAGTGGCAGGAAAGATCATGAGGAACAAAGTTATCATCTTAACCAGGTTCATGACAGGATAAAATTATAAGAAATATAAAACAATATTCTGGTGACTGGGGGGAAATTATGTGACAGAAAAGCTGGTATTCTCAAATCCTAGTTGTTATGCTATATCTCAAGAAGATTTCGATAGTAATACCCAAATGTAATGCTTCAGATTAATTGTCAATTTGACAGGCTCTAGATGAATGCAGAAGACAGTCTTCTAGTTATGTGTATACAAGAAGTTTGCAAATTACACTAATTGAATTGTGAAGGCTAGACACTCCATGTCACTTTCTTGTACCCAGAAGATACTAGCTAGATGTGGCTGGAACCAGAAATGCTCCATATTATCTGCCTGTCACTTATGACTTATGATAATGCTTAAATTCATGACTCTCATTAGAGGATTAAGATCCTGTTGGAACATGTAGAGGAGAAAATTATAGGACTTTACTAATTAATCTTGGCCCACAAAATTATTGTTTTGAGTGATAAGTTCAATATTGTCGTTAGGCACCCTAAAAAGACAGATGCTTAGTTTAGACTTCATGCTTTGCTATTGTAAGCCAACATGATGTTGATAGTGGAAATACACAGTGTCAAACCCATTTGAATTCAATGACTGAAAGGGGGAAAGAAATAAATATTGACAGCATGCAATACCTCTGAGAGCAGTTTTGGGGAGTCTCTGAGAAGCTGGGTTGTGCTATGAAATTGGAGGTGGTTAAGGAATCAATGCAGACAAATCTTCATAATTCAGAATAATTCCATTATAGGTTTTTCTAACTAATATTTTTCAAGGAAAAAAAAAGAAAACTATATAATTGGACAAAAGGTCAGAGGTTTGCATCAGAAAGGGGAGCAGTTGATTGGTGTTAGTTTAGCTTATCTTCTGGCTGCACTCATGATTAAGTAGGCAACGGACAGATGAATCAGCAGTTAGTTCTTACTGCCTTTGCACAGGAACTAATGTAGATGGTATCTGCTCCCAATCAACTGCACTTCAGGATATCCAGTCTCCTCTTCTGGCCTTCACAACAGTTGGATACACATACCATAAATTTATATACACGTACATGAAAATAAAAAGCAATGTTGAAAAACCATGACTTAGTAGTCTTGTTTATTTCTTACTCAATTGTGGTTAAGAATGATCTTATCTGATAGTCCATTTCTTTTTCATCCTACATAACTAGTTGATACTTCAGGTATCTTTGGATGCCCATGTGGGAGCATCTCACATTTGGAACTCAGGATAAAGGGAATACAGGCATGTAGCGGCACTTACTGTAAGTGCTCATTCTACAAAAATAATGGTTTTGCAGCTCCACATGCAGTGTCTGTGAATTCTTTGCCCCGAGATTATGATTTACTATCTGTTAATTCCTCTTAATCAGAATAAAGTATTTTGAAAATGAACTGAACATTATTACATTTATTCCTATGTTCTTCTGTGGTACTTGTATTCTGAGTTACTGTAGTGAATATAATTTTAACTAATTAATTATAAGGAAAAAAAGAGAGATCAAGTCATTCAGAATTAGTTTTGCCTTGATCATAACAATCTCTGAGTAAGTGACATCATGAATGAATATGTATTTTGACACAAGCACAGACTATTTGCCTCTGACAGACTCCAGGAAAAATTAGCCAATGGAAAATTGGCATAGCTTAAGAGGGATGGCAAAGCTTTCTTCTAGAGTCAAAGTATGAGTATGTGTGGATAAATGATCATTGCTTGTAAAGACTAACACTAAGGCCTGCTGCTCCTGGATTTTTATACATAGAAACCGCTGTCCTACATAGACCTTGTTCCCCAATGAGTTAATTTACCCCTACCCTCTCAATGTTGTATCTACAAAACTACTGAGATGCCAGGTTGTAGTGTTTTAGGTTAAAGAAATATACCTGATAGCAGCTTCAATGAACAAAAACAAATGTTGATGCAAGTATGGTTGTTTTGTTAGTTTCTGGACTTGGGAAGAATGAAGGAAGGGAGGAAGGTAAAAACATAAGGGAACATGAGAAGAACGTATTTGATGTGATAGTTTTGAAGATAAAATGGAGACATGGAAGCATCACTAATTAAAAATTATACTCCTTAAGTATCAATCTTTATTCCTGTAGACAATTCTGCTCTGAGTCTTGCTCCAAGAAGCTGCTGTGTGCCATGGTTGATGCAGAAATTTAGAGCCGCCTAGTGTGCTGAGAACAGGAGATTATTAAATTCTCTGTCCTAAAAGAGACATCTATACCACTCCTCCAAGGTTCAGGGAACATAAAGAAAGAAAGACAGGTTGAAAAGAAGGTAAAAGATGGAGGATTGGAATGACATGACTGATACACTGCTAAACTCACAGAGACAGTGGCTACGTGCACCAAAACAACACATGACTGGAACCATCAACATCTATCATGGGTGGGAGAGGAGGTCATGAGGCCTAATTCCTCCTGAAGGAGTCATAGACACTAAAGGTTGTGGAGTTGGGGAGGGCACATTACTTGCTACTGATGTGCATGCAGATGACTCTCATTATATGCCAGAGAGAGAGAGAGAGAGAGAGAGAGAGAGAGAGAGAGAGAGAGAGAGAGAGAGAGAGAGAAAGGACAGGGAGAGGAAGGAAGGAAGGAAGGAAGGAAGGAAGGAAGGAAGGAAGGAAGGAAGGAAGGAAGGAAGGAAGGAAGGAAGAAAATAAGGAAGATAAAAGACCATGAGAATTAAGTCTTTGATGCGATAGTTTGGAAGATAAAAAGGAAAAATGGAAGGGACAGTAATTAGAAAATTACACACACATACACTCATACATACATACATACCTATGTATATACATATAAACATATGGAATTGTTTTTAAATGGGGACAAATGGGGTAGAAGGAAAGAGTAAAAGGAGAAACAACTGGAATTTGGGGAAATTGGGAGATGGTGTGGAAACCAGGTGCAGTGGAAAGTTCCTGGAATCTATGAAGGTGTGAACCTAATGAGGACTCCCAGTAATGGGAGATAAGGAGCCTCAACTGGTCATCTCTAGTAGCATGGTAGGCTTTCATTGGAGGAATTAGGGTATATTTAATTGAATGGTTGGTCAAAGAGGTCCTATGCAAATCTCCAAACAACCCAAGCTGTTGCTATAACAAACCAACATCAGGCCCCATTGCTGAGTACAATAATCACACAACTAATTGAACATGGAGATGATGATCTATGCAGAGATTTCACCTCTAAGTTCTACTCTCTTTAATACATAGAAGCACTCTGCAGGCTACTGACAGAGAAATATTGACATAAACTCAGTCACAAAACCTTTAACCTACAATCTATCCTGCCTGCAAGATGTGGTTAAGAGCTCACTCCTAGTCACTGCCCATTCTCAGGGTGTAATAGTGGTGTGATGGGCGAGCAATGAATCAAGAGCTGTCACGCCACATCAGGTGCTGAAACGTCATGGCTGAGTGCTATATAAGGGACTCCATTTTCTGGGGTCGGGATCTTCCTGAGAAGTAAGCAATAAAGCTCTGCCGCAGAAGATTCCGGTTGTCCTGAGTGTGTTCTTGCCAGCGGGGACAAAAGCTCGGGATACGTGGCACGGAAGACCCGGGGACTTTATACCATCACACCGGCGCAAGGAAGATCCCTCGTTTGCGGGGCGGAACCAGAACTGCTGGACATTACAGCTCTGCAAGGTAAGTATAGTCTTGAAATGTCTCCAGAGTTAGATGCCCTTTTGATTGTTTGCACAGCGATTGCACTTTCCCTTTCGGTTTAGTTTTGCTTCCATCGCTGGAACTGCTGACTGGTTCCCAGTCGCAGTCAGGCTCGGACAGCACCTGGACAGTGCCTGGACAGCGATTAGTTTCAGTCACAGTCAGGACTGGATAGAGGCAGTATGGGAATTTCTCACTCTGTAGTAGTAGCGTTAAGGTCGGTCCTGAAGCAGTGTGGCCTAAAAATCGCCACTAAGAGTATAGAGGCATTTGTCAGGGAGGTAGACCATGTGGCACCATGGTATGCTTGCTCAGGTTCGTTAACTGTCACTTCTTGGGACAAACTGAAAGGAGATCTAGTTAGGGAACAGCAGAACAGCAAACTTAAAGCAGGGATCATGCCGTTATGGAAATTGGTGAGATCATGCTTAACAGATGAGGATTGTCAGCAGATGGTAGAAGCAGGGCAGAAGATTTTGGATGAAATTCAAGACAGTCTATCAGAGGCAGAGTGGGGAGAGAGATTGAAAGTTGGGACGAAACAAGGTGCACCGAAGAATTTAGGCCTTTCCACGGGCCTTGAGCCCGAGGAAAAGAGATATAAAGGAAAGAATGCCTTGGGAGAGATTAGAAAAAGGGATGGAAAGGGTGAGAAGAAGGGAGAAAGAACTGGAGAGGCACATAAGGAAAGGAGCCTCTACCCGCCATTAGATGAGTTTAAGGCACTAGCTGTCAGTAGCTCAGAATTGGATAAGGAACTTAGCTCCTCTGAGGAGACAGACTTAGAGGAAGAAAGATACCAGCCAGATGAAAGACTAGCTAATCAGTCACAGAATAACATAAAGAAAGCAAAAGTAGCTAGAGACAAATGTCAAATCACTATGCGATCTTCAGATCCGCAACCTCTGGGTGCTAGTACACCTTCGCCCTATGTGCAGAGGTATCAATCAAACTCATTCATTTCAAAAGAGGAACAGAGAAAAGTGCAGCAAGCGTTCCCAGTCTTTGAAGGCACAGAGGGTGGACGCGTTCACGCCCCAGTGGAGTATATACAGATTAAAGAACTAGCAGAGTCAGTTCGTAACTATGGAGTCAATGCCAACTTTAATGTAGCCCAAGTCGAAAGGCTTGAGACTCTGGCAATGACCCCCGGTGATTGGATGACCATAGTAAAAGCCGCATCTCCTAACATGGGAATGTATTTAGAATGGAAAGCTTTGTGGCAAGACTCCTGCCAAGCACAGGCAAGGGCCAATGCCAATGTTGAACGGGACCAAGGAACATGGACTTTTGAGTTGCTTACAGGTCAGGGACAACACGCTAATAACCAGACAAATTACCATTGGGGAGCTTATGCTCAGATCTCAGCTGCTGCAGTGAAGGCATGGAAGGCACTCTCTAAGAAGGGAGAGGCAAGTGGGCATTTGACCAAGATCACCCAGGGTGCACAGGAGTCATTCTCAGATTTTGTGGCTAGAATGACAGAAGCGGCAGGGAGAATTTTTGGGGACCCAGAGACAGCTATGCCTTTAATTGAACAGTTGATCTATGAACAGGCTACCCAGGAATGCAGGGCGGCTATTACACCTAGAAAGAGCAAGGGACTGCAGGACTGGTTGAAGGTTTGCCGTGAGCTTGGAGGGTCACTCACTAATGCAGGTTTAGCAGCTGCCATTCTACAAGGGCAAAAACGCCCTGACATGGCTGAGTTCAAACTCTGCTATAATTGTGGCAAACCGGGACACTTAAAAAAGGACTGTAGAGCCCTTGTTAAAAGGAGAACACCAGGACTGTGTACTAAGTGTGGAAAAGGATATCATTGGGCTAGAGATTGTCGTTCAGTCAGGGACATTCGAGGCAGGCCCCTGCAGCCAGGATTCCCTCAAGCAGTAGATAATGAGACCATTCCAAAAAACCAGTACAGGGCCCTCAGGTCTCAGGGCCCGAAAACATATGGGACCTCGACAGGCAAAAGGTGGACCCCACAGTCCGCAGGGCAACAGAAGGATCAGCTGGGTTGGACCTCCGTACCACCACCCGATTCATGCTAATGCCCCAAATGGGGGTGCAGCCTATTCCTACTGACTATAAAGGACCTCTGCCATCCGGGAGTGTTGGCCTAATATTGGGCTGGGCCTCCCTTACCTTACAAGGTCTTATTGTTCACCCTGGAGTCGTAGATCAAGACTATGAAGGGGAACTTAAAGTTCTCTGTTCCTGTCCTCAGGGTGTCTTTTCTATTTCACAAGGGGATAGAATAGCTCAGTTAATAATTTTGCCAAGCCTACATGGCTGTTTTCCTTCCTCTGGTGTCCCTCGAGCTACCAGAGGGATTGGTTCTACTGGAAATGATTCTGCTTACTTAGTGATGCCTCTTGACTCCAAGCCATTCTTAGAATTAGTTATAGAAGGAAAACAATTTAAAGGGATTTTAGACACAGGAGCAGATAAAAGTATCCTTTCTTCACAATGGTGGCCAAAAACTTGGCCCGTTACTCAGTCATCACATTCTTTGCAAGGTTTAGGTTATCAGTCCTGTCCCACTATTAGTTCCCGTTCTTTGAGCTGGACAGCTCCTGAAGGTCAAACAGGACGATTCACTCCCTATGTTTTACCACTCCCAGTAAATCTCTGGGGGAGAGATATCTTACAGGCACTAAGACTGACTTTGACTAATGAATACTCGCCACAAGCTGTTCAAATAATGAAGAAAATGGGCTATAAAGAAGGAAGGGGATTAGGGAAAGGAGAGCAGGGTAAACTTGAACCTATCCCTCAAAAAGGTAATAATGGGAGACAAGGTTTGGGTTTTTTCTAGGGGCCGTTGAGGGCTCCATGCCCATACCATGGCTTACAGAGGAAGTTGTATGGGTTCCTCAATGGCCTCTCTCCTCTGAAAAGTTAGAAGCAGCTACAAAACTAATTTCTGAACAGCTACGCTTGGGTCATTTAGAGCCCTCTACCTCACCCTGGAATACACCTATCTTCGTAATTAAGAAAAAATCTGGCAAATGGCGCTTATTACATGATCTTAGAGCTATTAATGCACAAATGCGTCTATTTGGACCAGTTCAGTGAGGGCTACCATTGCTTTCTGCCTTACCCAAAAATTGGGAAATTATAATTATAGATATTAAAGATTGCTTTTTCTCTATACCTTTATGCCCTCAAGATAGGCAAAGATTTGCATTTACCATCCCAGCCATTAATCATTTAGAGCCGGAACAAAGATACCAATGGAAGGTCCTACCTCAGGGGATGGCGAATAGTCCCACCATGTGTCAACTGTATGTGCAATTGGCACTTAGGTCAGTTAGAGAGCATTTTCCATCATTACAGGTGATAATTTATATGGATGACATTTTGATTTGCCATAAAAATTCACAGTTATTGCAAGATGCATACCCTATATTAATAAAAACGTTAGGGCAATGGGGATTGCAGGTGGCCACTGAAAAGGTGCAAGTTGCTCAAATGGGAGCCTTCCTAGGGTCACTCATTTATCCTGACAAAATTGTTCCTCAAAAATTAGAGATTCGCAAAGATCAAC
Organism: Mus caroli; assembly: GCF_978045245.1. Taxonomy (NCBI): domain Eukaryota; kingdom Metazoa; phylum Chordata; class Mammalia; order Rodentia; family Muridae; genus Mus; species Mus caroli. The sequence goes on along the minus strand of NW_028227258.1, from coordinate 89,479,092 downwards.
TACATACCTTAAATGATTTCCAAAAATTGCTTGGAGATATTAATTGGCTAAGACCATTTTTGAAAATTCCATCAGCAGAATTAAAGCCCTTATTTGACATATTAGAGGGAGATACCCACATCTCCTCCCACAGAGCACTTACCCCAGCTGCATTCAAGCTTTACAAACGATAGAAAAGGCCTTACAAGATGCTCAATTACAACGCATTGAGGAGTCAAAGTCATTTGAATTGTGCATATTAAAAACTGCACAGTTACCAACAGCAGTCTTATGGCAAAATGGACCCTTATTGTGGGTCCATCCTAATGCTTCCCCTGCAAAAATCATTGAGTGGTATCCTAATGCAATTGCTCAACTTGCACTTAGGGGGATAAAAGCAGCTATTACTCATTTTGGGAAAGAACCTCATATGCTAATCGTACCTTATACTTCTGCTCAAGTTCAAACCCTGGCAGCAACAACTAATGATTGGGCAGTCTTGGTTGCCTCTTATTCAGGACAAATTGATAATCATTATCCAAAACATCCAATTTTACAATTTGCCTTAAGCCAAGCCATAGTGTTTCCAGTAATAACAGCCAAACACCCACTTCTGGATGGGGTAGTAGTGTATACAGATGGATCCACATCTGGCATAGGTGCATATGTAGTAAATGGCCAAGTAACATCTAAACAATATAATGAGACATCACCCCAGGTTGTAGAGTGTTTGGTAGTTCTAGAAGTCCTTGAAACTTTTCCGGGACCGCTCAATATTGTATCTGATTCCTCATATGTGGTCAATGCAGTTAATATGCTTGAAGTTGCTGGCTTAATTAGACCCTCTAGCAAGCTTACTCACATTTTTCAGCAAATTCAGTCAGCCTTGTTACATAGAAGACATCTTGTGTATATTACTCATGTTAGGGCTCATTCTGGCCTTCCTGGCCCCATGTCTCATGGAAATGACTTGGCAGACAAAGCTACTAGAATCGTGGCTGCTGCTTTGTCCTCACAGGCAGAGGCTGCAAGGGAGTTCCATAAATGCTTCCACGTGACGGCTGAAACATTATGCCGTTTCACTTTAACTAGGAAAGAAGCTCGTGACATTGTCACCCAATGTCAAAACTGTTGTCAATTTCTGCCTACTCCTTATGTAGTGGTAAACCCCCGAGGCATCAGACAATTACAGGTCTGGCAAATGGATGTCACTCATATTTCCTCCTTTGGAAGAAATCAATATTTACATGTTTCCATTGACACCTGCTCTGGTATTATGTTTGCTACACCTTTAACAGGTGAGAAAGCCTCTCATGTTATACAGCACTGTTTAGAAGCATGGAGTGCTTGGGGCAAGCCCACAATTCTTAAAACTGATAATGGGCCAGCATATACCTCTACTAAATTTCAGCAATTTTGTCATCAAATGGATGTCACTCACTTGACTGGCCTTCCTTATAATCCTCAAGGACAAGGCATTGTGGAACGTGCCCACCGTACACTTAAGTCTTATCTTATAAAACAAAAAGGGGGAGTTGATGAGACTCTGCCCTCAGTGCCAAGAGTAGCTGTATCTATGGCACTCTTTACACTTAATTTTTTGAATCTTGACAAGCAAGGTCGCTCTGCAGCTGATCGACATAGCTCAGACCCTGATAGACCAAAAGAAATGGTCAAATGGAAGGATGTCTTAACTGGTCTGTGGAAAGGCCCGGATCCTATTTTGATAAGATCCAGGGGAGCTGTTTGTGTTTTTCCACAGAGTGAAGACAACCCATTTTGGCTGCCGGAACGACTCACCCGCAAGATATTCATCAAGGATGGTGCAAAAGATGCAGACCTCCCGAGGACTGCTCCTGATCCTGACAATGCTGAACTTGTCTCAGGTTCCTAGTATGAGGGGCGAACAGAGATGGGCCATTCTCTCGACTTTCCCTAAACCAATGCCAGTTCGCCATAATGCAATAGTTTTTCCAAAATTCTTTACTACTAATAAAACATTAGATTTACCATATCTACCCTATGATCCCACCCGAGCACCATTAGGGGAAAATCGCTCTTTATTAGAACAGGGTTCTTTATGTTTTCAAATTAATGGACCAGGAAAATGTATCAACCTCACAGCCCGAGCTTTTGGGAAGTTTAATGAGCACCGAGGAGGTTGGGTAAGCACAACCCAAGATACTTCCAACGCAGATATAACCTTTACAAATCGGACCTTTTGGCAGGAGGCAATTTGGGTTAATGGTACATTTCTACCACCTAACTTTTCAGACAAAGAACGTCCCCACCAACCAAAAAAATAACCCCTCAATGTAGCTTGGAAGATGAAGGGCTGATACTGCCTTGGTCTGATTGTCAATCCTCCATCACTCATTGGGCAGATCAGAGTAAAACCTTTTCCTTTTCTCCCAACATGATAGATGATCCAGAGAAGGAATTTGTTATGAAAGAGGGACTTTTCATACAGGACTTTAGAATGCATCCCTTTCACAAGTGGGTGCTTTGTAGAGTCAATGGCAGTTGTACAGAACTCAATCCTTTTATCTTTATCCAGGGAGGAGCAGTTGGAAAGGCTTCTTTTACTGCCATCTCAAGATTTGCTCAGTATTGGGGAATACATGCTGCCTCCCAGGACTCTTATCGATATACTAATACCAGTGTAGAGATCACTGGGTTCAATAAAACTTTGGTAAACCAGATTAATTATCCATCTACCCCAGTCTGAGTTTACCCCCCTTTCTTGTTTATTCTTTCAAATGATTCATTTGAAGTCTGTTCCAATGATTCTTGTTGGATTTCTCAATGTTGGGATGTAACAAAGAACACCCGTGCCATGGTAACACGGATCCCACGTTGGATCCCTGTTCCGGTGGAAACACCCTCCACCTTATCCCTGTTTCGACAAAAGAGAGATTTTGGCATTACTGCTGCCGTGATCATAGCAATTTCAGCCAGTGCATCTGCTGCTACAGCTGCAGGGTATGCTATGGCTAGTACGGTTCAATCAGGCACAAAATTAAATCAGCTTTCAGCAGATCTGGCTGATGCCATCACTGTCCAAAATTCTGCTAGTACCAAGTTAAAGGGAGGGCTGATGATATTGAATCAGTGCCTTGACCTGGCGGAAGAACAGATAGGAGTTCTATACCAGATGGCCCAGTTGGGTTATGAAAGAAAACTGGAAGCCCTGTGTATTACCAGTGTCCAATATGAAAATTTTACTTATGCAGCTAATCTGTCTAGACAGCTTTCCTTATATCTTGCAGGAAATTGGTCTGAGGGATTTGATGAGACTCTTGAGGCCCTGAGGGTGGCAGTTTTAAAGATCAACTCAACGCGAGTGGACCTGTAATTGACAGAGGGCCTCTCCTCCTGGATTTCATCTGCATTTTCTTATTTTAAGGAATGGGTAGGGGTGGGTTTATTTGGTGTTGCCACCTGCTGTGGACTTGTGTTCATGCTCTGGTTGGTTTGCAAGCTCAGAACCCAACAAACACGTGACAAGGTTGTGATAGCTCAAGCACTTGCTGCCATTGAGCAAGGTGCCTCCCCCGAAATCTGGCTATCTATGCTCAAAAATTAGTTGACATTGGTGGCTGGCCTCTTTTGTAGAGTTCGCCATAGGTCATTTAGTAGTTACTGTCACATAGCACTGCGGTATCCAGGGACGGGCAACTTTCCTCATGCACAGATCATCCTAAGACACGGGGCCCAGTAGCGATAGGGTTACCCTATGACAGGAAAGGCTGTGACATTGGAGGAACGTCCTAAGACAGGAGCCACAGCAGATGGGCATAATTACACAGACCTAGTCCAGCCTCAATTTAATAAAATAAAAAGGGGGAGATGTGGAGAGCCGTGCAGCGAGCAATCGCTGTGGAGAGCCGTGCGCGTGCAGCGAGCAATCACCATTATAAGATGGTGCTGGCCTCCGCTGTGACTAACTAGTAAACAAGCCTTGTGCGCAAGTGCGAGAGTGAACTCACTCCTAGTCACTGCCCATTCTCAGGGTGTAATAGTGGTGTGAAGGGTGAGCAATGAATCAAGAGCTGTCACGCCACATCAGGTGCTGAAACGTCATGGCTGAGTGCTATATAAGGGACTCCATTTTCTGGGGTCGGGATCTTCCTGAGAAGTAAGCAATAAAGCTTTGCCACAGAAGATTCTGGTTGTCCTGAGTGTGTTCTTGCCAGCGGGGACAAAAGCTTGGGATAAGCACTAACTGCTCTTCCATAGTTTCTGAGTCCAATTCCCCACAACTACATGATGGCTCACAAACATCTATAATGGGATCTGATACCCTCTTCTGATGTGTCTCAAGACAACTACAATGTGCTCATATACATTACATAAATGCTTTCTAAGACTGAGCTTCCTGATATAAAAATAATATGCTAGGGCAATGGTGGCATAGAACTTGTGGGAATAACCAACCAGTGTCTGATTTGGCATATATCCATTCCATGAGATATGAATTCATACAAGGCACTGCTTAAGTAACCAAGAACCAGATACTAGATAACCTGGGATGAGGATAAAACCAACTAATCTTTTAAAAATTAATATAAGATGATTCTTAATGATATTCAGCTACACTCACAGATCAAAGTTTTATCCAATTATCATCAGAAAGGCTTCCTCTGGAGGGCATGAGAACAAATGCAGAGACCCCCAGCCAGACATTATGCAAGAGAAAGTCGAAATTACAGGTCTCTATCAAGTCCCTCCCTCAGGGAATCTGGCAGAAGAGGCAGAAAGTTTGTAAGAGCAAGAGGGTGTGAAGGTCACCATGAGAAGAAGTCCCTCTGAACAAACTAAGCAAGGCATTAATTGTTGGGAGCCAAAACTAAATTCTTTATAATAATCCATGTGAAAAAGATGACTACCAAGTCTTAAAACATAAAGTTGGACCTCCTCCCCAAGCTGACTAAGTCCAGACGAAGGTCACCAACAATTACCACAAGATGATCCAGACCTGACACAAACAGCAGATATCATAACCACAAGATGTACTTTTGGATATCATGCTTCCCCTTGGAAAATTACCACTGCTCCCCCATGCCCTTCTGCATAAGGGTTATTTCCCCTTTGTTCTTTTTGTATAAAAAGTGCAAGTTTTGCTGAATACAATGAGACGTTGACAATATCCAGATTGACTCCATGTCTTTCCTCTGCTTGGTTTCTGTTTCTCTCTCTCGCCTCCCCCCCTTGGTTTTCAGGAGCAGTCCCCTCGAGACCCACGAATAACTAGACCTGCTGGACGGGTCAATTCATGAACTTACAGAAATTGAAGCAACAAGCACAAGGCCTACATGGGTCTAGACCAGGTCCTCTGTGAATATATAATAGCTATTAGTTTAGTAATTCTATTTGAATTTTGACTTTGAGAATGAGTGAGTCTCTGATTTTGGGGACTGTTCCTGGGACTCTGTTCTTCCTGTTGGGTTGGAACTCTAGTAATGTAGCTTTGTTTCATATTATTATGTTTTATTTTGTCAGTAAATCAGTTTATATTATATAAGAAAAAAATCTATTTTAATTATTCTTAAATTAAAGTTTTAAAATATTTTCCTAATTCTGTTCCTAAGAAATAATGACTATTTAGGTAACATGTTAGGTAAAACAAGTCATAATTAAAGTTACAGGTTTGTTTTATAAACAACAGAAACTAAAAATATTATCCAACTTGCTTTTCTACTATTTTCAGATTTCTGTGATAATTTTGTATTCTGCTCCACTAACTTGTCTATCCTTTTAATTCCAGTCATGGTGCTGATTACTGTAGCTATCTTAAAATGTTTAAACTCAAAACAACATGAATGAGTGACTGGACAGGCAGGAATATCAATGGAATAGAATTGAGGACCCAGAAATGGACACACATACCCATGGTCACTTGATCTTTGAAAGAAGTGCTAAACCAAGACAACATTTTCAACAAATAGTGCTGGTTCAACTGACAGTCAGCAGATAGAGGAATGCAAATGAATCAATTCTTATCTGCTTGTACAAAGCTCAAGTCCTAGTGATCAAGAACCCCTACATAAAACATATATACACTGAAATGAAGAGAATTAAAGGGGGGAAGAGGCTCAAATACATGGGCTCAGGGGAAGAATTCCTGAAGAGAATGCCAATGACTTATGCTCTAAGATCTAGAATTGACATGTGGGGCCTCATAAAATTGCAAAGTTTCTATAAGGCAAAGAATACTGTCAATAGGACAAAATGGCAAACAACAGATAGATAAAGATCTTTTCCAATCTTTCATATGATAGAGGGCTAATATCCAGTATATATAAAGAACCCAAGAAATTAGACTTCAGATAATCAAATAACCACATTACAAATGGGGGTACAGAGCTAAACAAAGAATTCTCAACTGAGCAATATTGAGTGGTCGAAAGGCATTTAAAGAAATGTTCAACATCTTTAGTCATTAGGGAAATATAAATTAAAACAACCCTGAGATTCCATCTCACACTGGACAGAATGGCTAAGATCAGGTGACAGTAGATGCTGGTAAGGATGTGGAGAAAGAAGAACCTCCTCCAGTGTTGGTGGAATTGCAAGCTGGTACAACCACTCTGGAAATCTGTCTCAGAAAATTGGACATAGTATTACCTGAGAACCCAGCTATACCACTCCTGGGCATATACCCAAAACATGTTGCAACACATAACAAGGACACATGTTCCCCTATGTTCATAGCAGCCTTATTTATAATAGACAGAGCTGGAAAGAACCCGGATGTCCTACAACAGAGGAATGGATAAAGAAAATGTGGCACATTCACACAATCAAGTACTACTCAGCTATTAAAAACAATGAATTTATGAAATTCTTAGGCAAATGGATGGGGCTATAAAATATCATCCTGAGTGAGGTATCCAAATCACAAAAGAACATACATGGTATGCACTCACTGATAAGTGGATATTAGCCCAAAATCTCGGAATACCCAAGATATGATTCACAGACCACGTGAAGCTCAAGAAGAAGGGAGACCAAAGTGTGGTCACTTCTTAGAAGGGGTAACAAAATAAATTCAGAGCAAATTTGGAGACATAGTGTGGTGCAGAAACTGATGGAAAGGCCATCCAAAGACTGTCCCACCTGGGGATCCATCCCATATACAGTCACCAAATGCAGACACTATTGTGGATGCCAACAACTGCTTGCTGACAGGAGCCTGATATAGCTGTCTCCTGAGAGGCTCTGCCAAAAACTGACATATACAGTGCCAGATGCTTGCAGCCAGCTATTGAACTGATCACAGGGTCCTGAATAGAGTAGTTAGAGAAAGAAATGAAGGGGCTGAAGGGTTTGTAACCCCATAGGAAGAATAACAATATCAACCACCCAGAGCTCCCAGGGTCTAAACCACCAACCAAGCAGTACACATGGAGGGTCCCATGGCTGGAGCCATATATATATAACAGATGGCCTTGTAGGGTATCAATGTGAGAAGAGGCCCTTGGCCTCATGAAGGCTCGATGCCCCAGTGTAGGAGAATTCAAGGCCAGGGAGGTGAGAGTAGGTGGGTGTGTGGCGCTACACCCTCATAGAAGTAAGAGGAGAGGGGATGAGATAGGGGACTCCTAAAGGGGGATAACATTTGAAATGTAAATAAATTAAATATTAAAAAAAACCTTAAAAATGACTCTATGACTCTCTACATCTTGAATATTTAAGAATAGAGAACACTATTTTCTTCCCTTGTGAAGATGTGCAACCAAACAAAGAAAATGATTTTTATTAAACATTGGAGTTATGACAAGTGTAGCTCAAGCACCAATATAATGCCATTTGGAAATGGATCATTGGTAGTAATTAAGTCATGAGTGTAGAGTTCTTGTATGAGTATTAATACCTAGTAAAGTAAAAATATGAAGAAGATCATTCTGCTTTCTTCTTTGCCATCTGTCAATAAAAATGTATATTGTACACTGAAGGATCTGCAGGCACTTTGTTCTTAGAATGAAGTTCTGGGAGTTTTTGATGTTCTTGATTAAAACATCATGCTGTAACATCTCATTTTAGCTTCCCAACCTGAATGCATTAACTTCTTTGAAAAATAACGGAAAAAACCCACATACTAATGTATTTATACAACTTTTATTTTCTGTTTCGTAATGACGTATACATAGTACAAAATTATTAAATGTTGTGATTTGTTAAATAAGTTTAGTCTACACAATTGATTGTACTATTATGCATAATTTATACGTACAAAAATTGTGTTAATTTAACAATTACTCTCTTTGGTCTTATCCTTACATGCATACAAGTTTCCAGGTTTAGCTGTTGCTTGGAAAGTATTATAATTTATTCAAATCCTGTTAAGCCTGCTGAGCAGGTGACATCCAGGTTGCATTCATAGAACTAGCTAGCAGTTCTTTTGATGCATACAATGGAGAAATATTAGATAAGGAGTATGAAAATTCTGTTTTAAAGAAAATAGGTAGTCAGGAAAGTAGAACCATGGACCGGATATCAATTCCTCCTCAGGAATTCAAACTGATGGTGATCTTCATGACCAGCTGATTTGTATTGGTTCATCAAGAGTAACATTTACATTTTTCAGGTCAATTGTTAGTATCTAAAAACAGAAGTAAAGTTTAAATTAATCGCTTAAGTGTAACTATGTTTTTCTTGTCATTCTTTTTTAACAAACACTATTTTCATCTCAGTCTATCTCTACATAAGATGTAGCTTCTTCTAATTTTCATGTTGGTATTCATACGTGCTCTTTGTTTTATATGTGCTCAGGTAGGTTTGTTTTAGCCTACAATCCAGTTTATAGTTCAACATATCCAGGAATTCTGCATGGCTGGAACTTAAAGGCAGCTAGTAATACTCCCCTCATCATGTCACCATGTCATGTCACATCACAGATCACATCATATTGGATCATTTCACATTCACAGTAAATGGCATCAATCAAGGATATGTGTATTTTTTTTTCTACTGATAAACTCACATAGTCTTCATAAACTCTAGGACACAGACTCATGGAATGGAATGGTGCTGTCAACAGTGTACTGAGTCTCCCCATATCAGTAAACATAATCAAGATAAAGTCCCAGAGATATGCCCATATGTGTCAAGTTGATTATAAAATAGCATACACGTGTGTATATGTATACATTTTTTGGGATTACAGTTACCTATTTACTTAGTTTTTCCTTCTTCCTTCTTCCTAACTTATATACTCCTTTTGGCAATTTTTCAAATTCATGTCCTCTTTTCCCATTAGTTGTTTTTACTGACAAATATTATCTAAATACAGAAATCAAACCTTTTTATTCTGTATGCTATGATTCGTCTGTTTTCAGTGGTGACTGTTTAGTATTGGATATCAACACATGTGGCTTTGAAGTATGTATTTATGCATGAGATTTACAGACAGAGACTTATGTGGGATTGCCAATAGTTACTATTTTAAATGAAATACTTCACAAATCATTGAAGTAATTTCCTCAGCATTGCAAAGGTTTAGAATTAGTGAAACAAACTTCTTTTGAAAGACTATTTTTTAACATGATATAATTGTCCCAAATAAACTTGTTATAATACTTCGGAATACCTCCTTTGACCCTGACCAACTATCATTAGGCACTTCAATTTTTATACTGAAATCATGAGGCTTATTTACTAAATGTTAACTATATATTAAAGGATATAAATGCATGTCATCTCTTTTTCAATGTGACACAGAAAAGAGAAATATAATCCAATTTATTTTAAAGAGTGATTAATGGTGAATAAAACCTCCATCTTGGAAAACCAATTTGCCTTTTTAAAAAATTGGTTTTTCTTCTACCTCTGACAAAAATACTAAATCAGTATTATTTTTACTAAGAAATTTATAAGCCAGGACAATGTTTCCAAATAACATAGATTTGTAGGATTAAATAATTAACCCAAGGAAGGTCAATAAATATTCTAAACTACTTCCCTTACTCATTGCTGACATAATTAAAAAAATAAAGTAAAAAGAGTTTATCACTGAAAAAGTAGAAGACTATATTCTAAGTTGAAGAGTAAATCTGACAGCCAGATTAGAAATTGACAATACAGCTAGAGTTCAGACTCAAGTTAAAGAGACCATGGCCCTGGTGAAGTTGAAAACTAACAGCTTGGGGTCCATTAGAACCTCAACTTGGCCAAAGCAGTCTTTCTTTCAAACTAAAGATGGACAACCTGTAATTTTGTGAATTAAGTTCTTTAAACTGACTCTTTGATGACTAGCTCTGTCCAGACAAATTTAAATTTGAAAAGCATGTTTTTCTCATAGTTACAGACATGAACACATGGCCTTGCCTGGGGGAAACACAGGAAACAATTTCTTAAATACACATTTTTATTAAGCCCAACTTTATTGGTCATGAATTCACAGAACTTGGATGAAAAGAAACTTAGAAGTTGCATGTGTGTATATATTTACCAAATTTGGAGAAAGGCCCAAAATTATAGGAGAAAATACACAGCCATTGGGGTAGTGGTGCTGTTCTGACACAGAATTCTGATGCCTGGCTCAGAGTCCCTATTCTTTTTCCTGACAATATTCATTCTCCTAAATGAAGTTACATTAATTTCCAAACAATTTCAGGGAATTTTTATCTAAGGTATATGCAATGCTCAAATGTAAATCTTACAATTAAAAATAGTATTTGAGGAATTGTTCCAGGTGATAGCCATTTGGAATCTTGTGTAAGAGAAATTGTAAAATAGCTGCCACTAAATTATATGTATAAAAAGTTACTAAGGATATTAAAACATAAATAATAGGTAAGCATCATGAAATTAAATAACTGGCAAATAGCACAGCTTATTAGTAATTCTGTTTCTGTAGTCCTGGCAATGACCATGAGGAATCGTGTAGATATTTTCCAGAGGCATACGTAAGTAAGGCACATGTTTATGTCACCCACCTCCTTAGCTTCATCTTGAGTAAATGAAAGCTGCTGATTATTTCCACCGTAACTCAGATTAACCTCACTGATACGGGTTGTTCCTTTTCCCCATACAGAGATATTTCCAAGCTTCATCTCATTTTTGTTTCTATACCCATCTTTCAATACAGTACTTGTTAAAGTTTTCTATAAAGCCAAAGAAAAACAAATAAAGTCTCCATTGAATATTCAAGTAAATAGTCAGAAAATTCATAACTGTGATCTAACATGAATCTCATTGGATAGCAAATAAGTTATTCAAGTATATTATGGAATGTGCTTTATATAGTGAATCGGGAGTGAAACTCCACACATTATTTAGTAAAATTTAATATAGAAGATATTACACACCTGATTTAAATTGAATTCTATCAAGGTATACTGATTGTTTTCATATGTGTCTGGAGAGAGAAAAAATGTAAGTCATTTTCTTTTCAAAGAACAGTAATAAATTATAGCATACTTATTTTTCTTCTCAGGTAAAAATGATATTATATTCTATTGATGAATTTCAGAATAAAGTCAAACATACACATAAAACAAATTAAAAAGTTATATCCATGAATTTATCTAAAGACCATCTTGTCAAAATAATAATATAGCTAACACTTACTAATGATTTCTACTGTATTTAATTATAATAACAGAAATAATAAAGGAGAGGAGCATTGTCATTATTATAATAATCACTATTATTAAGGCTATTCTCATTATACAGTAAGGAAATTTGCCACTAGACAAAATATGAAGAAACTTAAAAACACATTATTTTTCTTGTACCCATACAATAACTGAGGATTTATAAGATGGTGAAAAAAGATACAGTCATATATATATGATAGATACATGGACTGCATAGCATAGAAAACCTGATGTTTTCCAATTCCTCATCTAGTCACACATGGAAAAATGAGCAAATTGTGGTCCAATTGTGTCATTACTTTTATGAAAATTAACTTGCGAAAAATTTTGCTGATTCCAAAACCGATATTATGCTATGAAATTTTTTCTATATATTCACATAGACATTTAGATTTTATTTATTTATGTATGCATGTATGGTTTCATATATGTATTTGTGTTTATGTATTTGTGAAAGGTGAGTTATTCCAAATGTTTTGTTTTAGAGACAGCTTCTCCCACCAGTCTAGAGCTTGTTACATAGACCACAGACTACATTGCTTACACCTCATATGGAAGATAAGTTTGTCTCTAATTCCTCAGTCTAGGATTACAAGGGCATACTACCATTATTTGAGAACAAAACAAAACAACACAAAAAACATAAAACAACAACAAAAAAGCCACCTAGGGTTCCAAATTCTTGCCACAGAAATCAGATTTTTCTGTTTTCAAAGCAAGCTCTTTACTAGTTGAGGTTTTCCCCAACTCTCAGAATATGTATTCTTTTTTGTTTGTTTGTTTGTTTTTTTTTTGTTTTTCGAGACAGGGTTTCTCTGTGTAGCCCTGGCTGTCCTGGAACTCACTTTGTAGACCAGGCTGGCCTCGAACTCAGAAATCCGCCTGCCTCTGCCTCCCGAGTGCTGGGATTAAAGGCGTGCGCCACCACGTCCGGCAGAATATGTACTCTTAATAAAATCTTTAGGTGTATCTGATGCCAATGGAGAGCACATCATATGTAGTGAGAGGCTTAGCTCTTTAGTCTAGGTATTTTTGCTGAGAAACCATCATGAATATCATAAAAATAAATTTAGCTGTAAGATAGGTTTTCAAGTTAAGGTAAAAATAAAACAAACAACAAAACATCGAATGTTAAAAGGATAAGCAAAATCAATAGCAACACAGTGAGGAGTCTGAACTAATTTCTGGCTTTAGAATATGTTTCTGCATTCATTATGACACATGGAATATAGCTTACATTGTTCATTGACCGATCAGGTCAATGCAAATGTCTCTGTGCTAGCTTCTTAGGTATCTCTTTACACTAAGAAAGAAAAATTAATTTTTAATTTTTAAACTTTTTATGTGTACTGTTTCCAGCAATTATTATACTCCTTGAACATTAAATTATATGTCTAGCCTTATGGTCAACTTTTAAAGTACAATAGCTGACACAGTGTAATTTAAGAATATATGCATACTGTCTATCTCTGGACTATCTCAACTTAACTTACCAGCTTCCCAATAATCACCCAGAGACTTACTATTATTTATTAAGCATAGGCCTTAAATGGCTATCTCTCAGCTAACTTGTATTTCTTAAATTAATCCAACTATTCTATTCCACATCCTGTCCTGTAGCCTGTTACCACTCTCTTATGGAATCAGTCCCAGCACTGGTACCTTTCACCTTCATTTCCAGCTGAAGAAAAAAAACACACACACAAACATCAACACCTGATTCTTTCCCAGAGGTCCTATCTGTGACAAAAAGTTTTGCCTTTTCTCTCATGTCATGTTACAGGCAGTCAGATCATTATTAAATAAATCAGAAGATTAAGGTGAAGAATATTTACAAAATACACAAGTGGATGATTATCCAAGGAAAAGAACAACACCAAGGCCTAGCCTGTATTCAACTCTCCTGAAGGTAAGAAATCAACATTTAAATAATACAAGAACAACCTTTACAAAGCACACAAGAAAAGATTATCTCAGCAGCTGTCATTTACATATATCTGAATGGAAGAATTACCTATCGACTCTCCATCATCCCAGAATAGAGTTCCTTTTGCTGTTTGGTTGTCATCAGCAGCTACGATGAGTTTCATGTAATTATTTCGACTACAAGAAAAAATATAATTCTATGTTTACAGAGGATATTTTATAATATGCAGTCATGTAAGAATATGAATTGTAATGGAAGTTAAGAAAACAAACATCTAAACAGAAAATGAAGAAGTTTACTTCTGTAAAATGAGAAAATGACATGCAGAAAAGAAATTCATCATAGTTAATGCAAAATATCTCAAAAGTCATTTAGCTTTAAGAGTTCAGCTACCACCATTAATCAGAAGTGAACTCATTCATAGTAATTGAAAACACTAGGTTTACAAATACACTTACTTTCATGCATCACTATTTTAATCAGTCTCTCCCTCCCATCCTCCAATGCTCCCTCTTCCTTCCATTCCTCTCTCATATACTAGGGTCAGACACATGTATGTCCAACATTCCACAACTGAGCTGTAGTCTCAGCCCGAGTAATACAATTTTTTTTAATACATTCAATGTTAAATTTCTTCACATTTCAATATATAAAATATTGAGTTATAATTGCATATGAATAATAATTAAAAGAATAACTAAATAGTTCTAAGTTCATCCTTTTTAACTGGTAATGTCTCTCAGCTCATGCCTACATAGGTCTATTTATAAATTAAACACAGATCACTATATAACAGTGTGTGATAAATAACTTGGTTTAACAGCATCAAATTGTTAGAAAAGGCATTTCTTTAACAAACTATTCTTTTCTGCTTTAATATAATCACAGATACTGAAATACATCCTATTCTTAAGTTTCCTAACATATCCAGAATGTTAGAGCTCAATTTTTTAGCAACTTCACATTCGAATTGTAGGTGAGTATGACAAAGCACAAATGTTTATATGCATATTAATATTTACTTAGACAAAAGGAACTATATCTTATAAATATAAAAATCTGGTTAAATTGCATGCATAGTGGCATATTACTTTAATCTCATATTCCCAGAACTTGAGATACTGAGACAGGAACATCACATTTCAATGTTCACTTCTACTACATAGCAAAAATTCTGTCTTGAAAAAATAAAGTCTGATTGAGCCCAAAATTTACAAATACATATGAAAAATTATGTTAAAGTGTCTTACAGCTTATACTCTTCTACTTTGTAAATGTTGGCAAAACTCCATATAACTTGAGACATTCAGAACAGAAACAGAAAAAATTTGTAGAAAAATAACCTCTCTCAGTGAAACTAAGAGTTTTTTAACACACACACACACACACACACACACACACACACACACACACACACACATATATATATATACATTTATATCTATCTTTCTATATATATATACATTTATATCTCTCTATATATACATATATATGTATATAAAATGTATATATATATACATATATATATGGAAAAATGTCTCAAGTAGTTAAGAACTCTTTGTTTATGGCCTCTGGGATGCTGTCCTGTAGCTTTCCAGGAATTAGCCACAGTTGAGAGTAAGAAGCGAAATTAGAGTCATTCTTACATAGACCATGTCACAGAATTTACTCATGATTCTTGGAGATTGAACATATCAGTAGGAGTCCTTAAAAATTATAAAAATAAATGGACCAGGCATTTTATTACGTGATAAATAACAACATGAAATTCAAAACACTTATATATCTACCAGTCCCCACTCACGGTAAGGCTAAAGGAGAATGGAATTGCAACTTTACCCATCAGGAACTATTATTAACTATATTGTTAATGGATATTAACCACAACCATTATTAATTGTTAATTGACTTTATTGTTAATGGATATCTTTATTTCCACAAAGTATCAGTCAGAAAATACAGCACAGAATGGAAATGAGGAGGTAGAGGCAACGAAACAAAATGGAAATCAAAGGGAAGTCATCAAATAATAGGGACTCTGTGAGCTTCATGAACTCAAATGTCATTCAGTGATAAATCAATAAGATAAAATGTTGGGAGATGGGAGGACTATGCGATGGAGTCTTAACCAAATGAAAGTACACTGAAAAGGCTCCTTGCCATGTCGTTCCAAAACCATGTCACCCTATGAGCAGCAAATGCTGAACGCTAAAGGCTGTGATTGCTATGGGTACCATGGAATTGGTCAGATAGAAAATAAAGACTGCTCGGAATAATGGGTCTCCTCTATGTGATATTATTCTTAAGACCACAGATCAAAAGAGAAAAGGCAGGAGCCCTGTTATAAACTACTGACAGTGGGTGAAAGTGGTATGTCCAGGCAGGTTCATCAAATATGTTAGAGCTGTTTGTGATACAGAGGCTGTGAAAATGGCAAAGACATTGAAACCTCTATACCTTCCTCTTGCTTTTCTACAATTCATATTTGTATTCTAGAGAGTCTTACAAAAATACTGTTTTCAGGTCTGGGAATGTATCTCAGTTAGACAGCTTACCCAGTATTCTCTTATGGCATGAGCTCTCGCCCTGCACATGCTAAGCAAGGTAGAAAACACCTGAAATCCCAGCAGCACCCAGAATGCAGAGATAGGAAGATCAGAATTCAAGGTCACCCTTTTTTGCTACATGAGAAGTTGAAAATCTGTTTATATTATTTAAGTCCCTGCCTCAAAAAAATCAGAAATGAATATTTTTATGAAGTGTCATTATTTCCATGTCAGTTAAAAATTAAAGCCTCATAAGACAAACTTTTCATTTGTGAATACTTATGCATATTAAGTACAGAAGTCAGGAAGTTTTAGTTTGCATTTCGTAGGGAAGCCTCACTTCTAAAGGGATGTATCACTGGAAGACAATTTTCCATGAGTCTTCAACATTTATTGCATGTGGAGTGATAACAGAAGCTTTTCATTTGAAGTTATATTTACGTTATAGTGAATGTTCCTCTTAAAGAAAAGAATGGACAGGATTATTTGCATCTCACAAAAAATATGCAATTCCCCAGATCAGCAGATACTCAACTGCCTCAGAGCTTTAAGGGTGCCATCTACCAGGATGGCTCTTCATCCCAGTTGGGTTAGGGAGCAGGGAAAACTAAAGTTCTTCAATAGCCTCATTTTCTGCCATGCCTTCTGTTTATAACTACACAGCCGTGTTACTACAGAAGTATTATGGAGGGAAAGCTCAGACATTTCTATCTACTGACTTTTACAGCCAGGTAGCTTATAAAGTGCAATTACAGTTCTAAAAATAATTTACTTACCTGTAATATGTGTTCTGTGCCGGTTCTTGACATGGGAGAATATAACCTCCCCGGACATGTAGATTTATTGTATCAAAAGGAGCTGAAAATGTTTGAAGTTTTCCTCTGACCTTTATGTCTTCCCCCTGGTAATGAGAAGAAAAGGGGGTAGTGATAAATGACATAATCAGTAATGTAAGATGTAAGAAAGCACACTTATGAAATCAAATGTCACAATTTTCTACTGAAAAAAAATGAAGAAAACACACATTTTAAAAATGTTCTGATTTAAAGTGTATCCTAAAGTCCTGGTTACACTTTCATTCTCAGATGTTATTTGGTTTCAGGTTTCCTAGACATAGAGGTCACAAAGAATGGAGAACTCCATGATTCTTAGTGATCATTTTTGTATAGCCAAAAAAGGCAACAAAACTTTGTCATATGGAACTCATTTCTGTGCTTATTTGCCAAAATAAATCAATTGCACCATGATATGTTAGTTTAATTCAAATATAATTAACTTCACATAAACAATTCAAAATTTTTAAAATGGAAAATACACAGATTTATAAATTTTATATATATATATATATATATATATATATGTGTGTGTGTGTGTGTGTGTGTGTGTGTGTGTGTGTGTGTTTAGTTAACTTCCCCAAATTCTACCAAAACTTACTGTATGGTAGTCAAACCATCGAGCCTTAGGAACATAGCCATTCACAGTTGTCTGGAACTGGAATTGGAAGATAAAGTCATTGAAATAATCTGAAATACAATTCTAGAATTTTGATAATACAACAAATGATCATACTTACAGGTCCAATGACAGGAGTCACCATAAAAGCTGGACCCCACAGGAACTGCTTGTATATTTCCCAGGTTTCCTTATCATCAAAGAACCTGGACAAAAGAATCACAAATAATTCAATTAAACCGAATGATGTAATTTCTTCTGAATAACAGAAAATGTTTATTGATATCCCAATTTGCTGTATGTTTTTTGTTTTTTGTTTTTTTTTTAATTTTTTATTTTTTAGATTTAATTGAAAACCACGCTCAAAAATATTTAAAACAAAAGGTCATTCATTACTTCGGACACAATGTTGAACAGTACAGACTTTTTGGGTAAAACTAAAATCCAGGACAGCTCCAGAGAAGCAGCCTCCAGATGCTACAATCTCCTGTCACAGACTCAGATGCTTCTACTGGACCTGTTCCTTCTGACTGCTCCTCAGATGGATCCACAGACCCTGGACAGCAGGAAACAGCCAACTCTCCTAAGACTGGACAAACATCCCCCATACCCGTTCTTCTGGGATCCCTAGAGACACATCGCACCCAAAGCCAACCAGATGTAGTCAGATATTACCACTACCCTATTCCTGCTTCACCATCACCTTTTTCTAATTTTCTTACTCTTCTCTTGCTTCGCTCTTGCTCTTGTTCTCCGCTTCCCATTCCCTTCCCAGCCCTCTCTCCACGTGTTCACGATCAGCCTTTATTTCCCTACTCTCTCTCTCTCTCTCTCTCTGCCTTTCTCTGCCTCTACTCCTCTCCTCATGCACTGAATAAACTTTATTCTATACTTAAAAGAAAAAAAAAGAACAAAAACAAACAAAAAACGAAAAAAGATTGTTAAAAAATATTTGTTCAATTTAACAACAAGGCACAATGGAGGAGCGTTTATAGAGGAAAGTTAATACAGGTACTCAAATATTAACTTTGTCTAGTAAATAACAAAATTGAAAGCAGCAATAAAAGACAACTTGCAAAAAGATTATAAAACTATCACGGCATGGATTTTTTTTTTAATTTAACAGAAGAATTTTTAAGACAAGATATGTAGGATTACACCTATAATCTGAGGCAAGAGGATTGCCAAGAGATAAAGAAAAATCACAGGGGATGTGAGAGAGGGCAGAGGGAGGGAAAGATTGCCTATCTTAAAGCTCTGCTTATTGACTGACACACCATTATGTCATCAAAGATTCTTGCATATGTAAGTTGATGTCTAATACTGAAAACAAATGACCATAGGAAAAAAAAGTTACATATTCAGAAATAGTCACCGGACAATGTTATGCTATTGAAATTAAACGTTAGATTTAGTTTTGCTTTTGTTTCATTAGCAAACATGCATAGTGGTAAACTGGCTGCTGGGGTTTAGCCCTCTCTGAACTCCCCGTGAAACAGGCTGAAGCACTCTCAGCAGGACAAAGAACTGTTCAGAATCCATAATCAAAGCTTCAAATGTTAACGAAGCAAACAGATTAGCCTGAAACATAAGAGGAGTGACAGTAGATGGTGAGGGGAACAGAGGGGCAGTGGCAGGCAGGTGAGCTAAGAACACAACCTCCGTGTTCCTCAAATGGAAGCGTCCTTTTTTTTTTTTTTTACTACCAACTTTATTCATTTTTTTCTAAATATACTTTCCTTGAGATTTTATTTTTTCTTTTGGTCATATTTGCTAATTGCTTCTAATTATCACATCCTTTAATTGTGCTCCCAAACCTTTCTCCACTTTTTTTTAATTATAAAATCCCATTGCGTTCAAATAGTGCTGCCTCTATACTGAGTCTATGACAACCCCCTGGGACATGTTCAACCCTCCAGGAGTTAGACACATAAAACTGACTCTCCATCTGCTAAGACTCATATATTACTAAGAGTTCATCAGCCAGGAGTAGGATTCCCTGTCTATTTTCCCATTCCGTGCTTGGATTTTGACTGGCTTGAGTTTGCAGAAACTTTGGAGAACACTGCCCAAGCACTGTGAGTTCATTTGTAAAACATCCCTGTTGTCTGTGGAAAACACTGTTTTCTTGTGGTCATTTGCAGTCTCTCTGGCTCTCATAGTCTTTCTCTCTATCACACAATGATTGCTGAGCCTTAAGAGGTAGAGGTATTCCATTTAGGGCTGGCCATACTGCTGTTTCTCATTTTGCTACATCTTTTAATCTTCAATCAAAAGTGAAGGCATACAATTGAAATTTATTATTTTAATAATTTTATTTTGAGTATTAGTTCTTAAGTTACAATAGACAGTTGTGACTTTTTATTAGTTTATCATTGGTGAAATTTGGAGGCCACCTTATCTAACTACTCAATTAATACAGGAGATTTGAGAAGCTATGTGCCTCGTGAATAAGTTAAAGAGGTTATTTTAAAGTATTACTTGTTTAATTATTAGGGGAATTTATATGCTAACTGAATACACAAGTGGGCTTATTAGAATTATTTATGTAAACCCTTTATTAGCTCAAAATATATAATAAAGCATCTATGAAATATTATACTATAGTAGATAATAGATTAAAGTAATCAAAAGCTACTCGTTGAAGAAAAAAATAAAACACTTACTCATGCATTAGGGGTCTGATGACAGTTCCACCATGAATATGGGCTTCATGCATCTGTGTGTAGAAATAGGGCAGCAACGTGTATCTGATTTCTAAAACTTTCTTTGACATTTGAGCAAAAGTTTCATTCCAGGAAACAGGATCTTGCCTCTGAAACAAAGCACAATGCAAAAAATATATTATTAGAGATTATTAAGTTATGTTCTATATACTATCCTTATAAAAATCTCCCATGCTGCCTTAATTCTATTTTATATGAATAATGAAAGTGGTAGAATATTAGTATTTTAATAAGATAATGAATATTAAATCCAAAGCTTTATTTGATGGAAGTAAATATATACAAAGTATAGTTCATATTTTAAAAGAAAATACATATATTGTCAGCTATGGTAATACTCAATCTTGGGCTGCAAAATTCAGAAAGAAAAGATATGGTTTGCTAGACAAATGTTGCCTGAAATATCAAGAGATAAGTGGATCTCATCATATTAACCTCACACACCACCATACAGTCTCATATGAAATGAACAAATTAATATACTAGTCACATCACAGGAGGAATGTGCACACTAATCTTGAATGAATTTCCGTCTCCTTTGGAATATGCACTTCAAGTTAAAGGAGTAATATTAATGGTGCAATACTACTTCATAAATATCCTCAACTGCATTCTCCATAACTCATACTTATTTGACTTTAACACATTTTTAATTATAAATGTGTCATAAATAAATCACATTATAATATAATGAAACATTAGAAGAAAGTCTACATATTTAAGCATATATATATATATATATATATATATATATATATATACACACACACACATTCTCCATAAATATTCCCTAAACCCTCCCTATCCAGACCTTTTAAAATAGCTGTCCTTTTTTTCCAGTGTGGTAATATCCTAAAAGAGTAACAAGTTTCTATTACAATGTTCATAGGTCTTCAAAATATTTCTCCATAGTTTGCTTGCCTTTAAAATTGCTTCAAAATGTAGTCCTAACTTGCTTTGTATCCTTGTAATTTGATTATTAAGAAAATAAATCCCCTCCCCCTAGTTCAAGTAAAATTTGAATAGTACAATCTTTTCTCAACACACTCTCTCCATCTGTTGATCCGTAAATGTGCTACTACTGTGTCTTTCTGACATTTTCTATTGGCAACCTTGGACTGACCTGCTTTTTGACCAGTTCTCCTTTTCTCTGCAATAGCACAAGCTAGTGCATAATAGTATATTGCTTCTAACTGTTCACAGTTTTCCATCTAATTAATCACTAACACTCAAAATTGCATACAAATAAGTTAATAACTCTCAGCGATTGCCACTGCCCAGAAATCTGCTCCTACGAGCCATGCTGTGTTTTCTTGTTTCTCAATTACTAAAGTTGCCTTTTCAGCATTTGCTTTTAGATCTTCCTATTTCCTTCATTATTGCAAATGCATCATACTTCAAATTAATTTAGTTTCAAGTTGAAATTTTTGTTGTAACGGTGTCCCAGTTTGAAATACGTTCTACCGTAGACCATTTTCCCCCTAACTCTTCCAAAATCATATCGATCAGCTGTAGTATGTGTGTTCTGTAAGCAAGCCATGTTTTCTTGGTACAATTCAGACCATACTTACTACTACTTCATTAATATTAAAAGATTTGAAGTATTCATTATGACATGGTCAAGTAAAATATAATTGAAGCGACAACAAACAACATAAGGCTGCATAGGGAAAAATAAGTAAAACAAAATTGATATAAATGTAGTAATTACATACTCTAGTAAATTGAATGTTGTGATTTCTTGAATATGGATAAAAGGCTCCAACTTGCATCCAACGAGCACAGAGGTGGTATTCTGAGTCGTTAAAGAAACCACAGATATCTGCTCCAACCTAAAAGATAGTTATATTTAATACATATCAAGTACTATTTATAAATAGGTAGACTGCAAATATAAACTGAACAGATCTACTTACATATGGTATCCCAAAAAGATTAAATTCCAGCATACCTAAAAATTAGAATAAAATTTTATATTGTTATTTTCATTTATTTTAGTATTTTACTTTTATCAGTGAAGATGTTCTCTTTGTATATTAGTTCTTAGTAATGAAATATTTTGGTATTAATAATAAGTTATTCTCTTATAAAACTTAAAATAATAGTTATTGTACTTATGAGTGTTAATGATATTCTTAAAAATAAGAGATCATATGTGTTAAGATAATAACACTATAACATAATTTAAGCACGAATAAGCTAGAAATGTAACATAGTGACGTAAGATTAAGTAGAAGTGCTTTGTTTTAATTTTATTTTTTAAAATAAATGTTTTTGCTGGTATTTAGTCATTTATAGTCATTTATTTTACCATATGGAATGAACATAATTACCTTTATTAAGTAATACAACAAATGAGAACTTCAATAAAATAAATGAATATAATTTCTCATCTCTTTGGTAAAGATATTCTAAGCATGGTTTGAATCTATCATTACTCAATTATGTTCAAGTCTAGAATCAAAAGAGTGGTTGGCTGTACATCCTTTGCCATGTGTTTACTGTTAGAAAATACTTTAGTTGGATGCTTTTTTCTTTACCATCTCTCAGTGATTTTTATTCTCTAGAAGATAATATATACTAATTTCTTTCTTTGCTTTAAAATACTGTCTCTTCAAACTCTTTCATTTTCAACCTGGAAACAAACCAAAAGGGATAAAGATATTTCTATCCTAATAAACTAGCTGCGTATCATCTGTCATTTACTTCTCTAAAATATCCTTGATTATATCTGCCTGACAAGTGACAATTCAGTGGTGTCCTGCTTCACACACAAAAAAGCTTACATTGTAAATCTTACAATTTAGCAATGATACTTACCTAGTACAAAACGAAGTAAATATTTTCTTGAAAAGTATAAAAAGTACTGATAGAAAATAAGAATCACATACCAATGAGTGATTTTTCCAAATTCTCCCAGTTTGCATAGTTGTCTCCCAACCAGTGTCCCCCCCATCGACCAGCTGTGGGATATGTGGACCGAGAAATGACTATCCCTCGAAGGCCAGTGGTGCTCCGTAATGCACTGTACAATGAAGACAGAAGTTCCATGTTTACATCATCCATTTTCCTTAAATATTTCTTTTTTTTTTTCTTTTTAAAAGAAAGAGTCTCTTTGTGTAGACCTCACTGCTCAGGAACTTGCTTTATATACCTCACTTCCCTCAAACTCAAATATCTGTTTTCCAGGTGCTAGAGTTAGAAGCTTGTGTCACAATGACTGTCTTAAATATTTCTACTGAGACAACCTTATAAAACATACTATCAACTTTATGGTACAGGTTTCCCGTCGCAGTTAACACTTCACTCACTATATACTAAAACTCTTCCAGGCATGACAGACATTTTTCTTCTCTTCTAACATTTACTAGAGTGACATGTACATTTAACATGAAAATTTTCTTTTTGAACTTTTATCGAATGTAAGTTAACTATAAATAACATTAACTAAGCTTATAATCCAATAGAGCATATAAGTCTAAATGTATAACTCCGTGAAGCTCATCTCCTCAGTTACATCTTATCCATATTATTTTACATATAACTCGGAAGAATACATTTGCTAAAGCACCCTTTGCATAAGAGCATAGGAAGAATGGGAAACTGTAAAGGATTACTTGTTTTTTGAAAAAGCAATCATTGTACTTTACTTCTGTAATTTATCGCTAGTCACATCGCATCAAGAAAATGTAGTCTACAAATGTGTTTATAATTACTCTTCTTTTGCTCTTCTACCCTTAGAGAGAATTGCTAATAACTTGGACTATTAAAATATATTTCAGTTTTAAACCTAATGCAAAGATACATTAATTTGTACAATCTGCATCTTTCTTCACCTTTCATTTTTCATCTTTCAACATGAAAGTACTTCCTTACCTATCTCTTTCTGATAAGCATATATATATATATATATATATATATATATATATATACACACATATATACTAGCATATATGTATATGTAGCATATACATATGTGGGATGCACATATATATGATATATGACATATATATGTATATATACATTTCAAGCTATATATATATATATATATATATATATATATATATATATACTTGCTCACACACACATATATGACACATACATGTGACATTAAAATGGCCTAAAATTCTTTGGACTTACATGAACAAATTAAAAAATAATAATATAATAATGATAAATACAATGGCCGATTGCTTACCTGATTGAGGGAAATGAAATTTTTTTCTAAAATTTATGAATGAAGTAATTGACCAAGAATAATTGACATGGAAAGAAATTCCTCAAGACTCTTGAAATCTTGAAGTTGAAGCTGATATCATCAATATGAATTGAACCAGTAAAGCAGAGGAGAAAATTACAAACATAACTTACTCCAGAGTGGGTTTAACTTGTGACCATCCATATAAATTGTGCACATCATAATGTAAAACTGATGATCCATCACTAAGGATATGTTCCGTTTCCATGCACATGGTTCGGAAATGTAACCCCTCATTTCTTTTTGTGAGTTCTGGGAAAATCAGGGAAAATATAGTAAAAATTTGAAGACCATGACTTGAAATATGTAGCTCATAACTACACATGCATTAATTTAAATCTTCAGATTTATCTTATTAGTGACATAAAAGATTCTCATGAAGTAGAAAATAATGTTTGAATTCATGAATAAACTGGATACTAATGAACTCGGGCCCAGTATCACAATGATCACTCAAAGCTTTCAACAATTTGTTATGGTGAATATGTGAAAAACCTGTTCTTACAAATATTCTGAAATACTATACACCTCAGTTAGCTATATTCACCTGATGTGCCATAGTAAATGCATATACTTTCTACGAAATGTTAAAATTCGATCCATTCATATATTCTTAGGGTAAACAAATTATGAGGTTTTAATTAATGATTTTAATAATTTGTACAGGTTGTGTATACTAATTTTAAAAATCTATAGTGACCCGTGGAATTGTACCTGAAACTTTATAAATATGTAAATTATGAGTACATTGTCAGCTTTAAGATTCATATTTATTTCTTATGTATGTGCACAAGCCCATGAGTATAATACTCTTGGAGGTCAGCAAGTAGTGTTGGCTCCTCTGGAGGTGGGGTTATATAGACAGTGTTTAGCTACTGTAGCAGAGGGCTAAGAACCAAACTTTGGTTCTCTAGAAGAGTAGTAGGTACCCTACCATTAACTCATCTCTCCATGGTTAAAATTTCTATCGCTTTTTATTCGTATAAATAACAAACATGGATTGAATACATTTTCATTAAAATAATCCACATATATCAGAACCAAAGTTGCCCTTGTCTTCATCAAATTTAGTGTTTGCTATCTCCTTTCAGACATTAGCCATCACCAGAAAATGATAACTTTCTTCCCATTTCTCCTTCCCAGGAAAAATTGCTAAGCAATTTTTAATGAATAAAGGAATTTAATAATTTAATTCAGAAAATTCTTATAAAACCATAACAAAAAGTTAAATTAAGTTAGAATTATGAGTACAGAAATAGAAAATTTACTCTTATCTTCAAAAGAGCGTTGAGCTGTTGGATATTGGACATGAGGTTGAACATATTGATCTGTGTGACTGACCATTGAAATTTTAGGATAAATTTATAATTACTATAACTTGAGGTCTGTGAAAACAATAAACAATACTAATGATACAATACTATAAAAAAACATAACCATCAAATTTTACCTGGAAAATAAGGTGGATAATTTAGTGTATCATTTCTGCATTTATTTGTAACGGTTCCATTTACAAAGCTGGAAGGCTCATTCATGTCCTTAAAGAGAAAACAACAAGTTGAATAAATAATTTGGTAGGACAAGCTTATAATTTCAGAACTCAGAAGACTGGGTTGCTACTGTCATTATTTTTAGGCAATGGGCGTTAACTGGGAAGTAGAGAGTACTATAGTAATTAATTTGGATTGCTTTTTGTTTCCTCTGTATTACAAAATTATAAAACATTCCATTAAAACACCCTAATTAGCCCAGAATATTCAAAGAGATTTTATAATTTATGCCTCATTAGAGAAACAGAAAATACTGTATTTTTCATGTAGATTTATACAAATAAGACTGAATTGAATATTATGCTCCCATAACACAATTTATGATCATATATGTCTTATTACCTCCACTCCCTCTAACCCTACTTCAAACTGACATCAGTTGTTTTATGTTTGAAAATACAAGGTGTAGTTTACAATGTAAACAACTTTAAGGGGCATCTTTGTACTTGATCTCAGCCACAGAGCCAATAAGCAACAAGTAGCACCTCTACTGAGCACATGGCTTATAGATAGTCTCTATAGCCAAGAAAATGGACAGATACTTTAACTCTCATGAAATGACTTACTCCACTTGAGAAAAAGTTATCTTTTCTGACCCATGTTTAATTGTCAAGGACATGTTTATGAAATACTTCTTATACTTCAAATGTTTGAATATCCAATAAATGATTTTGAATTATATATTATGTATCATGGAATTTTATATCCTATAGGTATGTTCATACATTAAATTTTCCTTTGTTAAAGACTAAGTAAATGCAAGTATCTATGCTCAAGGCATCACAAAAATCAATCCCAATCAAAAAAGCTGGACAAGAATTGTGATAATTCTCCTGGATTAAATAATTACCTATAAAAAAGAAGATTCTTTTTATTCTATCTCAAAACGATAGTGATAAAATTTGTAACAAGATTGTAAAGTTTCTTCTAAGATAAGGAAGGCATTTGAAAAACCTTACCTTTGTTAATATTTGAGCGTGACATTTTGTGAAAGGTAAAATAAAGTGAGTGGTTAATGTATTTTTCATAATTAAAAGTGGAGGCTACTTTCTTAAATTGAAAAACCCAGGAAGTAACAGTCATATATATATATATTGAAATTTTAAAGGTCTATTCTAGCAGACTTTTGTATAACAATGTTCAGCAACAAAAGAGTGAGCTAAACTACAAGTCTATATAGGCATTATAATATTTGCAAAACCACTACAGAATAAATATAAGAAAAAATCTTAAAAGCTCACGTACAATCCACAAGCCATCAAACTTCATTTTTTCATTGTAGAAATCATAAATTTCTCTTGTCCACCACTCTGATGTGGAATTCCTAAAGAAGTCTGGAAAGGCTACATGTGCTCTGGAAGCCTAAACAAAAGAGAATGGAGATGCATGCTCTTATTTGAAAAGGTCCTCAGAGAACGTGTATATGTCACCAGAACTTTGTTTTCTGATTCTCTAGTTACACATGAGTAATGATGAATGTAGTTTCTCTCCAACATCCAATGGCAATGCGGGTGGGGATGAAATTGCACAGAAGAAGAAAGTGTACCTCCCAATCTTAAGTAGGTGATGAGAGAACAGCTCCAGGATCTTGTGGAAAATAGGGTACATGATTCTATGAGTCTGAGGAGGCAGATGACTACAAGCATTTTTTTTGACAAAATTGAGTTGTTTCGTTTCACAAGGATTGTGCAAGCTCAAGCCAGATTAAATCCAAACACAGAAAAAGGAAGCGTGCACAAACCTCCAACCCACTAACTGGGGAGGTTTTCACCATGGATGTTTGCTGGGAGAAGGAGATCCAGGTAAAAACTCTGTCTTTGTGTTAGCTTGTGTCTTAAAACCTATTCTCTACAAGCTAAACGTGATAACACTTCCCTTTTATCACCACACAGTCTAGGAGTAGTGTGCTGCCTGCTATAGGGAAATCAAACTAAAAACAAGTAAAGTACCATCACAATGACAGCTCATGTTAAGTGAATGAAAAAAAAAAAAGAAATCAAAAGGAAAGGCCATGAATTGATCCTTGGTATAGTAGAGGGAGAAGTTTATTGTAAATAATGAGAGAGCAGAGCAGGGACATCCTGGAGAGTCTGGAGTGGACATGATCATGGGCTATGCGAGGAGAAGGGTGGGGGAAATAGGAGGCAAAGGAGATTCATGGAGCAGTTGCAGCAGATTACAGAAAGAAGGAAAGTTGGGGAAAATGCAGGCCAGCCCCTGGGCTGGAAAAATCCAGGGTAAATTGTGAGTTATGACAGCCACAGGGTCCTGTAACTACTGAGTGAGGGATTCCAGCTAGAGCCTGGCAAGCCAGAGTCACTATGATATGCTAAATAGTCGTCTTAACATTTTGACCTGAGTTTGAACTTAACATTAACACTTGTGATATGATAAAAATCCTAAATGCAATTTAAATCTTACAGTCCCTTCATTTAGTTAGTCATGAATCTTAAGTATACAGGAAAATTCAGGTAAAGACAATGAAAAACGGTCCAAAGGAAAATATTTTTTAAAAAGCTTTCTCCTTCTAAAGAGAAATCTTAAAATTCAAGTAAATGCTAATTTAATATTAAATTTCAAAATCTGAATTTTGGAATTTAGCAATATAAGACTTACGTTAACAGCTTCATCTTCTGTTATAGTCTCATCTATTGTAATATTAGGTAAATCTGGCCAAACCTGTAAAAAAGTAGTAATGGAATATTTCAAGATGAATAGGGTCCGATTGTTGAATAAATTGGGAATATATTATTAGAGGCAAAATCTAACATTTATATTTCTGTCCCTGTAATCCCTATACTTATAACTTATCCATTTTTTACAATATTTTTAAATCTAGAGAAAAAATGTCTGACATATGTATATTTTCTTCATTCACATTCCCTAAATTTTGGCATGTACTATAACCACCGTGAATGTGATAGAATCATTTAACTGGTGCTCAGACTATGCTTGAACTCAATGCTTTTGTCACAATTATCATAACTTGGATCCAACAACCTATAGGTAGAAATATAGGAAAAAATATAGGAAAAAATTAAACTTTAATAAATTATGTCATCAACATAGGAATTTGGAAATTTTATTTTATTTTAAATGTTATTATTAGATTTTTTTTCTTGAGTATTAAAGAAATAAAATCTTTCTAATCAAGGAACCCAAAACAGGCCCGAGGTTCTAGGACGCGTGCCTCTCACAGAAGTCAGAGAAAACAACTAACCTTGGTCCCTAAGCCCTAAAGCCCAGAAGTGACAAAAATGGGCAATTTGACTTATCACTCTTTCAACCGAGTTTGTACAGGAAACTAGTTTCTGTGTCTGGGAAACTCCCTCCTTCCTACTAGGCTACAGTCTCTGACACATTATCCTGCACCCTAAGGGTGTTCCTGCTGGTTCCTCCCATAGCAAGGAAGGTCTTATCTTGCTGTAGAGGTCAATCTCACGTTTTATTCTTTATTTCTGCCATTCTTTTTAATCCTTAAAAATACTACATGGAAATCAAATCTAGATATTTCCATAACTCTCTTGGATCTCAGTATCAATATAAGATTCAGAGTAACTTTCCTTATTCACTTTAGTCAGATAGGTTTAGTCCTCAAACAAAATAACAACAAAAACCTAAACCATTACTCTCTTTTTTAATCAATGAGATGCTTTTAGCAAAAGCAAGAAAACATAAGTATTTGTCACAGCATAACATCAGGAGCAGCTACTCCACTATGGGAAGCTTCATTATAAAACACAAAACAAATTTAAATACTTAATAAAACACAATTTAATCATAAAATATTTAGTTTTAGGATTTGTATGAGTTGCTTATTTGTGTCTAACACTTCAGCTTTAAATCAGACAGTGCATATAACATTTTAATTATTAAATATATATTTTTATCTCTCATTCTGAATGTTTTAAAGTATTTAAAGACATAAAATATCTAGCATTATCAAAATTATTCAACTTAGCAGTATTGAGTACCTTTGCCCAGCAAATGTCATTTGTGTTAGGCCATTTGACAAAAACATCTTTCTGAATTCCTCTTTCGAAGGCAGGATAAGGCTGGGTTTCATTTCCTGAAATTGCTGGATCCTAAGATTAAAAGAACACAAAATTAAAACAAATTAAATACATAGCCAATCTCCAATGTGTTGGGTGGGGTAACTTTCTACCTTTGCCTTTTTACAACCGTCTGCTCCCATTTGAAGAAATGGTCAAGCAACAATACCACAGCAATATTCTAAAAATTTCCCCAAACAGTGGGTTCAGAACTAAAGCAAGCTTATTGAATGCTTTTTGGTTTCATTTTTACCTGATGAATTTTTTCAGTTGTCTAGCTTGATCCAGAAAAATATATTGATAAACTTAACTTTCCACTGACCATTTTTATTCATCCCCGAGGAAAACAAATTTTAAATGAGAAAAACAGAAGAAGAAATTCAAAAGGACATCTAAAATTTATATGGGAACAAAAATAGCCTCATTTGTCTAAGTTGAAGCCATCTGACGAGAGCGGTGAGGAGACCACAGTTTGCTTCAATATCTGTCATGTGACTTTGCAATTACACACTGAACCTACTCTCAGGTAGCCGTAAATAGCCCAAGTAAATACAATAAAATATTAATAGGAAAAAATGTCAATAGATAGGTATTGAGTTTGGGAATTGTTTTCATTATTTAAATTTTGTATTTATGTGCGGTTTGTGCTTGTGTGTGTGTGTGTGTGACTGCCATGGGTGCTGAAGAGGCCAGAAGAGACCAAAACTGGGCTTTTCCTAAAAAGAGGAAGTTCTTTTAATTACTGAGTTATCACCAGGCTCCAAATTCAAAGGTGCCCTTCTTTTTCTTTTTAAAGTCTTTTATATCCTCATTTTTAAAAATAAATGTAAAAAATAATAGAATTCCCTTAAAATTGATACTGACCAGTATAACAATATATTTCATTCCCTCTTTTCTTATTTTTTCAACAAACTGAGGAAGAGTCTTGAATCGTTCACCAATTGTGAAGTCTAGTTGCCTTTCCATATAATTGATGTCTGTATACTGAACATCCTAAAATACAAAATATTAACAATTTGGAAGAGCAGTTTGGAGGTTGTGCCTTGTATAGCCTGTATAGTAATAGCTGTATTAAAGAAGTTAGAAAAGAAGGCAAAGAATGAAAAATAGACTAAGAACAATTTTACATGCATGATAGTTTGGTCAATGGTTAAACAATAATTCTATTTGAGAAGTAAACATTCTAAATAAAAAATACTTCAATGTTGGAAAACTGAGACAAAAGGAATTTAATGCTATGAAATTTGGTAAAATGACCACTTAAAACTGAAATTTCAATGCATATACAAAAAATGCTTTTGTAGTCTTGTCAACCATAAATCACATCAAGATAACTTACTTAATTCTAACAATAACAAAAGAAACAATGTATTTAAAATTTTATTATTATTAATGTTTTGATCTTACATAACTTAAATTGATTTTTGAAATAAGTTAAATGACTAATTGTTTACATTTTAATATTTGGAAATATTTTAAAGCACCAAATTTGAAATTTACCATCAGAAATTTCAAGTGACTCTTAAACAACTAATTTGACAATTATTTTCTGTCAATCTATACTTTCCTAAATTATTACAGTATAAGTAGACTTTTTAACTGTCATACTAGGATAATGCTAGAAAAGCTCATTTTCAAATACTTATTTCAGTGTGTGTAATTATTTTTCTGATAGTAATGCATTCAGCAATATTAGATTCTGATATACAGCCAATGTTTATATATATGTATGTTTATATATATGTATGTTTATATATATATATATATATATATATATATATATATATATACACATATGTTTTTAATGTAAAATGAGCTGTTACATTGATAGCCTTATATACTGGTGTGCTTATGTGTTACAAGAATTCTTTAATTTAGTTTAAATTGATTTCCTGATCATTGTGGAAACAACATATTCTGTAAAGTTTGCCATTCGGCCTTATCTATTCCAACTATATACCTTAGGCCTCCATTCACACAGCTCATGTTAAACTTCTTCAAACTTGTCACATTAAATGATTCTACAGATTACTCAAACATAGACAACACAGAACACATATGACTAAGCCATCCACAATGTATCCTATACAAAATGGTAGAGGCTTGTTTAGAACAGTTCAGGATCTTTAAAGTAGGAAAGTAAGCATAAGGGGAATAATATAGCACCATACTTCTGTATCTGACAAAAACATGCAAAAAGTCCTGCTTCCAGTTCCAAAGATGCTACTGAAATATGAGCATTACTTCCAAATGTTTAATATAATCCCAAAGAATATAGTGTTTAAATATTTCATTCTGTCATTACAAAATCCACATGTTATTGATATACATACATAGGGGATTTGAGCAGCCTTCATGTCATTGTACAGTTGCTCAATCTCTGAAGTATTTCTGTATCCATAACGACATAATTGGAATCCTAGAGCCCAGTAAGGTGGCATGACTGGAAAGCCAATTACCTTTGAAAATATTATAAGTTAGATAAAAGAAATATTTTACACTGTAAATAAACCTTTGTAATTTTTAAAATAAATATCCATTCATACTTCATGATATTGCTTTGTTGCACCTTCTGGGGTTGGTCCCAAAAACATGTAAAAATCCAAGATTCCACCAATTGTGCGGTAGGTTAGAGCAGGTGTTGGCTGGAATGTAACATCTGAAAATACAAAATAAGACCTAAGTTTTTATCTGCAAGAGATACTTGTTATTATATCACATTTATCTATTTTATATGTGAAATTCATCAAATGATAGCTTTACCCATTCCATTGCTGTTCTGTAACAGGACTCCATGAGCATTGCCCTCATCCTCCAAAGCCATGTAATATGGATGGAATCCATAGGAATTAAGTTTGTACTGAAATTTAAGAAACATAATGTGTATTTAGGAACAATACTGTATGAGCTAAATCAATATAGCTTAAATTCGTTAGCATAAAGCTTGGAAGCTAATGTTATTCCTGATTAGAAAATTCAACTATACTTGAATAAAATAAATGCACTTTATTTAAATATTTTTCTTTTATTTGAATTGATGTTTCTATAGAGTGTGCAATTAAATAAGAAAATATATAACATCCATAAACTATGTGACAGTAGCTGCCAAGCAACCCTGATATTAGAATAGTTGTTTCTTGCAGAAAGTTAGATATCTCACTTTATTTGTAATTTAACACTAATCGTAAAATAAAATGTCCTGGAAATAAACATAGTGATGTATGTGAAGGACAATAAGTTTATAAAAAATAGACTTCCATATTCAGAATGCAATTTCTATTTTCAAACTCAAAGTTTGGTAATATATTAGCATGTGAAATTAAGATCAAATTAATCAGATAATAGCTATATTAATTTTAAATAGTTCTTTTGAAATAATTTTGATATAACATTCTTTTGAATAGATGTTGATATATTTTCAGTATGGTAAAGATAGCATTGATTGTGTACCTTGTCACACAAATAAATGCAATATTACTTTATTGTTACTGAATATATCCTTCAAGTATCAACTACAAGTGAAACCAATGGTAAGCTAGTTTTTAAAACATCTTTATTCACGATATATTTGGAATGATGGCAATTAACATTATTTGTTTTTCAATATATTGGGTATTCAAGAAATGTGTTCTGATATCAAAACAGACCTCCAGGAAGTATCAGAACAATATAAATATCGTTAAGGATATGAGTAGTAGTTTGAACACATAATACATAATCTGTGGGATATAGAGGTATGGCATCAAATCACTAATAGTGAAATATATATACTACAAACAGTTATCTCCAGGAATACTGTAAGTGTTTTTGTTCTATGTGGCTTGAAAAGTTAAGAAACTAGTTAGGAATCAATTTTAAATCAAGATCAAGTTAATCAAACAATAGCTATATTAATAATGAAGATTCCTGTATACATAATTTTGTTACAATCTTCGAATGTATTCTCTTATCTAACACATAAGTGCTAAAGAGGTGTTTTGCAGATTGCGGGGGATAGAAAAGAAATCAATACAAAATTTATACTCTCTACTTCTTTCTATATTTTCTAATATTGTGTGCTTTTTTTTTCCTTCTTCTTCAGAAAATCACTCTTTCAGCATTGCAAGTCTCCCTCTTCATATTAAGTTTTTCAGATGAGTTATCAGCCTAAAAATAAGTGAACTAGATCTTCATCACTATCATAGCTGCCTCTTTTGGTAGCCAAAAATTGGTACCTACTCCAGGAGGTTGATCCCTTGTGAACATCCCCCAAGTATGCCAATCCAAATTTCGCTTGAATGCTGTGTGTTCCACTTCCCCAAAACCATATAAATATTGTGATGGCAGACGTGTAGATATCTGAATGAATTGATCATTGAAGGCAAATCCAGGTAGGCAAGAATCCCAGCTGAAAATAGAAAGAAACAAACCAGTCTATTTCTTTAAATATGTGTAAAATTAAAAAGAAATAACTATAATTACTTTATCTTCCAGAGAGCAAATAAATACATTTTATATGTGCCTGCACACAGTAAGTAACATTTCAAATAATGATTGTAATTCTTTCTTTGTGATCTGAGGAATTAACTTTTCTTAAGCTCCTAATTATAGGTAGGTATCAAATGAATATAGGTAATTATTGTTATTTTTTGGATTAATTTAATGACTTAAATATTAAAATATATTTTATGTACTATTTGAAGATGTAAGATGAGAATATCATTGTATTTTAGGCCAATATATAATAAAATATATTAATTTCTTGATTAATATCTTAAAAATAAATATGATCTATTTTATCCATCCTATAGATTAATCGTTATTTTATGTTTAATTCCTGTAACTTTAAAAATACATCTTATCAGGAGCTATAATCATAATGTGTATTTTTATGGTAAGTTCTTCCCAGTTAAAACATTCAGTTGTTTTCTTACTGTGTTTTGTATTTATAATAAACGGTACGTAGGAAAAATATATTTAAAGAGAATGGATGGTTACTATAACTAATTGTGAGAAAATACAAAAGAGCAGGAAAAGAAAGTGAGGCCAGCAATGAGAGATATTAATGTCATGAAAAATCTGAGATACACTCAAAGCTTCTGTGTAATTTTTTAAAAATATTACAAAACAAGAGTACTTGACTTGCCCCCAAGTGTTTATTTCACAAATTATTTCATTTGTTAATTTTTCAAACTCCAAAAACTTCTGTAATAAAATCTTATTAAACCAGGGTAGTCAGGTTTTTCTTTCTTTGCATCAAGATTGCCGATAACTGCCAGCATTCTGACATCATTTTAAAGGAGGAATGGTGAACTTAAATGAAAATGCATCTTAACTTTACATGAAGAGAATCATATTTTAATAAATTTATACCCTATAAAATTAATACAGATTTTTCTCAATTTCTTTTCATCGATAAGGATCAGGTTCCAGATTTCACAAACATCTCAACTGTTTTAATAACTCACTTACATAGTGCAGTCCTAATTGCTTATTGTACCATCATATAACATGTATTTTAAGATGAATCTGCTATTATTATTTGTATTATTATAATATTGAATCTAATATTTATTAACAAAAGCTGTTGTGTGTAGTTTAGCTCTACTTTCCTTTGCTCTGAGATGGAGGATGTGCTACCAGCCCTCGCCCAACTTCCCTTGAATTCACGGATAAAAGACACAGACACACAGTGGTTCTTTTTCAACTTGCCTTTGGATGTTATTGCTGGGCATTACTATCTCCTGCCTGGAAAAGTGGGCCCTTGATAATACTTTTATCTCCACCTCTCCCACATACCCTAAACTTCAGTTGCTAAACTCTCCTGACCACCCAAATGTGTGACAAATGTGTGGTCACTACATTTTGAGGTCACACATGGGTCTTAGTTCTTCTCTCCCCAAAGCATGGTGAACTCTGTTTTCCTTCCTTGCATCTTCCTACCTGCCTCCAGAGACCAATCTCATCTGTCTCTTTAGCCCAGCAATTAGCCCATTGATTTCTTTACTGACAGATCAAGAACAAATTGGGGAACATGACCTTAACATCAAAAACCTCCCCTACAAAAAGTAATAATATCTATGAAGTAAACTACATTTTTGGATTGGTCCTTTGTATGGCCCTATGAATATGTTGTTTAAAAGTGTTAAATATGGGAAAATATTTGAAACAACCAACTGTTAACATTTTGTTCTTTTAAACTAAAAATTTCCCTTTCATATCAAATTACTTAATCACTTACATAAGCTTTCCAGTGCTTCTCCTTCGAACCTGAATGCCAAAAGGATTTTCCTTGATTTCTACATCATAGAGTCTATTTTCATCAGAACTTGTAGGGGTGTCTGGAATATTTAGTGGTACAGGAACTTCATATCTCTTATGATGTGCATCGTAAATCTGTTTCAAAGAAACAGTGACAATACACAAATGTTTATACTCACTGTTAATAGAGCATGTTTTAAATAATATTTTCCAAAGAAGCACTTACAATTGTCCATTTCTGCATAGTTACTTTGTATCTAGCATTTGATTAAAAAAAAACACAAAAAACAAAAAACAAATAAAAATACAAACAAACAAACAAACAAACAAAAACCTCCAATGAAATCAAGTAAAATACTAAATTCTTTAATTCTTTCTCCTAAGAAAGTTTACATTTAACTTACCTTAAACTGTAGCATGTCATTTTTGTGATATTTTACTTCCACTCGGAGAGTGGAGATGGGATTAGATGGAAGCTTAATTCTAGCATTTGCAGGATTCAACTGAAGTTCTGCTGTTATGCCCGTTGCCAATTTTTGAGTTGAAGTTAACATATAGGGATTGTGGTTCGAAGGAAAGTAGCATGCAGGTACATTGGCGGTCGCGCTAACCTAAAAGCAATGCATGTTCAACACCAAAAAATGTAAGCATCACAATCACGAACTTAAATCAAACAAAAAGACCTTAACCAAGCTTAGTAACACCTTTTGTCGCACATAATAAAACAATCTATTATTCGTTCGAGATAAATTCTGAATTCATATCACATATTGACATACTGAATCTAATCTTAGAACAGTAGAGACAAAAGATCAAATATTGCTCATCAATGCAAAATAACATAAATTATTTTTGTTGTTTTGATAGAAAATTATATAAATGAATTTGCTGTGTTTTATTTTATGCTATAAAATGCTACTATTTCGTCTTTCTGAAAATAACTATAAAATACATAGTTGAAGTTTATTTTTCTCTATTTATAATGGTATTAAAATAGTTTATTTTTATGGCTTGTATTTAAAGCCGCTGATTCCATTTCTACAGGATTTTAAATAGGAAATCTTAACAAAAATATTTTTTCTCTGCTTTTTGACACAGTAGAAAATAGTACCTAAAGGTAAATTGAGTGTGAGATAGCTTACAACAGACTTTTCTATCAAATTTCCATAGTTATTAATTGATCATAGAATTTGAAGAGGCAATACAAATTTCAGTCTATTTTTTTAGATATTGCATAAGCCCTAAATCTACTGAAAAGAAGGAGATACAAACTAATTACAGCAAGATGATGTTTTTCTATCATCTCCCTTGTAATGGGTAGCTTGCAAATATAATGCTAATAATTTTGATGAATTGTGAAAACAAAACCTTATGGTAGAATGGAAGAATCAGAGACACTGTTGGCATTAAAATGCTGGAAATCAACCTCAAGTTTCTGGTTAAAAGAAAAAAAAAGATAAATCCTGTTTTCCTAAATCAACTCAGATTTTAGGTGCTGACAGTCTCAGTTTAAAGCAATCCATCTATGGTGTGAACACTGATTGTCATTCAAAATGCAGTTTATAAAATGGTCATCTTTAGGCACCTCTAATTTATGACTCGTTCAGAGATATTTTATATTTATGACTCTTTCAAAGATATTTTATTTTAATTTCACTACATCTCTTTTGTTAATAGTTACCATCAGAACTGTACTAGTAGTTTAGGCAGGCATGGAGCGCCTGCTAACCATTTAAGACTACCAACTTCTCTTCTGTTACACTTGGGTTTGATTTGTCACACCAACATAGCAGCTCACAACCTTTTCAAACTGCAGTTCCTTGGCAGCCAACACTCATTTTGGCCTTCACAAGCACTGCATGCATGTGGTTCTCAGATATATATACATACTTGCAAAATGCCCATTCATGTAAAATTTTAAAAAGTGAAAAAAAAATTCAGGAAAACAGCTTAAGAACTCATTAGGTCTTCAAGAGAAAAATAAGTAAGTTGTGTTTCCCAAGAAATTTCTAACGACATAAAGATAAAATATGCTATTGAAAAGGGTTGTTTGTAAACAAAGCTATCTATATCTCAATAAATCTGTATTTTTAGAAGTAAATAAGTTGCTGAAACTTTAAGAGTAGTAGTTGTGTGTATTTTACATAGGATGTTTTCAAATGACTTTAGATTGGTCAGGACATTTGGGAGTCAAGAAAATTGATGCCAGTGTAAGTACAAATATGAGCCTGCTAACTACCTGGAAGAATTAGAAAAATCACCAATGTATCTCCAGTTCTAGGAAAGATTTACATTTCCTGATATTATAAGTGATTTATTTCTCTATTGCCTCTTGAAGATATATTTTATGTTTGCTTTCTTATCAGAATCAACAATGTGATTTTTATTTAATGCTATCTTGTTACTTTCTTTTTGTCTTTGACTCCTTCCTTATCAAGCTTGCATCTTTCACCATCACTAAAGTTCCTTTTTCACTTGGCATTAATGCACGAACCCTTATTAGCATTATTGTTCTCAATGTATAACTCATAGTCCTGTTAAAAATAATTCGCATTCTGCCTCTGCAGTGCTAATGTACATGACTCCAGTAATAGAGCACCATGCGTTCCGCTCTTTCTTCCTAATTTCACAATTAACCCATGTTACAATCACTGTTCACCCTGTGACAAAATCTGCATTCTTCACTGCTGTCCAACATAACTAAAGCCTCCGTTAATTGCACATGTCCAACTTTTTATAGTTTGAAAATTTGTTTTGGAAATACTGGATATTACCGACATATGAATTGCCAATTTAGCCAGTCACCTATAATAATTGTAAAGTATGAGTAAAACAAAATGCTATTTATAAGGGAAAAAATTATCACCCATTAAGCCTGAAAAGTGACTTACCTGGTAACCTTGTCAGTCATCTGCTATACAATCTATTTAAAGAATTAATTCATTTAATAGATAATTGTCTATTAAATATGCAGGTTTCAAATAGGAAATGATCGCAAACGGATATAATTTCTATATTGTTGAACTTAAAATTTATGTGTTAATGTCTTACTTGGGGTGCTTATATGAAAATAACATATTTATTCACAAGAAACACTTCATTACCGGTTCCCATATGCAGCCTCTCTCTACGCAAGTTTCCACAGTAGCTGTGCCTACATCTGGGTAACAAGTGAATTTCTCATTGTCTGAGAGAGGTTGTGTCGTCCATCTAACTATAAAGGTTTTGCCGAGGTTGAAGGTGAGATCTGTAATTGAGAGAATCTGTAAAAAAAAAATAATAATAATGATTAATTGTTTAAATTGATGATGTTTTAAACTTGATTTCAAACAATGTCAAAATCTAGCAAACGGAATTTTTAGGAGTCTTAATTACTTCGATATATTTTTTGAAGAATAGAAAAGTAAAGAAAAACAGGTAGAAGTCCTTAAAGAAAAACAGGAAAACACATCCAAACAGATGATGGAAATGAACAAAACCATACTAGACCTAAAAAGGGAAGTAGACACAATAAAGAAAACCCAAAATGAGGCAACACTGGAGATAGAAACCCTAGGAAAGAAATCTGGAACATAGATGCGAGCATCAGAAACAGAATACAAGAGATGGAAGAGAGAATCTCAGGTGCAGAAGATTCCATAGAGAACATCTGCACAACAATCAAAGAAAATGGAAAATGCAAAAGGATCCTAACTCAAAACATCCAGGAAATCCAGGACACAATGAGAAGACCAAACCTACGGAAAATAGGAGTGGATGAGAATGAAGATTTTCAACTCAAAGGACCAGCAAACATCTTTAACAAAATTATAGAAGAAAACTTCCCAAATCTAAAGAAAGAGATGCCCATGAATATACAAGAAGCCTACAGAACTCCAAATAGACTGGACCAGAAAAGAAATACCTCCCGACACATAATAATCAGAACAACAAATGCTCTAAATAAAGATAGAATACTAAAAGCAGTAAGAGAAAAAGGCCAAGTAAGATATAAAGGCAAGCCTATCAGAATTACACCAGATTTTTCACCAGAGACTATGAAAGCCAGAAGATCCTGGACAGATGTTATACAGACACTAAAAGAACACAAATTCCAGCCCAGGCTACTATACCCAGCCAAACTCTCAATTAACATAGATGGAGAAACCAAAGTATTCCAGGACAAAACCAAATTCACACATTATCTCTCCACGAATCCAGCCCTTCAAAGGATAATAACAGAAAAAAACAAATACAAGGACAGGAGCCACGCCCTAGAAACAACAAGAAGGTAATCCCTCAACAAACCTAAAAGAAGACAGCCACAAGAACAGAATGCCAACTTTAACAACAAAAATAACAGAAAACAACAATTACTTTTCCTTAATATCTCTTAATATCAATGGACTCAACTCCCCGATAAAAAGACATAGACTAACAAACTGGCTACACAAACAAGACCCAACATTTTGCTGCTTACAGGAAACTCATCTCAGAGAAAAAGATAGACACTACCTCAGAATGAAAGGCTGGAAAACAATTTTCCAAGCAAATGGTAGGAAGAAACAAGCTGGAGTAGCCATTCTAATATCTGATAAGATTGACTTCCAACCCAAAGTCATTAAAAAAGACAGGGAGGGACACTTCAAACTCATAAAAGGTAAAATGTTCCAAGAGGAACTATCAATCCTGAATATCTATGCTCCAAATACAAAGGCAGCCACATTCATTAAAGAAACTTTAGTAAATCTCAAAGCACACATTGCACCTCATACAATAATAATGGGAGATTTCAACACACCACTTTCACCAATGGACAGATCATGGAAACAGAAACTAAACAGGGACACAGTGAAACTAACAGAAGTTATGAATCAAGTGGTTCTGGCAGATATCTACAGAACATTCTATCCTAAAACAAAAGGATATACCTTCTTCTCAGCATCTCATGGTACCTTCTCCAAAATTGACCACATAATTGGTCACAAAACAGACCTCAACAGATACAAAAATATTGAAATTGTTCCATGCATCCTATCAGATCACCATGGACTAAGGCTGATCTTCAATAACAAAATAAATAATAGAAAGCCAACATTCACGTGGAAACTGAACAACGCTCTTCTCAATGATACCTTGGTCAAGAAGGAATAAAGAAAGAAATTAAGGACTTTTTAGAGTTCAATGAAAATGAAGCCACAGCATACCCAAACATATGGGACGCAATGAAAGTATTTCTAAGAGGAAAACTCATAGCTCTGAGTGCCTCCAAAAGGAAACTAGAGCGAGCACACATTAGCAGCTTGACAACACACCTAAAAGCACTAGAACAAAAGGAAGCAAATTCACCCAAGAGGAGTAGACGGCAGGAAATTATCAAACTCAGGGGCGAAATCAACCAAGTGGAAACAAGAAGAACTATTCAAAGAATCAACCAATCAAGGAGCTGGTTCTTTGAGAAAATCAACAAGATAGATAAACCCTTAGCCAGACTCACTAGAGGGCACAGGGAAAGCATCCTAATTAACAAAATCAGAAATGAAAAAGGAGACATAACAACAGATCCTGAAGACATCCAAAACACCATCAGATCCTTCTACCAAAGGCTATACTCAACAAAACTGGAGAACCTGGATGAAATGGAGATGTTCCTAGACAGATACCAGGTACCAAAGGTGAATCAAGATCAGGTTAATGATCTAAACAGCCCTATATCCCCCAAAGAAATAGAAGCAGTCATTAATATTCTCCCAACTAAAAAAAGCCCAGGACCAGATGGGTTTAGTGCAGAGTTCTATCAGACCTTCAAAGAAGATCTAATCCCAGTTCTTCACAAACTATTCCACAAAATAGAAACAGAAGGTACTCTACCCAACTCATTCTATGAAGCCACAATTTCTCTGATACCTAAACCACAAAAAGACCCAACAAAGATAGAAAACTTCAGACCAATATCCCTTATGAATATTGATGCAAAAATCCTCAATAAAGTTCTTGCTAACCGAATCCAAGAACACATCAAAACAA
Organism: Mus caroli; assembly: GCF_978045245.1. NCBI lineage: Eukaryota > Metazoa > Chordata > Mammalia > Rodentia > Muridae > Mus > Mus caroli. Next base: position 89,436,753 of record NW_028227258.1, on the reverse strand, counting down.
TCATCCATCCTGACCAAGTAGGTTTCATCCCAGGGATGCAGGGATGGTTCAATATACGGAAATCCATCAACGTAATCCAGTATATAAACAAACTCAAAGACAAAAACCACATGGTCATCTCGTTAGATGTGGAAAAAGCATTTGACAAGATCCAACACCCATTCATGATAAAAGTCTTGGAAAGATCAGGAAGTCAAGGCCCATACCTAAACATGATAAAAAGCAATCTACAGCAAACCAGTAGCCAACATCAAAGTAAATGGTGAGAAGCTTGAAGCAATCCCTCTAAAATCAGGGACTAGACAAGGCTGTCCACTTTCTCCATACCTATATAACATTGTACTTGAAGTCCTAGCCAGAGCAATTCGACAACAAAAGGAGATCAAAGGGATACAAATTGGAAAAGATGAAGTCAAAATATCACTTTTTGCAGATGATATGATAGTATATATAAGTGACCCTAAAAATTCCACCAGAGAACTCCTAATCCTGATAAACAGCTTCGGTGACGTAGCTGGATATAAAATTAACTCAAACAAATCAATGGCCTTTCTCTACACAAAGAATAAACAGGCTGAGAAAGAAATTAGAGAAACAACACCCTTCTCAATAGTCACAAATAATATAAAATATCTTGGCGTGACTCTAACTAAGGAAGTGAAAGATCTGTATAATAAAAACTTCAAGTCTCTGAAGAAAGAAATTATAGAAGATCTCAGAAGATGGAAAGATCTCCCATGCTCATGGATTGGCAGGATCAACATTGGAAAAATGGCTATCTTGCCAAAAGCAATCTACAGATTCAATGCAATCCCCATCAAAATTCCAATTCAATTCTTCAAAGAATTAGAAAGTGCAATCTGCAAATTCATCTGGAATAACAAAAAACCTAGGATAGCAAAAACTCTTCTCAAGGATAAAAGAACCTCTGGTGGAATCACCATGCAGGACCTAAAGCTTTACTACAGAGCAATTGTGATAAAAACTGCATGGTACTGGTATAGTGACAGACAAATAGACCAATGGAATAGAATTGAAGACCCAGAAATGAACCCACACATCTACGGTCACTTGATATTCGACAAGGGAGCTAAAAACATCCAGTGGAAGAAAGACAGCATTTTCAACAAATGGTGCTGGCACAACTGGTTGTTAACATGTAGAAGAATGTGAATTGATCCATTCCTATCTCCTTGTACTAAGGTCAAGTCTAAGTGGATCAAGGAACTTCACATAAAACCAGAGACACTGAAACTTATAGAGGAGAAAGTGGGGAAAAGCCTTGAAGATATGGGCACAGGGGAAAAATTCTTGAATAGAACAGCAATGGCTTGTGCTGTAAGATCGAGAATTGACAAGTGGATACTCATGAAACTGCAAAGCTTCTGCAAGGCAAAAGACACCATCAATAAGACAAAAAAACCACCAACAGATTGGGAAAGGATCTTCACCTATGCTAAATCAGATAAGGGACTAATATCCAATATATATAAAGAACTCAAGAAGGTGGACTCCAGAAAGTCAAATAACCCCATTAAAAAATGGGGCTCAGAACTGAACAAAGAAATCTCACCTGAGGAATACCGAATGGCAGAGAAGCACCTGAAAAAATGTTCAACATCCTTAATCATCAGGGAAATGAAAATCAAAACAACCCTGAGATTCCACCTCATACCAGTCAGAATGGCTAAGATCAAAAATTCAGGTGACAGCAGATGCTGGCGAGGATGTGGAGAAAGAGGAACACTCCTCCATTGTTGGTGGGATTGCAAGCTTGTACAACCACTCTGGAAATCAGTCTGGCGGTTCCTCAGAAAATTGGACATAGTACTACTGGAGGATCCAGCAATACCTCTCCTGGGCATATATCCAGAAGATATCCCAACCGGTAAAAAGGACACATGCTCCACTATGTTCATAGCAGCCCTATTTATAATAGCCAGAAGCTGGAAAGAACCCAGATGTCCCTCAACAGAGGAATGGATACAGAAATTATGGTACATTTACACAATGGAGTACTACTCAGCTATTCAAAAGAATGAATTTATGAAATTCCTAGCCAAATGGATGGACCTGGAGGGCATCATCTTGAGTGAGGTAACACAATCACAAAAGAACTCACACAATATGTATTCACTGATAAGTGGATATTAGCCCAAAACTTAGGATACCCAAGATATAAGATACAATTTGCTAAACGCATGAAACTCAAGAAGAATGAAGACCAAAGTGTGGACACTGTGCCCCTTCTTAGAATTGGGAACAAAACACCCAGGGAAGGAGTTACAGAGACAAAGTTCAGAGCTGTGATGAAAGAAAGGACCATTTAGAGACTGCTGTATCCAGGGATCCATCCCATAATCAGCTTCTAAAAGCTGACACCATTGCATACACTAGCAAGATTTTGCTGAAAGGACCCAAATATAGCTGTCTCTTGTGAGACGATGCCGGGGCCTAGCAAACACAGGAGTGGATGCTCACAGTCAGCTATTGGATATAGCACAGGGCTCCCAATGGTGAAGCTAGAGAAAGTACCCAAGGAGCTAAAGGGATCTGCAACCCTATTGTTGGAACAACATGATGTACTAACCAGTACCCCGGAGCTCTTGTCTCTAGCTGCATATGTATCGAAAGATGGCCTAGTCGGCCATCACTGGAAAGAGAGGCCCATTGGACTTGCAAACTTTATATGCCCCAATATAGGGGAGTTCCAGGGCCAAAAGAATGGGAATGGGTGGGTAGGGAAGTGTGGGGCGCTATGGGGGACTTTTGGGATAGCATTGGAAATGTAATTGAGGAAAATATGTAATAAAAATATTAAAAATTAAAAAAAAAGAAAAGTTAAGAAAAAATGTGTATTTAGAGCTCCAAAATGAGTGCTAGAGAACACAGAGGAAGCATATCAAACATTTTAAAGTGGTCCGTTTACCTTATTGAAAGCATCAAAAGTGAAAGCAAGATGAGGATTCATTTGCTGATCATTTTCACCCACTGTAACCGCTGTGACAGTGTCACTCAGCCCAAGGACTTTGATTGTTTTAAACATAAGGGTATTTCCCTCTGGATATGATGAATGTGTGCAGTTAACAACCAAGTTATTCTGAGAAGAATGAGAATACAATGTCAGATGTTAGGTCTTGGCAGTAACCAGATTGATGAGGTATAGGAAGAAGTCAATGAAGGAGCCATTCAGCTTCCCACCCCACTAGCTGTCCCAGTGCAAGTAACTCCCTTTGTTTGTACATAAGTCATAAAACTTTATTTTTAGAATAAATGCCAAAGTCACATATGAGGTCAGTCATATGTAATATCTCTTATTCCAGTCCTTATATTGTTCAGTGATAACTCAATATTGTTAAAAACAATAAAGAATTCTAACTTTTCTGAAAATTTCTTATTCAATATTTTAAATAATTCAAATATGTTGAATATATAGAAATTATTTTCCTAGGGAGGTTGTTAGAGTAGACTTTAAGACATAGAAAGACTACAATGCACAAGTTTCTTCATAAATTGAATATAATTCAGTCAATAAAATTTGTTTGCTCATAATGAAATAATTTAAATTTAGCAACTAATTCCACAAGTTATTCCTCTTAACTTTATAGAAAACAGGAGGGAAATTTAAGTACTTCTAAGAAGTTGCCTATTTCAAAAAATAATAACATGAGAAAAATGACAAAAAAATATACAAATAAAAATGTAGCCTATAATAAAGAATAAACTAGATACTTAAAAAACTTTTCCATTCAATGCTTACATTAGAAACTGAAAACTCATATAATATATATCTCTTCTTTTCTATGGTATCTGAAATTGAAAAATAAATAGTTATCAGATAAAAGTTAATTAACTTTTCTTATTTTATTCTTACATAATACTTAGTTCTTTTAAAACTATAATAATGAAGAGCTATGGACAATTTATATTTTTTATGTATCTAATAGGTAAAGGAAAAAAGAGAAGAAATTTTAGGTAGAAATTGCTAGGGGAGTAACAAGGGTATTTGAAGTGAGGCAGTGTGTGGAAGATGCTGTAGAGGAATTTTAATCCAGCAACATGGATGCTTTGGCAAGGGATCATATCCAATGACCTTATAGGTGTATGTGACCCAGTCAGAATGCAGACACTCCCTGGATTACAGTATGATTTGGCTGGAATATAGTCATGCAAATAGTACACACTTTAAACCCTATAAATGAGCATAAATCTATTTTATAGAAGGAAGTGTTTGCAAGTGATATCTAATTGAGGGGCAAACAAAATTAGGAATTAGAGGAATATTTGACAGAACAAGTGAGAAGTAGGATACACTCCACTCATAAGAACATCGCAGGCAACAGAGGCTACTTAAGAGTAGCATGTGATTTGTGTGCATGGCATTTTTGTTAGGACAGTTTTACAGAGACAGGATGCAGAGAGAACAAGTTAGATGCAGGTGACGACAGAAGGAGCCAGAAAAATGGGGAGCCTGAAGATGTGCATCAGTTAGCCTGGAAGATTAGGAGGTACAGAGCCTAGAAGTTTCCAGTCATGGACCTAGGGATAGTTAGTACAGAGAAAGAAATGCTTAGGCTGTGTGTTCGCTCAGCTTGGATACAACTTTCATCTCATCCCTTCTCAGAGGAAATAAAAACAACTATTACAAGATGCAATTAAATTATATTGTACACATATATGGGAAAGTGTCTCTGAAGCCTCAACCCTACACAAACAACTACAGTCAGTTAAGGAATGCTGAGAGTAGTTGAAAGCCTTCTTCAGTAATTGGTATTTTGTATGAATTGGTCAGTCCTGAAAACATATATGTACAAGTACGATTACACATCATGAGCAGAAGATATGCATACACACAAATATATGAACGTATGTATGTACTAAAAATCAGTGAAAAACAAGGTCATGAATTAGAAAGAGAACAAGAAGGAATACATGGGAGGAAGGCAAAAGAAGTGGTATAATTATAATTGCATATTATAATTATAGTTAAATTATAATAACAAAAATACAGCTATGTATTTTTCAAATAATAAGACAATATTTTTGATGTTGTATTTCCTTGTTAACAGAGATATTTGATATATTTTCTGGTTTAATTTTTCTATGAATAGAAAAGTAGTCTAGATATTCCAAAGGAAACATAACTTATTCTAGTCAGCTGTATTTTCCCAAGCATGTAATTCCAGTTTTGTAGAGGCAAAGACAGGAAAGTCAGAATTTCACCGAGTTTGAGATATTTAGGACCCTGTCTCCACTAATAAAGCATTCACAAATATCAATGTGTTGTTATAATTTACTATTGCATGCAATATTGATGCATAGGTTTTACCTATGAAATTATATATTTTTTCTATGAAGAAATGACACAGTAGAGTCTTATTTTATTTCTCTTATTCATCATTTTTTAAGCATTTTGGTAAAGGGAAGGAATATAGAGGTATTCTAAAATTCAATTTAGCCTGTAATGAATCTAATACTTAATGAAAGAAATATATCAAAAAATGATATCTGTATCACATGTTTACCAAAACATTCCTAAGCCATCTTTATAAGGAAACTGAAGATTAGGACCCAATTCTAAGAAAAATAAACATAATAAAATTTAAAGAAATTTGAAAACTAATGAATTCAAATGGAAACTGTATGATAACACTTATATGAAACTATTATTACCTAAGCATGTTATATTAAAATAAATGAATTAAACATGTTATGAAAAAAATTTAGATGATTGATTAAATCTAAAACCATAAAATTAATATGCATGATTCACATAGTATAATAAAAGGACTCATAACTATTTTATTAATTATTTCGTTTGTTTCTAGTTGTACTAAATTCTCAAAATATAAACTAAAGGACTCTGAATAACAGAGAAAAAATTTCTTTTCTTTTTTTAAATTCATTTATTCTTTATTCAGTGGTCTGCCTGAACATCAGAAGAGCGTGCCAAGTCTCATAATAGATGGTTATTAGTAACTATGTGGGTGCTGGGAATTGAACTCAGGACCTCTGGAAGAGTAGTCAGTGCTCTGAACCTCTGAGCCATCTCTACAGCCCAAAAAGGCTCAAATAATTTGATATGACATTAACTACAGCTAAGAACATTGATTTGTTTTTTACTTTCATTAATAAAATGTTATGTTTAAAGATTACAATTAATGGTTCAGAACATTTAAAACCATGACGTAATCACAACCCTTGAAAATTTGACAAATTATATCAAACTAAAATATTAATTTAACATAAGATCACATGCATTTGTCAGATATTTCACAACATACTATTCACAAAGTTGATATGTTAATCATATACAGAATTAAAATTTAATAAAGTACTATAAAAACCATTATGAATAGAACTTGTATAAATAAAGCTAAAATACTGTTATCATAATGGATAAGTAAGCATGCAATACATTAAAACTTGCCTTTAGATTCACCATCATCCCAGAAGAGTTCTCCTTTTGCTGCCTGGTTTTCATCTAATGCAACAATAAGGCCTAGAGGATTCTTTCGGCTACAAAGTAAAATGTGGTTTGTATACAACTAAAAGTTATTTTTAATCAATTTATAACATAATAAATACATTTCAATCTAAGTTTTTAGCTGCATATTATCATAATTTTTGTATTCGTAGTTTTCATGGAAATATATTTTAATAAGTAAAGACAAACTTTATACACTTTAAGACATATTGTAAATCTGTGGTATTATTTAGTCATTGAAGGATGTTCTATCTGCACAATTTAAATTATATAAGTCTTTTATAAGATATTTTCTTCATTTACATTTCAAATGCTTTCCCTTATACCCTCCCCCTGCCCTGATCCCCAAACCACCCACTCCCACTTCCTGGCCCTGGCATTCCCCTGTAATGGGGCATACGATCTTTTCAAGACCAAGGGTCTCTCTTCCCATTGATGGCCGACTAGGCCATCCTCTGCTACATATGCAACTAGAGATACACTTCTGGGGGGGTACTGTTTAGTTGATATTGTTGATCTTCCTATAGGGTTGCCGACCCCTATAGCTCCAGAAGATGTTCCCACTTGTAATAAGGACACATGCTCCACTATGTTCATAGCAGCCTTATTTATAATAGGTAGAAGCTGGAAAGAACTCAGATGTCCCTCAATAAAGGAATGGATACAGAAAATGTGGTACTACTCAGCTTTAAAAACAATGAATTTATGAAATTCTTATTAAAACCAAAGAGTTAAATGTGTCTTAAGAATGCCTGGCTTGAAGTGCTGTGTAGATTGATTAGTGTTAAAAAACACTCATGGTATTTGTGAGGATCCATATTTGGTTACCAGTACTGACATCTCATGAATCAAAACTGTCTGTAACTTCATCAGGAATATTACAACCTCTTCTGCTCTCTGTGGGCACTGCATATATGTTGAGCACATACAGACAAGCAAGCAGGCATGTATACATACACATAAGATATAAAACTAACTTACTTACTAAATAAGAATGTTCATTTCAACCACTATAACCTTAAACTGAAACATATTAGTCCTCCAACTGATATGATACTCCAGATGTGCTGGCTAAGTTTAGTCAACTCAGCAGAGGTCAGTGTCAAAAGAAAGGGACCCCTTTTGAGAAAGTGCCTCCATAAGACCTGATTGTAGGCAAGCCTGTAGAGCATTTTCTTAATTAATGATTGATGGGGATGGTCCTGCCTATTGTGCGTCTTGCCATAACTGGGCTGGTTTTATAAGAACCTGGGTTCTATAAGAAACTAGGATAAGGAAGCCATGAGGACCAAGCAAGTAAGCAACACCCCTCCATGGCCTCTTGCATCAGCTCCTCCTTCCAGATTCCAACTCTGCTTGTGTTACTGTTATGACTACATTCAGGGATGGGTTACCATGTGGAAATTCCTCTCCAACTTGCTTTTGTCATGGTGTTTCATTATAGACATAGGAACTATAACCAAGACAATGGTATTTTTAAATGTTAAGAGAAATGTAAAATAATTTTAAAAATTAAGTCAGAGTTGTCATGGAAATGATTCATAAGGTCAATTACACATTTTCATACTGCATCAACATAAGATAACACTTCTGATGGTGTAGGGTCCTGTCAACAATTCCACAGAAAATTTATTACTTGCAACACAATAATCAAAATTTGATTCTAATGTTCAAAGGGATCTGCATAATGAATAATTTTTAAGAACATATTTATGAAATGGTTTTACAAGTAATCAATTCTGAAAAATCCATCTATGAAACTGCTAACGCCAACTGATGTACTCACTAGTATTTCCTCAATAAACATTTTCAGAAAGTAGAGCCAGTCACTGTTATTCTTTGGATATAAATTTCTAAAACTGTAAGTCCCAACATACAACAAGATTTTATTCCAAGCAACAAGAATAACTCATAGAACACAAAGTATTACGAACATATGTGAATAGGCAATATCCCTTCATTTTACCTTGCTGTTGTTGTTACATTAGGTTGCTGGGTAGGGATGATATAACCTCCTCTAAGATGTAATCCTATTTTATCTTCTGGAAGGTACATGTTAACCCTTTGTTTTCTCCATGTTCTTTTTTCACCCTAATAGTTAAAGAATATATATTATTTTTATTGTTAATGAATATTTTAAATCAGCTTTATCATGATTCTGATTTATACATTTTATTTATTACTATTTATTAATTTATTTCTATGTGATGAATATAATTCATTGAGATTTTTATGCATAGGAAAGTAAGTTCATTTTCTTATAAAATATAATATAGGATATAGATAATTATTTTCTTACCCTATAATAATTACCAATTGTACATTTATTTTATACCATTTTTATTCATAATGCTATCTGCATTATGGAAAAATGTGTAGTATTCATCTTTAGCATGGCTCCTTATTCAACAGAATGCTCTCTACTCCTACCCACTGTACAGCAGATGACAGTATTTCACTATTTTAATATGCAAATCACATTTTCTATATACATTGTTCAAATGCTATATATTCATCTTGCTTTGATATATTCCTATAAGGATAGTACAGCTGTAAACATATGAGTATGTAATTTTGAAACATTCCCACCACTGTCACATGTACATGACAAAGTAACATAATTGAATCGTAAGGCAAGTCTATCAATAAATACTGGAGAAATTTCTGTCTCATTTTACAGAAATTAAAATAAAGAGTGGTTCTGTAGGAGATACCAAAACACAATTTAATGGAAGATGCGATAAATTGTATTATTTCTTTCTATACCAGAGAAGTATAACTATTGTTCAAAATGAAGGATCAGAATTATGATTTTTCCATTTTATAGAAAAAATGATTATTAATGAGGAAAGCTCATAGGAAATTAAAAAAATCAAGTGATGATAATGGAATGAAAATTGTAAATACATTCATTTGGCCAGCATGAAAACAGACACATGCAATGAAACATTACACTGAACTCATATATATGCACATTATTGATGTGTCAATCAAACCATCATATGAAATTCTTGAAATACAAGTATCAACTTACTTATTTAGTACATATCACATGCTTTCATAAAGCTACCATATTACTTCATAAATATACATAATTAAAATAATAAATAAGTAAATAACAGGAAAATGGTGCACATAAAATATATTTTGCTTGCCTTAAGAACTTTTTCTAAATATTCTTTCAAACAAAAGTCCCACACAACCAATCCCAATAAAAGTGAAATATAGTAAGTTTAAAAAAATGTAGCTACTTTATAGATATTCCGAATCTGAAGTGGTGTTACTAAAGTCAATTTCTAAATACATGCTGTCATGTTGGCTGTTCTAGTTGGCCATGAAAATCATTCAAAATGAATTTTTTATTTAAAAACATGTACACCTTTCTGACAAAAAGAGAAATGGAAATTATGAGCAAAGAATGAAATGTTTCCACTTCTTTCTAAAATACTCCATTAATTCCATTTAAATATAAAAATACATGTGGGTACTGATATATGACTTCATATTTAAAATCTGGTTCAAGTGTAATGAAGTCTAATTGTATACCAAATTTTAGAAAGCTTTCCAACTGTAATATCATCAGAAATTCCAAGAATATATATACTGTGTGTACAAGAACATATATATATATATGAATATGTATATATACACATACATACACATTACATACATATACATCTATATTATATAGAGAGAGATAGATGTAGATATAAACATTCATATATGTTACTTACTGTTTCATAATCATACCAGGTAGCATCAGGAATATATGCACTCACGTTTTTTGTTGCCTAAATAAAGAAAGCCAGTATAAATACACAAAATTAATATGATATTAAACATATTTATGAAATCCCAATTCTTATGAAAGTAGTTTATCAAGTATTGTTTTAGATTTTCCATTTCTTAGGAGAAAAAAAATGCTTCTTATTATTTTACACCAGTAAGTCTGAATTATAAACTTTACATTATAAGAAAAACTCCATATTTAAGTGGCAAAGGGACTACTTCTTAGTTGGCAATTATAATTAATATATACACTTTATTGCTATAAACCACTTGCTTATTGTGATCCAAAATGATCATTTCTACATAGATACATGGACACTGGAGTTTAGAAACAAGAGACACATACTTCATTTCTCTTGTTTGTTATATATATATATTTTCTTTTCTTTTACTGAATTTTTTTATTTACATTTTAAAGTTTATCCCCTTTTCAGGTTCCCCCACAGGAAAAACCCTATCCCATTCCCCATCTTCCTGCTTCTTTGAGGATGCTCCCCTAGTCACCTGCCCACACACTCCCTGCCTCCTCACCCTGGCATTTCCCTACACTGGAGCACAGAGCCTTCACAGGACCAAGGGTCTCTCATCCCATTGATACCCATCAAAACCATTCTCTGCTACATATGAGACTGGAGCCATGGGTCCCACCACGTGTATTCTTTGGTTGGTGGTTTAGTCCTGGGAGCTTTTGGAGGTCTGGTTGGTTGATATTGTTGTTCTTGCTATGGTTGCAAACCCCTTCAGCTCCTTCAGTCCTTTCTCTAACTCTTCCATTGGGGACCCTGTGCTCAGACCAATGGTTGGATGCTAGCATCCACCTCTGTATTTGTCAGGCACTGGCAAAACCTCTCAGGAGATAACTATATCAGGCTTCTGTCAGCAAGCACTTCTTGCTAAAATAGTGTCTGGGTTTGGTGACTGTATATGGGATCCCCAGGGATTGGCTATTTTAAATGCCTATTTTACTACCAACATAGCAAATTTGTAATGTTTGTGTCTTCCTAAATGTGAGCTATTAATAGTATTATAAGTTTTAATTGGATACAATAAAAATAAACATTTCAGTATAAAATTGATCATACACAATCTCCTTCCTATGTTCTTTCATATATTTAATAGTCTAGGTGTATGAAAGAACTTTATTAAATGTCAAATTTCTTTGGAATTTTAAATTTCATTGAGAGATTGTGAACTTGAAGCAGTTCCTTGAGCAATAAGAGTTACCAAAAAAAAAAAAGGTATTTATAGATTTGGCAACACAAAATTGTCTTTAGCAATAAATATAATACATAGGTAATGCCTACTGGTCTCAAAACAGGAGTGATAAGCAGTGCAGGGCCCCATAGGAACTGGGTGTCCTCGATCCAGCTGTTTGGGTCTTCATAAAACCTTTAAAACAATTAGAATATTTAATATATAATATTGCAAAACAATTGGAGGTAACTTGCTTACCTCACCAGTTCTTTCCTAAAATACTTATTTCAATTTTATTTTAAAATGTCATCCTGCAGCAATAGTTTTAATGTAGTTCATATGGCTTATATGAGGACAGACAGATAGGGGAAGGAACAGAAGAAAAGAGAGCAGAGAATGGCAGGCTTGAGTTATTTCCATTCTTACAAAAGTAATACCCAAAGTATACAATCAATATATATGTATAATAAGCAGCTTGTTGTTTATTATTTTCTTGTAAGGCAGGTTCATAAATTCCAAGAATTATTTCATTAACCACTTTCAAACTTTTTTCACTAAAAATCTAGTATGCATTTAAAAGAAACATTAGATCATTTCCTAAAAACTTCCTGTTAGTTCATAACAAAAATACAAGTACACAATGTATAATTTTATAAGTATGTCACACTATTGGCAGGTTGTAACAGTATGTAATTACTATATTCTCAATCTTTCTTACTAGTATAATCCCCCTAATATATTTTATCTGTACTTTCTGATAAGTTCTCTCACTCATGGCTTAATCTTTTCTACCAGAGGATTAATTTCATTTAGTACAACCAATATACATATCCTAAAACTTCATTCAACTAGAAAAATAATAATCTTAGATTCACTTTGGCTCTAGTGTCATTACTGTTAGTGTTTTATTACATGTCTGAATATACTTGTTATCACTATTTCTGTGTGAGTGTGGTATGATATCTATGTTTGTATACATATACATATACATATACATATACATATACATATACATATACATATACATATACATATACATATACATATACATATACATATACATATACATATACATATACATATACATATACATATACATATACATATATATGAGAGTGTAAATATATATGTGTGCATATATATGTGTGTGTATATATATATAAATCTTGTGGGGGGTGGATAATTGTGTATCTGATATTATATATGTATGTGATATGAATGTATGATATAATTTTGGATACTATTTGTATCGTGTGTGTGTGTGTGTGTGTGTGTGTGTGCATACATATGTGTATAATGTATTGGTGTTGTATCCACTGGACAAAAGTGAGCAAGTTGACATACCCATTATCACATGTTTTCCTCTGTTTTGTCTTTGCTTAATTGCTTTGATCAAGGTATCACACTGCACTAGTAGCTCATTAATTAGACTAAGCTAGATTGGCAGATCAAAGAGTACTTGGGACCCACCTCCCTCTGACTCCCTTAACACTGCAGTTAAATTCAAAAGTAGCTCTGTCCGTTTTTTGTTTTTGTTTTTTTTTTTGCATGGGTTCTTGATATTAGAACTCAAGTCCTGTTGTTTGCAGACAGAGATCCCTCTGAAATAGCTTTCCAATACCTTACATTATAACTCTTACTTGTAATTCTCAATACTCACTCATGAAGAAATGGCCTTGCAACTGTCTCACCAAATGAGTGGGCTCTATAGAACAGAGTATAGAGGAAGGGAAGTAAAGTGTAGCGGATGGTTAGGTAGTGCCTTGATGTGTTTGCCAAAAGAGAGTCTGCTCCCCAAAAGGCAGGATCTTGTTCCTATACCATAGCAAAAGAAATAAAAAGAAGAGAATATGTAAATGAACATTAAAATTAGACTATTCTAATCATTATTTAAAACAAGTTGTTTGAATTTGAACTCTTCTATGAAAATTTTTAAAATTGACCCAAATATAACCTCTTTATGCCTGAATGTTTTAGGCTTTGTATCTTAAGTTATATTTTAATTAATCTCTATGTTAAAGGATACGCTTTTCTACTTAAATATACGGTTTTAAAGAGGTGAAAAATAGCCCGATAAGCTTTCAAACTCTTAGTTTTCTTTAGACTGTCTCCAATTTTATTTTCTCAAAACATTTGCCAAATAATCCGAGGTCCTTTCCAGTTTACAGCAGCATGCCTGTACCTGAATTTGTGCTCAGCTACATGGCATAATGTGACCAATAACCTAGATGTCACCCATTCAAGCACAGGCCTTAGTGTGCTTAAGAATTCTTTCCTGTGCATAGTCATTGACCTCAGAAGAAACAGAAACAGTCTAAGGGTCCAGAAAACCAAAGAACAAAGTTTCCTGGAGAGTTAGCAGATTTCAGCTTTAAAGTTCAACACTCTTCCTGAGACCAGAAGATCTAACTAAGAGACAACTTCCTCCCAGTGCCAAGCTTGTTGACACAGTTTGCTAGAGGGTTATAGAATTTACTGAGCCTCCTTAAATTTACAGTGAAATCACGCTTTCTATTTACTAATCCCAGACACAGAATATACAGAGGGCTGCTATGGCTGAATGTTTTCTGGAGATTCAACGCTCTCCTAGTGATCCTGTACACTTCAACATCTTTCCTAATGACCTGTCAGAGCCTGTTGGAACCCAGCTGTGGGATGACTCTCCCTGCCAGGTCACCATCCTTCCATCAGCTTTCAGAGGCACAGACTTGAACAGTGGGTTGACAACAAGTCTCACTACTCTGTTGGCTTATAGCCATTCTGCTATCCGCCACACGCATTCTACTAACTAAGCTCAATACTCATCCTGGCATACCATTTACATTTTAGAAACTTCAAAATGAGTGCAGAATATTTGTATAAATCTCTTCTATGAAATTGGATTCCTCAGAATCTTCTTTGTGCCCCTTTTGGCTGTGTTCCCTGAAGTTCCTCACAATGGGAGCTCTGCAACTGACATGTCTCAATGAAACTGAGGTTTTGTGTGAGAGTAACTTATAAACACTGAAAACTGTCTTGATCATCATGTTCTTAATTGACTGGCAGGTTTAAAGGATATTACTATACTCTCTTAAAAATATATCTATGATAACTCACAGCACACAGATTTCAGATAAGAAGAGCTGTATTCCCCAGTACTGCTATTCCTACCGGTTCAGACTAGTGCTTTAAAAGTTTTGAGTTTACTGGCATGTTCATTGAACTCTTATTAATCATAATAAAATGTCTTTGGACTCAAATCATATTATCTTGAATCATTTTTTCTTTTATAAAAACAGCTAAGAATCTTACATAGAAACGAACCAGTATCCCCACAGAGCTTTTGTCTCTATTTTCATATGTAGCAGAGGATGGTCTAGTTGGCCATCAACTGGAAGAGAGCCCCTTGGTCTTGCGAAGATTATGTGCCCCAATACAGGGGAATGCCAGGGCCAGGAAGTGGGAGTGGGTGTGTTGTGGAACAGGGCAGGGGTGGTAGTATAGGGGACTTTCAGAGAGGAGATTTGGAAAGGGGATAGCATTTGAAATGTAAATGAAGAAAATATATAATAAAAAGTTATATTTTGTTATAAAGTAAACTGGAACACAGTAGTTAAAATCCAAGATAAAAATATGGATACATTTCGTTTTGTAATTTCCTCATGTGTCCATTTTATACATAAAATATATTTTCAAAATTTTATCTATGAAACATGTTATATACTTTAGATCTTACCTTATGTATACAGATGGAAGTACATTGCTTAAAAATACAGTTGTGTTGGTTTCAATACAAACTTGGAAGGAAAAAGTGTCACTTACCGCATAGCCTTCAGCATTGTGGTTTCTAGAAAATGGATAAAAGGCTCCCAGTTGCATCCATCTTGTGCAGAGTTCTTCTGTGGTGTCAGCCAAAAATCCACAGATGTCCGCCCCTACCTAAAGGACAGGGTTGTGCTTACTCAGTGTAGCCCTTCTAATTTACCTAGGACATCCCATTTTATACACCAGTTAATCAACATTGCTCATGGTCTACTTGCATTTTTGCCTTTATACACATCTCCTAAAATGATTTAATCTCCATATTTGCTCCTTCTTTGTATCTACCTACATTATTATTATTCTCTGCACTCGACTGCCATCCTTTTCTCACCCAGAATGTTCCTATTGCGAATTGCAGAATCCTTTTTGATGACCAGACATTTTTTTATCAGCGGTTTGCACGAAGCATTTCTCACCAATAGTTAGCTTTGATTTCTCTCTTTCTGTTTAGAAAAAAATCTTTTGAACTTTTTGAATATATGGGGTTTTCTCATTTACTATTTCTTATCAGACATATTCTATACAATATTTTATTCTTGTTTTCTATAGATTTACACTAGATTTTTTTAATTCAATATAAATGATTTAGGATGTATAAGCTGAAATTATCATTTCCCAGATGGTGACTGTTTTCTACTTTTAATCTTTAAGATAGCTTTCAATTGGCTAAATGATTAATTTCTTTTTAATCCAATTTACATATCATGTTCTATAAATTGTGTTCATTGTGTTTTGAGACATTATTTTTCTAACATGTCAGGAAATATCTTCTTACATTTTCTTCTAAAATAATTAAACTTTAATCACAAAATTTTTATCTACCTGGTACTTTGTTTTTTCCAGAATATGTGAGAAATAGCAGTGTGTTATATTGTTTTGTTAAATGTTTAATTAATCACCCATCTAAATATTTGATGTTTCCTTGGATATTTGCAAAGATGTAGATCACTTAGAAGGTATGTGTACATATGCATGTGTACATATACATGAGCCTGTGTCTCTTTTATAATAGTTATATATAAAAGTTGTGTGTGTGTGTGTGTGTGTAATTGAAAACTCACAGACAATATACAATGTGTTATTTCCCCTTTCTTTATGTGGTAGGGTGAAACCCTGAGCAGTGATATTGAATTTCAATTGCCAGTCTTAAAGGTAGAAAAGAAAGAGAACAAAGAATGTAGGTACTGGAAGATATCTGTCATGTTCAGATAAGAAAGGTAAGAAGCAAGGTTGACTTTAGGAACCAAAGTCCCAGCATAGTGAATGGTGAATGGCCAGTGAAGATCCACACCTAACTGTGATACTATTGATAGTAAATGCTCTAGAGGAAGAGCCAGTTTTCCTCTGGAATATTACCACTGAGAGGCTCTGTATACTTCTATAAATTGCCCTATACCAATGTACGTACTAGGTGCATAAGGGGACTCAGTATGTTTTAAAATTAGCACGTGATATTGGGATGGAAAAGTCGTGGGACATAGAGGAGGAAACAGATAAAGGAATGGAGAGATTTGACCAAAAGACATTATAGACAGACATAATGATTTCAAATAATAAAAGATTGAGGTCAAGAAAGATGAATGAGGGCAGGGGCAGAAAATTAAGAGGAAAATATAGTGACATATATTAAAAAGTTAAGTAAAATATTTCAAAAAGTTCTTGGGCAGGGGGAGTGTGTGGGGGCTTTGGGGATAGCATTTGAAATGTAAATGAAGAAAATATCTAATAAAAAATTCTTATATATTGATTATCAGTATTTATTTTTTAAAGAGTTTTTTAAATTCAAATCCTATGTTTGTGCATCTTTTCAAATAATCACTTCACATATTTGGTTATATTTCACTTTGTTTCATTGAAATAACTTATTATTATACATTTTAGATTAATTACTTTTCTTTGCCTATTTTTGGATTCACACCATTTGTGTCTTTGACTTTTCTTTTACTTTGCCTATATTTATTTACTTCATTTTATTTTATTTCATGTATTTTTACTTTTGAAAACGAAGGTCTTGCTGAGTAGTCCAGTTTGTTCTTATATGTAATACTCAGAAATTTAGTCTGATCTCATGACACATAACTTCTTTAATGCTGAGATTGAAGACATGCCCATCATGTGCATCTGGTTTTTTCTAATTTTTTATTTACCATTTATGACTACAACTTTTCCATATGGTTTAAACCATGCAAACTTTGATCAATAATTTTAAATTACTAGCCTTCAGTTGTAAATTGATTTTCCTTACCTTTCTGAAATTTAACTTTCTATTGGGTGAATTTATTTATATATATATATCATGCTGAAATATTTTTTTAACCGTCCAACTACTATATGTGCAAGTTATTCTGTTTCATTTGACTTTATATGCTAGAAAACGTAATAATTATTATAAATTCATTTCAAATATTTTGTGATGAGTTTCTATAATTTTGACTCTGTGTTTTATGCTATTTTTAAATTATTATCAGGCTTTTCATATTCCATATTTCAGATTTATTACATTTGCTCTACCTTAAGCGTTTGAAAAATTTCTCCACCCCTGCTCTTCACTAGTAGTAAACCATCTTACCAAAGGCATGCCAAACATGCCGAACTCCAGCATTCCAGTGATGGACCACTCCATCTGCTCCCAGGAGGCTGTGTTGTCTCCAAGCCAATGAGCAGCATGGTGTCCCGAACCAGCAAATGTTGACCGGGTAAGGATGAAGCTTCTCTTATTAGGAAAAACTTTCTCCACAGCTCTAAAAATATAACCAAGTAAAAAAAAATAACTACTACCGAAAAGTAAAATTGAACACATTAGTTAAAAAAAATGCTAGTTTCAAATGTGTGTTTGATCTTTTCAATGACACAAGGAAATACTTCAAAAATTTTGTGAAATTTTAACATCTATTTTGCATTTAGCTACCAATATATTCTGATCAAACATATAAAACAAATATCTTTGAAAAATATTAAAGTTTGAATAATTTCATGTATCAATTACTAAACTGAAAGTATAATATGTATACTGGCAATTAGCATAGCTGAGAAACATTTGAACATTTTCTAATAGTTTCTAATAGTCTACTACTTTTCTATCCTCTATCAGTGCCTGTTCATTAATGGTAATTTTCCATCAAAGGGAATTCATCAGAAAAATAAACAAACAAAAGCCCAGGTGTCCTTCAAAATATGAAGTCAATGAGGCTCTCTCTGTAAAAAATATGGGATTCTCACATGCCTTTTTCACAGCATAAGCTGTTTTATATTGAGCCAAGATAGTTCTGGATTTTAATCTGATAATTTACATAATTTAAAGTGTAATGGTCCACACTTCATTCATGCCTTATTTATTTATTTTTAGATATTATTAATTAGAATAGAATTACAATTATTTCCTTCCTCCCTTTCTCCCTCCAACCTGTATCAAGAGTACTCCCTCCAAACCATCCTTTGTCCTTCACTTTCAAGTTTACAGCCTATTTTTTCTATTATTGTTGTTATTACTATTATTACATAGGGTTTATATAATTAGAAGTAACAACTTTATAAAGACGATATCCTATAGTTTCAGTGCATTGTATGATTTAGCACCAGTAATTTATTAACACTTGAATATTCACTTAAAGAGAATGTTAAAAAATAGAAAAAAAAAGAAGAAACTTATATCAACAGAGATTTGTTTACCAGAAAAATATTTCTGAAATTATTATGTAATTAACTCCATATATATGATAAAATTATCATACATGGTTATTAGTGTTCCTTTAAACATAAAGAAAGCACATCAAAAGATTTTTAAAAACCAATAAATAAAGAAAATGATAAAAAAATACTTAGAAGGTCTGTGTGTTGTCAGTTGCTGCTCTCTAGAAACTTACAGAACACTAGCAAAAGAACTGAAACTCAATATGTGCTATATACCTGTTTCTGTTTTGTGCCATGTTCCTTATTCTATTGTGCTCTACTAATTAGAAACTAAATTTTAGTTGAAACACTTATTTTCAAAGGATAAAGAGCAGTTACTGCATCACCATTTTAAGCCAGTTGGGAATTTCATGATTGATAAAAACAACTATATTGTACTTTTCAATAGAAAACAGGAAAACAAAATTTCCAAAGAAAGTCCTCCATGGAATAAGCAAATCTTTGCTAAATACACCTGTCATATAATTCCTGGTAACTTATTAATATTGACAACATCAATATTAGTAAAAGAGAAAGATAATTTAATACCATAGGATTTTTAACTTGAAAATATTTTTCTTTCTAACACTTGCAACATTCTATCTAAATTTATAAACTTCCAGAAACACATGTGTAAACAAAACATAGTGAGTTATTGAGTTTCTGCATGAAATTTGACTTACTTCTCTGTGGCTATAGCCATGCTGTATCCATACAGGCTGTGTACATCATACTGTTTCCCCCAGTGCTGCACAGCATCCATGCAAAGCGTTTTGGCATACATGATTTTGTCAAGAATACCTTAGAGAAAATAATATCACAATATTTTTGTGAGATATTTTATCACAAGATTTGTTTCTGTTTTTATAGTGTGTTCTATATACATAATCAAAACAAAACAAAACAAAACTCACAAAAGACCACATTTAGTTAAACAATATTTGATAAGGTTCCTGCATTTCATTTCTGTTGAGACTGGACAAGAATTTTTAGCTACAATAAGTATAAACCCATTACACATTAATTGTATTACATGTAGTGTATTGTATTTAATTAAATGATACTTCATTTTTTTATAATACATAATTCTATGGGGAATAGTCATTAATAGGTACATTGCAATTTACACATTGATGCTGTGCAGCATTTGTCTAAATATTAATTTTCATCATTTCTAGCACACTAATTGATTTAAATGTGATAATGCTTAGGACCTGGTTAGATGTCTCAGTAAGGAAAGTTGAGGCACACAAGCATAAAGTCTTGAGTTCATATCTCCAGAACTCACATGAAAGCCACACATGGTAGTGACCACTTGTCATCCTAGCCCTGGGAGGTATAGACAGGTGGGTCCACAGAACTCTTTTGTCAGGTTGTCTGTCTATATCTCCCATACCCCTTCTCTCTCATTTAGTCAATCAACACACTCTAGGTTTAAAGAATAAGCCTTGTCTTTAAAAAATGAGTTTTGGGTAAGGTTGCTTACTCAATAATTAGAAAAAATTGTTGTGAAAACCCAAGCACTAGAATTTAGATCCCAGCACTCATATAACATGATGAATGTTCAGGGCAGTTTTATAATTCTGTGAATCAGAACAAGAGTCATTACATTATGCTAAGAAAATATGAGTGTCAATATCAGGAAGAAAACCTACTTTAGTGGAATAAATAGAGGGTGATTGAAAAAACAAAAGTTTTCTCCAGGGTTCTGTGAATTGGCACAATAAATATGTCCATGAACATAAGCATATACTGGTAGACATACATACAACATTAAGAAATAAAATTTACAAAATAGTATGAAGAGGAAAAATTAACATCTAGTTTTACATGAGGTCATGTAAAGTCATGCAATTATATGCATACACAAACAGCACACACAAAAAGGAAATAATAAAAGATATTGCATTAATTGATAGAGAATACCTTCAGCATCTCATGTATGAGCATGAAAAGATGCATGCATAGAACACAAACAAATATGTGGTATGTTAATGCAAAAATAGGGGTATTATATTTGCCAAAGAAGAAAGAAAAATCATTAAATTTAGGATTAAAAGGTATAGCAAAATTTGTGATTATACATATACCTTATAATTTATTAGTTAACAAATATTTTGGCTCAGCATTGGGTATTCAGGTAAGCAAATACAATTTACCGGGAGTAAAGGGAGGGTAATTCAGTAGATTGGGAGCACATCCTTTCTGAGAACCGTGAATAAAACTGGAAACTTCATTCATGTCCTACACAGAAAAGGAAACATTGCAAAGTTTTTAAATTGTGAATAACAGATTTCCAATTCTATTTAAAAATAAGTCATTATTGAAATTGTTTTAATCCTGGATGTGATCTATCTGATATATATATATATATATATCAGATTAAATATAATGCACACAGATATATGTGTCCGTTAACATAAGCATTTATTCATATAGAAATAAATAATACATAAAGAAATAAAATGTACAAAATAATATGAAGAGGAAAAAATTAACATCATGTATATATATGTACATACGTATGTATGTATAAACATATATATATACATATACACATACTAAGACAGGTACTTTAGACTTGAGTGAAAGATTGATGATTGTTAAGTGTGGCAAACACCTCTCATTTTACAGAATTGTAAACCTATGAAAACTACATCTTCACATTTAACCAACATTTTTCAGAGTTATGTCTGCCTTCTCACTGTAATTTACTTATACCCATTTTCAGTGTAGTCATTAATTATACATCTTTGATGGTGACAAGCAGTTTTCTAGTGTCTATCATGCTCTAGCCTATGGCTTGTAGCAATATTCACTTAATCTACATCACTGTTTGTTCCTGTCTTCCACATGTATGATGTTTACATGTGCTAGTAAGTGATAGAAAATATTTAAATTTCACTTAAAATATACTCTATAGTGTGTATGTGTGTGTGTGTGTGTGTGTGTGTGTGTGTATGAATGGGTGTGTGTTTATGAACATAACATTTTCTGTTCACCAAATAAAACCACTTGTTTATAAGAGTTACTTACAATCCAGAGTCCATCATATTCCACTTGCTGATGGAAAAGATTGCATTCATTTGCCCACCACTCCCAGGTTCTGGGATTAGTAAAATCTGGGTACACTGTTAACCCTGGCCATACCTAGATAAATAGATTATTCACATGTAAAAAAAGAATTATTTTTTAAATTCAGTAGTATCTCAAATGCATGCAGTTAATATTTCACATTATTAAATCTCTAATATTGTACTTCAGTAGATGTGAGACTCATGTGCATCTGAAGACAGTTAAAGTAAATATGAAGAAATATTGAGTATTTAGAAAAAAAGAAAAAGAGGGGAATAAAGTTGTCATATGAAGTAAAAGAAAATGTTTTTCTGAGTATCCTTGTAGATACTCAATTAATTATCCAAAGTAATATATCTCAGTCTCATTAATAAAGCAACTATTATTACATATACAAACACATCTACCTTCAAAACTTCAAGAAAGAAGTTTCATTATATTGGCAATACTTGCTAAATATTGTCTGATTGTTCTAAATATTTTTATAATGTCATATGATTTACTAGAACTTTGGGAGGCAAATATATTTGTTTTCATTTTGTAAATAAGGTAGACTATTTAAATCCATCCTACAAAGTGATACAAATGACACACAGAGAAAGTAAATGGGATCTTCAAGTTCATATTCCCAGCAGCTGGTCAGCAGGATTTGAACTCAAAGTAGCAGAGATCCGATCCTATTGTATCTCAGATGAGATATAGTATATTGCCTCTTTACTATGCATGCAATTTCAGACTATGATTTCTTTATGTATTCCTCAAATAACAGTATTCACAGGCAGGCAGAATTTATTTCTAGTTAATGATGACAAGTTTACATAGCTTTAAAACCAGATAAACACTATTTATTATTTTTTTGATCTGGCCAGGATAATAGTGACAAGTGTCCAAAAAGCATAGTCTGTGAAATGGCAGGGACTTTTGTGGGTCTGGTGTAGCTTATTATCACAGGAGAAAATGCTGTCTTGGAAAATTTAAGGTTGTAAGATACAGTAAGGATAGATACAATATTTATCATTGTTATAAATTATGGTTTAATAAATACATATTTACATTTTTATTTCCTCACAGTTTTATTTATGTTGTTTGTTTGTTTGTTTGTTTGTTTTTAAACACAGCAGTGAATTACCAATGCTATGTGTCTAGTAGATATTTGCTTTTGCCACAAGGTATGGCTATGCAACTAGTAACATTTCTTCTGTGCAAACATCAAGGGCTGGGAAGGTGCCTCCATCAGTGAAATATTTGCCACAAAAGATTTGCATTCAGATTCCCAGAACCGTAGCCACTCTGAAATCCCAGTACTCCTAAAGAAGGAATGGGAAGATACAGAAACAGCCTAGGATACTTCTGGAACAGCTTGCCTCACAAATGCACCAGGAAATATGGGACTGTGTGTAAACAAGGTAAAGGCAAGAACTGATATCCAAGTTATTCTCTGACCCGACATACATGCAATGGTGCACTTATGCCTGCACTCACTTGCATACACATATCGATTGACGTACAGACCGATGTAAATACGTTAAGTATGCAAAGACTTCTACTCATAATTAACTCTGTGATCTTTGAAATTTTAACCCAATTTTGGATATTTCAGTTTTCTTCCTTGCAACATTTTCAGTAACTTCACATTATTTTGAGTTTTAAATGTAAGCCATAAAACTAAGTGTGTAGTTTGTATTTACTTGATTTGCAAATATCTTATATTAATTTCTTAATGTAAACATTAAAGAATTTTCACAGGAATTTTAAAAAAGTGTATCAGATTTATTGGATTCCATTTTGATAATTGAGTTTAAATGATCTGTTACAGAGTGTTTCATCTTGCTAGTTTCCTTGCAAAATTAAAAATCATATCCAAAGAGAAAAGCCCATAAACACAAACACACACACGACATTTACACCAGCACTACTTGCAAAATAGAAAGTCAGAGCCCAATGAATTTAATGAATGTGAGAACTTACCTCTCCAACAAGTGATGTGGTTCCATCTGACTCTTTCACCCAAACATTTTGCTCATTCCCCCTCACATATGTTTGATATTCGGCACCATTTGCACGTTTTTGTACAGAGATTGCAGGGTCCTGATGAAGAAACAATATTCTGTAGGTAACATGTTAACATACAAATGCATAATAATAAAAATGTCTTATTACACAAATTATCTTTACCAGGATGATAATATATTTTTGTCCATGGTTATGTAAATCCTGAGCAAACTCAGGAAGTCCTTTAAATGCCACTTCATCATAAGTAAAGTCCTTTTTGTCTTCCATGTAGTCAATATCAGTGACTTGTGCATCCTGAAAAGCAGCACAGTTGGTTTCAGTGTGAGTAGAAAGAGTTTTCTGGTAACCTCAACATTTAAGCACAAGCATTTGTATTATGCAGAGAGTGATCAAGTTGACAGTAAATTCAAGCTACTCCTTGGAAAGCATGCTAATGTAATTTAATCTCACTATTTGGAGGGAAGTAGGAGAGTTTCAAAATGCAAATCAGCCTGATCTACAGAGACAGACATTGTTTCAAGAAAGAGCCATAAGTTAACTTGCAGTTTATGAAATGAAAAAGTAGAATTGCTTATCAAACTGTTTACTTTCATTCATTCGTATTGTTTGCTTAGTTTGTTTCATTTTTAAGTGCTTGTTATGAAAGCTAAAATCTAAGGAATGCTCTATTACAGAACTACTCCACTAGAACTAGACTATCCCATTTTTAAATATTAAATTCTTAATGGGTAATCCATTGATATGTCTTATTGGTAACGTGTATTCAAGTCGTGTGTGTGTGTGTTTGTGTGATATCTGTATTATTTAAAAAAACAATGCTATTCTGTTTACACACACATATTTGTTCCCTACTACTGATATTTTCCAAACATTTCTAATTTCCTATTGCATTCATTATACCCACAGATAAGTGCAGCTTTCACTCTGAATTAAAGAAACTTTTCTTATCCCAGGTTGATATACCTACAATGCTATCCCTACAGACTCAATGAAGTGTTACAGAAAAGTGGAAAGGAAGATTGTAAGAGCCAGAGGACCAGGAAATTTGCTGTGACATAGTGTCACTCTATGTGACAGGAAGTGGCAACATGAATTCTTAACAAGATGTTTGCCTAAATGTGAGCTGTCCAATGACAGTGCCAGTTGTTGGATCAGCATGGAGGAAGAAAATGCACAAGTCCCAATTCTAGAAGCACTTTCCTGGTAATGAATGGCTGTTACTAGAGGGAGATCGGTATACTCCAGGCTCATGTCCTGGAATACTTAATCCTACATGGTCAGCCCTAAACAGATACTGGCACCATCAAATGTGCTAGACAAGACGTGTGTGTGTGTGTGTGTGTGTGTGTGTGTGTGTGTTTGTGTGTGTGTGTACATGTGTATGTGTGTGTGTGTGTGTATTAATAGTAATTAAATAAGTGATTATGAATTTGAGAAGTTGTGGTATGAGGTACTACTGAAAGGAAGAGTGTAAATTATTAAATATAGCACTCATGTATGAATTTTCAAAATTTAAATGAAAATATAATAACAAAAGATTTTTACTAGTACACCCTCTGATAAGTTCTTCAAAAGAATATTTTGACCAATTAATAAAAAAGAAGTCATTAATTTTTTAAAAACAAGAAATTGGAGGGTCTGGAGGATGGAAAGGAAACTAAAAGTGATGTAATTATAGTCTCAAAAAAAAAAAAAAAAAGAAAGTACAAAAACTTAACCAACTTATAGACATCAAATATGGATACAAACTAAATTTACCATTAAATCAGTTTTATAAGTATAAATATTCTAAACTCTTGATCTAACATACTTTATGTATCCATGTGTCATGACACTTTGAGTCATTTCCTTGTATGTGACCATTTGCCCTACAATCCCCCAATCCCTAACACCCTCCACTCTTCTTACATATGGGATGCCAGCTTCCCGGTTTCTTCTTACTACTTCTTTCACTTTATCTAAAGACAGGTAATTCCAGCGACTCAGTTGAAAGCCAAGGTTCCAATATGCTGGCATTGCTGGTCGTCCAATGAGCTTGAGATGAATGGACAGTTAATTAGTTTCAACAAAGAGAAATGCCTTTAGAATCATTAATATTGATGAGCTTTTTATTCTACTACACCTTTAGCACTCATTTAACAAAATAATGTAAGATCAGAATCATATCTAAATTCAGTTTATATCTGCCAAATCTGCTACAATTTTCTTATAAATACTTATCAAAACACTAAGTTTATGTTCTATACTACATATTTGAGTGCTTTGTGATAAAGAAACATTTAGCAAAATAACAGTTTCAAAAATATACTTGTCTATCATAAAAAATTAAAGACAGGAATAGAAGCATAGTAAAGGAAATTATAACAGAAGAGGAACAATTTTTTTCATAGTGCATTTTGATTAAATTCATAGATGATCCACATTTTTATTAGCTATTTCTATTTTCCCAAAGTAGATACATACTTTTGCTTTATTCTATCTAAAACAATCATAACTAAAGGTTGAGTATGTAACAGCTCCAATGAGTGAATGCTGAGCTCAGTGATTTAGTCATAAAATTAATCTAAATAAAAATATACATTACATACATACAAGTCATTTTTTAATGATTTCTTAAAGTAAATTATTGTGGGAAATAATTTACAAATTCATCCTGAAACCAACCTCTTGGTATTGTTGAACAACTTGTTCTGGTGTGTCTCCAAGAAATATATAAAAGTCTAATACGCCACCAGTAACTCTGTAAGTAATTATTGGTGTTGGCTGGATGAAAACCTCTACAAAATAAAAATAGGAAAAAATATACATAATTTGTAAAATGTTTTCAATAACAAAACAATTGTGAAACATGTTTAAAGAACATCTTGTTAGCCATATCAGTGTATAATATTCAATTATTAAGGAGAAGTAAGATACTGACAGTAGGAATATCTTGGTAGAAATACAGAAGGCTGCCACTTGTAAGATATATGAAAGATTGTCAAGATGCCCTTTTCCAAAATTGGCATGACTTCTCTGAAAATCTTATAGCAAAGCACAAGTTTCGGACTCCTAATAGGAACAAATATTTTGCTAAAACCATATCTCAATTGTTTATTGCAGCTTAAGATTAATTATGCATCACTACACTATGTATACTTTCCCATATAAGAACACTCACAACTAAAATGAAATTTTAAAATCTTCTAATAATAATTTCACACTATGCCACTGTTTACAAAATAGAGTGGATTTTTTTTGTGGAGTCAAATATCTGTGACTGGAATAAGAAAAGTACTTATATTTCAGTTTTATACAATGTATATGGATAATAAGCATATTATCAAATAAATTGTACTTGCCCATTGCATTGCTGTTCATAAGGAAAACACCATAGGACTTGCCAGAGTTATCTTCAATGCCCATGAAGAATGTCTGATGCCCATAGAGATTATGATTATTCTGGAAGGTGAAGTTTTAAATTTTAAATATATAACTGGATACAAAGTAAAGATGTTTTAAACCAAAATGAAGATATTTGCTAAAACGGATTTTACAAACTCAACTGCTTTTGTAATTTACCCTTCTACAGCTCTACACTATTTCCCCTTATTGTATGTCACATAAAAGATACAAAAATAATATAATGTACTTTAGTTAATAACTTTATATTAGCAGAAGAGACATTGACATGTGTTAATATGTTGCTTGCTTCTCTTTGTTTTATTAGAATTAAATTTATCTGAATAAGCTGTGCTGATTTTCACACACACACACACACACACACACACACACACACACACACACACCCTTTTTTTCCCACAGGACCCTGAACAATGTCTATACTAGATCTGTTTTCAAAGAACAGATGAGAACATGACATAATCCAGCCAAATCCTAAACAACTAGGACAAATGGAAATGTAAGACTTTCTAATTGGTTTCAGACAGAAACATAAGAAGAGCCTGGATAAAAAGACAGAAGGAAGAAGCTTTCTGCCTGGTGTTTACTTCAGATGGCAAGGCTGTCAACACTGAAAACAAGAAGTGCTAGAATTTATCTGTCGTTCTGTACCAACTATCCACTTATTCATTTGGTGAAACAATAGTATTAGCATTGGTTTTCAAAAATAGTAGAGATAACTAAGTAATAAGTAAAAATAACTTTAGTGGTTTATCTTTTAATCTTATGAATTTCACATGAATACAAGAAACAAATCTACACAAAAGTAAAACAATGTGACTATGATCCTTCCATGAAATGTTGTAATATGTAACATGTACTTTTATATAACTTATTATGTAGAGATATAGTATTTACAAAAACAAAACAACAAACAAACAAAAACCCACCTCCCTTCAAGAACCAAATGTCTAAGGTGATTTTATACTGTGGATCATCCAAAACTGGGCAAAACTGCAAGTGACTGTGACTAAAAGAAGATAGATACCTCAGCCTATGAACAGATTGTGATTTGGAATTATTCCACCAAGCTTTAACCACAATACAAAAATAAAAAAGGAGCAGTCACTATCTTCAGATACATATTCAAGTATTGATAAAAGTCAGAGAAGTTAAGATTTTTCTATCAGGTGAATTCATTAAGGTGAATTAGATCCATGTATCTTTTCTGAATAAAATTCACATAAAATGAGTCAAACAGGTTGAAGGAATGCTAAAATTAGTAGAAAAAAATCAGAAAAAATATTTCAAGAGTTCGGCACAGAGAATACCATTCTGAACCAGTTCTTAAAGTGAGTTCTTAAAGTGAAATTAATATCTTCATTGCAAAAATAATTAAAACAACAAAGCAATAGTCTTAAGAACTGCAGAAAATACTTCCCAGCTATATTTCAGATAGGGTGGTTAATAACTAGGATAAATAAAGAATAAAAAGATAACCAGAGAATTAATCTGATAGTAACTGAGATAATGAATTAAATAGGTGGCTCTGGCAAGAGGAAACACAAAAAATTGGTAAATACCTTAAAATGTATTAAATATCCTTATTCACTTGGAAAATAAAAATTAAATTATATGTTAGATTCCATTTCTATTAAATAATATTGGTTACGTCTAGGAAAACAAATGTGAGCTGGAGTGTTGGCTCAGCGGTGAAAGCACTTGGGTCGCTGGCAGAGGACCTGAACTCTATCCCTCCCACATGAAAGCTCAGAAATATTAGTAGCTCAAGTTTTAGGAGGAACCATGAACTCTTCAGACCTCTGCAGCTGTCAGGCGTGCACATGGTACACATCAACAGGTGCATGCAAAAATATATACACATAAAAATAAAGTAAGTATTTAAAAAAGTTTTTTAAAAAATGGCTGAAACCTCAGATGAGGATGTGTAGATATAGGAACAGCAATCATTGATCTTGGCAGTGTAAACAGCCACCATGGAAGTTAGTATGGGACTTCCTCAAAAAAGATAAAAAATAAGTTAGCATATTTATGATATATACCACTTCTGGGCATATAACCAAAGGGCTCCGTATCCTACCAAAGAGATCTTCACATCCAGACTTACTGCTACTCTGCTCACAATAGCAAGGAAAAGGATCTGACTAGATGCCCAACAACTAAAGAATGAATGACAAAAATGTAATAAATATGCACAACACAGCTTATTCAGTTTTAAAGAAAAGTGATTTTTTTCAGGAATATAAGTGGGGCTGGAGAATACTGTAATAAGTTAGATCATCTAGACTCAGAAAGACAAATGGCACATGTCCTAATGTCCCCTCTCAGATCTGAGACCTGGCTTTAAACTTACACCCTCTCTCTTTGTGTTTTCCTTCACTCGTGTTACAGGTCGTGTAATCAGAAAAATGAACATGATGGGTAGAGGATTAATGTTGAAAAGGGAAAGCAGTAACAGAACACATAAAACAGAAAAAGTTGAGAAGTTATGGGGGGGGTGAGAAGGTACAAGTTGGGGTACAGGAAAATAAGAGGATTCTAGAAAGGTGTAGGAGGATCAACCGAAACAAATTATATTTGAAAATGCTATAATAAAGTTAAGACTTTTCTAGACAATTTTTATTTTTAAAAAACTAGAAACAATTCTAGGGTAGGTGTTTCTGTTGTATAAATAATTTAATCGACATTCTCACAAAAATAATAACCAAGTAAAATTGATTGTATCAACTTCTTCAGTGTGAACTTTTTCTCTATAAATAATTATAAAATAATATCGTACATCACCAGGAATCTCATCTCGAGTAAAGATTGGCCATGTTTTCCAGTATAAGTCATGACGAAATCTCTTATGAATATGTTCTCCAAAGCCATAAATATATTCACTTGGAAGTCTTGTCGAAATCTGCAAATATTGGTTTGAGTACACCAGAGGGCCAATACTGGTATCAAACCTGAGCAAAGGAAGAGAGAGAGAGAGAGAGAGAGAGAGAGAGAGAGAGAGAGAGAGGCATGTGTATAAATGTATAAACATAACATTCCCTTGTTTTAGTTTAATGTTGACATTATTCAGAATATTTGAGTTCTTAAGTGCTGCAGTCATCAATGGGAGAAGTACAAATTGTCACACAGACACAACTTGTTTATGGTTACAATAGATCTCTGTTTTCATCAATAAAGGTTTTCATAGGCGTCTTACTTACCCTCTAGTCCTTTTCAGGCTCAGAATATACCTACCAATATTGTTCATGTTACACAGGTGCAACATAATAAATAGATAAATAAAGTTGTGATTCAAAAATTAAAAATCATACTCTGCAGACTCAGGTTTAAACTACTCTCATTGTGCTGGGTACTATGTTTGTATAATACATCACTAAACTGGTTTCCATTCACTCTAAAATTAATTTAAAAATTCAGTGTTTCCCAAAACGATAAAAGTATCATGCAAAAGTCTTGAAAACAATATTTTCCCATGTGTAACACATTAGCAAAAGTGTCTTATCCTCCACTGCCCTGAGCCAAGATATACATCCTTTTTTACTAATTCTATGGTTAGACTCTTTGAGAGTTTTTTTATTAGATGCCTTCTTCATTTACATTTCAAATGCTATCCCCTTTCCTCTCCGAAAATCCTCTATACCCTCCATCCTCCCCCTGCTCCCCAACCCACCCACTCCCACTTCCTGGCCTGGCATTCCCTTAAACTGGGGCCTAGACCAAGGGCCTTTCCTCCCATTTTGGCCGACTAGGCCATCCTCTGCTACATATGCAGCTAGAGACTCAAGCTCTGGGCATACTGGTTAGTACATATTGTTGTTCCACCTATAGGGCTGCAGACTTGAGAGTTTTATGTAATGTAAGTCATTCAATGAAGAATTTCTTTCCTTGTGCTGGACTGTTCTGCTTAGAAGTAAGTACATTTTATGACATAGCACAAAGCAAATTAGAGAAATGTCCAAATATATTCAGTAAAAGTAAATTTATGAGATTTGATTTTCAACATTGTTTAATTAACGTTACCTGTTAACAAGCCTGTATCTTGACTTTTTCTTTTTAAAACATTATTTCTTTTATTTCTATAACGGTTTTATATATATAATATATCGCATAATTTCTTTCCTATTTCTCCCCCCAATTTTCCCATATATCCCCGCTCAGCCTTTTAAAATTCATAGCTTTATTATTTATTATTATATACATATGTATATATGTGCATATTTGTATAGTGCTACCTGTATGAATGCTGACTTTTATAGGAAATTACTAAATTTTATTAAAATCTTTGAGACAATTACTCCCTGCACCAGACAATACATTCTAAATGAAAATTTTAACTTGTATTTAAATTTTTATGTGTGAAAAAGAATGATTTTGACATTGTCATGGAAATTCATACTTAACTCAGCAGAAACCATCTACTTCTGAAAACTGTTTCAGAGAAGGTGCGATAATGAAGGGTACATACATAGCAACCATTTCCACTATGAGTGGATATTGGCAAGGCAAACATTTATCACTTGTTTCTACCAGGCATTTGGTTGACTGGTTGAACTGATGTTTTTAAATTTGTGTTTTAGATTCTTTCTTCTATGAGAAGCACAATAATTATTCTATCATAATATTCATAGATCTAGACTGTCACTCTTTTGGGAGAAATTTGTATATTCTTTATGAACTGGCTATCTATTTGGATTGATATGAGAGCAAGACCCAAGCATAACTTACAAGACTTTGTTGTTGCTTTTCCTGATAACTTTGATGCTGAATGGGTTTTCTGAGACCTGGACATCATACAGTGTGTCAGCTGCTGAGATTCCATTTTCATCTTTAACAAACTGATGTGGCACTTCATATCTCTTGTTATTTGGATCTGTGAGCTGCCCAGATTTTAACACAAACAGTAAGTGATTGTGATATACCCATCTCTGAATTACTGCACACAAGCTATGAAATTATCTATCTCTATAATGTTATATCATATTACATATGTAACATAGATATGTCATACAAAATATCAAGAAATAATTATATTTAATTGGTTGAGAGTTATGTTATTGAGTAAATATATTTATTGACAGAAGAGATAGGGTCACTAAATATCGTTGAAAACTAGGATTTTACATATAATTTTGTAAGGGCTTTAGTATCCACTTCTTGAATTGTTCCCAAGAAGAGAGTGATCATTTAATTTTAATTTTAAAAAATACTTTATTAAAAACTCACAGATGAAATAAATCAAACTGAAATTAACCAGACCCCAAATCTATATATCTCAATGAAACTCTAAACTATAAATACCACTATAAAGGAAGATGTAGAGCTTCACATTGGATTTTAAGCTTGCAGTATAGAATATTTTCTAAGTATACATCTTGACAGGAATATAACTACAAAAATAATTAGCTATATAACATTTTCATAACTCCTGTTTAATTCCTCTGTTCAGTCCTTCCTTAACCCATTATTCCTTTAAATTTTGTGATCTAAATAGCGAACTGTTATGTATAAATATGACATATATCATATGTATAATATCAATTTTTTGTATGTTTGTTTTTCGAGACAGGGTTTCTCTGTATAGCCCTGGCTGTCCTTGAACTCACTCTGTAGACTCAGGCTGGCCTCTGCCTCCCAAGTGCTGGGATTAAACGCGTGCGCCACCACCGCCCGGCTTATAATATTATCAATTATCCTGCTGTTTTGCAGTGGCTTTTACTCCAGTTTTTTGCAATATTGAAGATATTGGAAATGGATTTTTTAAATACACATTCTGGTAATACAGTACGTTTTCAGTATAGTCCTTCCGGTGGGTTCTATTCTTATCAATGGAAAACTCAATATATAAATAATTTAAGTCATTTAATATTTTGAATATGTTCTAAAAAATTGCAGAGTTATATTCTTCTCCAAATTATAGGTGTGTGTGTGTTCCCATACATGTATGTGACTAACGGCTTCAAGTAAACCAGTAATCTCTTGCTTTAGGCTGAAGTATGAAGTTTCGCACTGCATTTATACAGTACTATTAACTTATCTCAAAACAAATTTTAAAAAAGAAAGCATCCTGGAAAGATGTTTTCGTGGTTAGGAATAAACACTACCCTTTTAAAGAGAAGACTCAGGTTCAATTCCTAGTATGCACTAGGTGATTAACCAACATCTCTAACACCATTCCAAGGCTCTGATAACCTCATTTGGCTTCAGTGGTCAGCAGAAAATGTAACAACATTCACACTGGCAATAAATATATCCATATCCATAAATAAATAAATGTTAAAATATTTTAAATAATAATACATTGTAGTCTACAATTTAATACAAACACTTATTGAGCTACAATCCTTCTCAAGACAATAGCCTAAGTGTTTTAAATCAAACATGGGTTTTTTTTTTAATTCTTGAAAAATTTCTGGAGAAGAAATTATTGGTATTGTCTTCAAGGAGAGAAGGACACATAAGGAGGTAACTAGTGTTTTAGTTATCTTTTTGGAATAAACATTTCTGAGGATGGACAATATACCGGAAGGAGAAAGAATATTTTCTTCAACTACACTTAAGACAAAAGATTTCTTAGAAGTATCACAAGCTGGAAAGATGGTTTGTAATAAATTAATATCTCTTTCTGTTCTTGCCAAGGACCTGGGTTCAGTTCTCTGCATACTCGTGGTTCTTCAGAACCATCTATAATTTCAGTTCCTGGATATCTATCGCCCTCTGCTGGACTCTGCTACATGGCTTCTGTTCTCCTTCCTTCGCCCCTCCCCCAGACACACAGACAAAATTTACATTCATAAAATAAATACAAGTAAATTTTTAGAAATCATAAAAGTCAAACCTTGAACCGGAAACGATTACGGGTCTGACTCTGAGTCGTGAGGAGGACGCTTTTAATGTCTTCTCCAAATAGAGTGGGAGAAGGGATTCGGTTCAGTGTGGCTTTAAGTCCTTGGACAATGGAAAAGAAAAGCTCAGACACTTAAAATAGTTTGTATATTGACAATTGCTAATAATTTATTTCATATTAGTAATTTTATTATACTGCTACAAATGACTTTTTATTTTTATTTTACATGAGGCAACGCTGAAAAAAAAAATCCTCAATACATTGTTTAAAAGTTTCGTGTGCGGCTAGGCCAGTGCCTGGGAAACACAGAAGTGGATGTTCACAGTCAGCTATTGGATGGATCACAGGGCCCTCAATGGAGGAGCTAGAGAAAGAACCCAAGGAGATAAAGGGGTCTGCAACCCTATAGGTGGAACAACAATATAATCAGTAATCCTAGAGCTCTTGTCTCCAGCTGCAAATGTATCAGAAGATGGCCTAGTCGGCCATTATTGGGTAGAAAGGCCCCTTGGTATTGCAAACTTTATCTGCCACAGTACAGGGGAATGCCAGGGCCAAGAAGTGGGAGTGGATGGATAGGGGGTGGGGAGATTGTATAGGGAACTTTCAGGATAGCATTTGAAATGTAAATAAAGAAAATATCTAATTAAAAAATTTTTAAAAAAAGTTTTGATGTGTGTACTTATTGAAGATGTTCTTTTCAAAGAACATTTTAAAATAGACTCTTTCAACTTAGAACATATATTGGGCTATCATGGTGGGGGCACTCTTACCAGTGTTGTCATTCGTGAGTGACGCAGCAGTATAGCCATGGTTATCTGCAAAGAAGCACCAAGGAATAACAGTGTTGTTCCACGGACGCCAGCAACAGCCACGCTCTTCACATTTTGCCTGGAAAAATATTTTTAAGCAAACAAAAAAAAAACGTAATTGGCAATGCAATCAGATGTACTAGGTCTGTTTTCTTATCATTAATACTCTAAACACACACGTTTTAAGACCCTTTGCCCTCTGGATAATTACGTTTGTCTATTTTTTCCTTTTCGTCATGGTAACAAGAAGATTTTGAATAGTTATGCTATGCTAGCTATCAAATTCAGGTGAGGTTACATAACTCAAAATCTAGATTTAATTCAGTTACATATACCTTTTGTAGCAATGACTAGGGCTTATTAGAAATACGAGTGTCAACTCCAGATAACTGCTTGACCACTTAAGCACAGTCTCAGTCCAGAGTTTTATAACAGGTTTTCAAAAAAAAAATTATTAGCTGAACATTTTAGTAATTGAGTTATTTTAAGTAGTCACAACAAATTACCATACTTTAATAAATATTAGAAAATAAATATTGATTCCACAGGAATTTTACTAACTACATGAAAAAATTCACAAAAATTGGAAGTCATTAGTGCATACTTAACATGTTGCATAACATGGTGATCTGCCTTATTAACAGTGTAACTAAATATCTATATAATAAAAGTTTTAATTATGATACATACTTATTGGTACAAAGTTTTCATAACTATTTTTGTGAAAACAATTTTAAATTGTACATGTTACAATCAAATGTACACATTAAACTGTCTTCACATCCAGTAAAATATTTATTTACAGAAGCATACATATATATACATTGAAAACAACAGTGCTAAAGGATCAGTTAATATCTTTTATAGTATCAGGTATGGGAAGTCTTTATTTAGACAGTTTTATCCCTAGTTATGTAACCTACCAAAAGGTCCCCAACAACACAAAATCCTACTGTAAAATAATGAGCATTATTGGGTAGTCTTTCCATAATGTTTTGTTTTGACTTAGTTCAAACACAAAAGTAGAACCAGACATAGGTGTAGTCATCCAAACAGGTGTATGGGTTTCTATAAAAAAAACAATACTTTATAGGATTAGGCTAAAACTATTAGCTTTAAAGGTAACCAGAATTAATTTTGGTTTATCTTTTGGAATTTAATGTTTTTTGTTTGTTTAGCTGTTCC
Organism: Mus caroli; assembly: GCF_978045245.1. NCBI lineage: Eukaryota > Metazoa > Chordata > Mammalia > Rodentia > Muridae > Mus > Mus caroli. The sequence continues at coordinate 89,400,482 of NW_028227258.1, read as the reverse complement.
TCCTATTATTTACAATTTTAAGAGTTTGTCAATATTTTTATTCATTTCTCTGATTTCATATTTCTTTTTGATTTGCTTAAATGACAGAAAATTAAGGCACATTCAATCTATTAATGGACATAATTTCAGTAAAATCCCATAAATAAAATTGCAATAAAAACCCCCAATATTTATTTTATCATGTGGCATGAGTATATATGTATATTACAATTAGAATTCTAATGTATACTTATATATGTATTAGGTTGAATCAGTCGTGTAACATTTTCTTTTCAAGCTAAAACAATGAAGGAAGGCCTATTCTTCTCTCCCCATATTACTATATTTGATAATAGGAACCTTAAAGAAGAATAGGGGCTACAATAAAGTCATAGCATAGACCCTCATTTAACTCATTCAAGACTACCAATGTCATTACAAAACCAACTTCCTCCTTCTGATCTACATATTGAAGAAATTTTCTGTGAGAGTAGCAAGAAGAACCATCTACAACATCAGTAGAAAAATTCTCTCTAGATAAACCCATGGAGAGGCAGAACTCTCACTCCTGATCAAGTGTCTTTTTGCACCATACAAAAAAAAAAAAAAAAAAAGCTACAAAGTGTCAAAATAAAGAGAGCAAGTAACAATGTGGTGCCTAACTCCATTTGATATATCTACCAACCCTACACCTAGGGCTCATTATGAACAGGATCTCTCTACTATGGCACAGTGACTACTAAATATGACAGGGAAGACACACCCATGAAATCTAAACAATACAGTTGCCCACACAAAAGCTGAATAATAATGCCAGCATTGGATAGATCAGTGTGAATGGAGCAATCTCACATAATCCCACTCCTAGAGGAAGAGTTACAGGTAATCAATGACTTCTGAGAGATGGAAAAATGAATCTTCCTCAATGATAAGCCATCTAGATGGTTATCCAATACCAAGTGGGCAGCTCTGAAAAGGTACACAGGCAAGCAACAACAAATGGACTTAGAAAGCTGTATTTATTCATTTATATATGTGTATGTAACAATAATAATTAAAGAAAAAAAGAGGTCATGAATGTGATGGGTATAGGGGATAGAAGTTGCTGGTAAAAAAAAAAAAAAAAACAAATGGAGGAGTGGGAATGATTTAAATAAACATATATACTTAACAAATTCCAAGTCCTCACCAAAAATTGGTGAAAATGTCTGCTTTTGTCTCAGACAGCTAGACTTCAGAGCAATGGAAAATAAGTGCAGAAGTAGAAAATGTAAGGTATTTGCTATTGCAACCTATGCTAACTAAACCAGTTTCAGTAAGAATTTAGCTGTTTATTACATTATCATTTTGACTCTTCCATACTTTGTTATTACTGAACTTTTACATATGCATGTCTTCTGTATACAATATGTAGCATATTTCATATTTAAATATTTTATAAATCATGATGAATCTTTGAATATATAAAATGCAAGAGAACTTTTATAATTAATAAAAGTTTTGTAAATTAACTAAAAATAATAATTTTGATTAATTTAAATTAAATGCCTTGTTTGGGGACATAATATTTATTCAATAGATAATTTCATATTTACAGTTGCATATACACTGTTAATAAGTTATTCCTTTAGGTTATCACTGAAAATAATGGAAAGTAATGGTTTAAGTATCTTAAAGATTTGATAAGGTACTACTGAGAAAGTATTATGGAAAATACATATAAAAATCCATGAAGCATAATTTGAATAAATGTTCTCTTTAAAGTGTATATTTAGGCCATTTTCCTGATTTCTGGGACTTTTTAGTTTTCGTTCATTCAGCATTTATTTATCAATTTTCTGTAATAAAAATTATCTTTGAATATTATCTAATTAAAACCATTTTAAGACACTGATTAATGACTCAGACCTATTGAATTTTGGAACATGTGCTAAGATTGAACTTTGTTCCCACTTGCAGAAATCCTAATGACCTATTCATTTTACCATGATAAACTCTTTGAATTTCGAGTTAAGTCTAAAGTTCAATGAGTGAGAGTACATTTAATAACACAATCTCATTTAAATCATCTTGACTCATTTTTTTAATCTCAATATCAAGAAACTCCTTTTCAGTTCCTGCCGTCTTCCAATTTGACTATCTCTCCTATCCTTTGAATCAAATCCAGACTGTGAAATGCTAATGTATGCACTCTACCACAAAGATGCATTGCAGATATGTAGGAATACACTTGGATCATTTAACCAGGCTAGTCCTGGACTTCTCTAGTAGCAAGAATTACAGGCACACAGCATGATGTTGGGCTCACTGTGGCTTCTTGAATGTCAAATGTCTTTTTGAATGACAAATGTAAATATATTGACTGAATTAGAATTTGTTTACTTCATGAGTTTGGTTTATTACTGTTCTCATGAATATTGAAAAAGAAAATATTTTTCATCAACTTAATAGACAGAATTAACAATAAAGACCTAGGATGACAAAGTCAAGTCACTGCCTGTTTATATATCACTTTCCTAGAATAGTCATATTTTTTCTAAAAGGATTCAGTATTAATCTTCCATCATTTCTTGAAAATAACAATGATCAGATACCCACTTTTCTCAGTGTATAACAGTAAGCACTGATTTAAGTCGCTGCTTCATCAACTGATAAAAGAAGTCATTATTGTAAGTTTACTGATAAATACTTCATTGTTTTGTATAGTTACTGATAAATTAGAACACACTGTGCAACTTATGATGCATAAAATGACTGGCAAATCGTTCATTATGTCACGTGACAGCAAGGGTGGAATTGAGATTTAAACACAAACATTATAGAACTTGTCAAATATGAACATAAAACACATACACTCATTGACTTTTGTTTTCACAAAGTTTTATGAATTAAAAAGTCTGAGTCAACTTATGGTTACACGAATCCAACAAGTTTCTCCACTTATTTTCATATAATGAAATATGAATACATTTAGAAAGGTGAATCATATATACTTTTCTAGAAATTCTTCTGAAGACTCCCCACTACAAATAGTGTAATTTAAACCATGCGAGTGTTACATAAGGTCCTGAACATTAAGGAGGAGAGAAGGGAAATAACACTTTCAGGAAGGCATGGTAAGCTAGTTATATAGCTTGTTGCGTTTGGATGGAAAGTAATCTCTTAATTTGAAATAACCAAACAAATTGAAAGGGGGTTCATTAACATCAATTCTGTCACAAATTTATACAGAAGAGTAATGGGAGCATAAGTGAAGGTTATCTTCAAATCTTTAATAATATACAGTCATTCTATATTGAATAGATATCTTCATATAATGCTGTTTATATTTCTAAAATCATCCAGAGGATTTTTGGCAGACCTTTGTTGGATGTTGTTCTGGAATGCAGTTTATTCTCTCATTGAGAGGTTCACCTTGTTCAGGCGGACACTTTCCAGGACTAGGGGTTGAAGTTGGACTTTGTATTTCTGGAAGAAGAAAATATAGAAACCAATTTCATTAAGTAATGAATACTTTGTTTAACAAGTGGGTTCATTTCTTTCATAATTAAAGCAAAATCAATTTGTGATTCCAGAAGATCCCCCCAAAATTAAGCTTCAGTCAGTACAATAATAAGAATAAATATAATTTTAAAATAGTATTTATAATCTGACTTTTAGAAAAGGGGAATGCTGAATTTAGAGCTGTCAACAACAGAAAGAAAGTATAATAACACAGAGAGGATCTGTAACTGGTGTTTGACACAAGTGCAACAGTTACCATCATTTTCAGTCCTTATTTGGCAAAATAAAATGATAGAGAGACAGTTCAGAAGTCCATAATATGCAGAGACTCTGATAATAATAGAGAAAGATCACTAGGAGCCCGAAGCCTTCACTTTCATTCCTTGTAGTTTTTCATGTATTCTCTATCTCACTAGTTATAACAAGGATAAAAAGAATATTGATTACACCATTCATGGACTGTTCATATATTTGAAAACCAAACCAAAATCCTTGGTATCCTCAAGGGTGTCAGAGAGAGGGAGAGAGAGGGGGAGAGGGAGAGGGAATGGGAGAGGGAGAGAGGGAGAGCACACTGGCAATTCATTTAAGTTATTTTAACATTTCACCTTTTTTCCTCATATCCTTTATTTAATATAATGTATAGTGGGAAGTCCACCATTGTCAAAGTGCACAAAACCTTTAATGTAGTGACTTTTATTGAAAACATGAGACTTCCATGCACACAGAAAAGTTGTAATTTTGGAATTTACACCAAGTTCAAGTTCTTCACATTTCAAGTCATTTCGCAGACTTTATCTAACAAATATTTTAAATCTCATTTATTTATTCATTAGTCACTCTGGGGAAGGGTTTGCTTTGATGTTGTAGCATGGTTCAGGAAGTAAGAGAACACCTTACAACTTGTGGGAGTTAGTTCATTACTTCCCCCTAACAACACCAATAAAGTTTTAAACCCACAGCTACTGTGGAATGACGTTCCCATGACTTCACTCCACTGCTTAAAGCAGACAGTGTGACCTACCTTCCACAGCAGGCACCTTTGTAGCCAAAACCACAACAAGAGCGATAGCTATTATCGTTACTATGATGAAGAGGACAATCAGAGAGATTTCTAATCCACTGAATTTCTTCTTTGCCATCTGAGGGAAGAAAGGAAACTGTATTTAAACTGACATTTTTTTGTAACTAAGCCACAATAAATTATGAATCTCTATGCATTAATGCCTAAGATAACATAGCTGTGAGCATTTATACATGCAACAACAATTACAGATGAAGTCAAGGATTTCAGAGAAAACATGGAGAGAGTGTTAAAAAGAGGAAAGGGGGAAGCATGTAAGGTAATTATATTATAATCTCAAAAAATTTTAAAAAACTATATTTGCAAATCAATATAATGTAAAAAAAGACTTGAAAATGCATGCTATATGATATCAACCCTACTTTATGAAAGTAAGAATAAAAATTATGCATAAAACAAGGATAAAGGTTATATAAAAAAACAAATTTGCTAAGCATATTCACAATGAGAACTAATATTATCCATTTTGTGGCTAAAAATTACAGCAATTATTTTCAGATCATGCTAATTTTAAGCAAAGCTTCAGGAGAAATTTAAATTGATAAACAAATTTTGCATGAATAATATTTTATTAGATGATATTTTGATGTCATTTTAATGTTCTGCTAGTAACAATTAAATATTTAATAAATCTAGAATATCTTCCGCCTATATAAATATTCCTAAATAAACACTTTCACAATACCTAGAGTATCCCAGTATTTTTCAACAAAAGTTCAATTATATTCTCTGCTATTAAAAATATTTAAACCAAACCAAGATTAGACTTCTATTTGGACAAAAAAATGTTAGAGCATTCTGGAAAAAAAATCTGTGTCATAAAACTTGAACTTGTTTCTCTGCCATTAGAAGAAGAAGCATACTTAAAATGAGAATCTTACTATTTAACTATTTTTAAAATAAGCAGATATACCAAACATAATTAGCATAAAACATATTTTGTTTTAAAAACTGACCATAATTACATACTGGGACCTAAAGACTTACCTTAGCTCATAGCCTGTAGTATTTGCTGTGTTGTGCTGGAGTTGGGCGAGGCTGTTTAAGTAATGATCAGAGAAAATTGCTCAGGTATATATTGACTACTCATAAAGTTTTATTGCACTTTCACAAGCCTATCAATGTTTAATATTCTTCTGTTCAACATTCAATTGCTGAAGCCTTATCCCTGAAAACAGTTTATATAAATATACCTCTCTGACATGCCAAGTTAATTAATAACTGTGTTTTTTCTATAGTCTTTCACTTCTAGATGGCAGGAAATATTGAAACAACGTATAATCCACTTTGAAATTTGGGTTTCTTATTTGAAAAAATCTGTACATCCTTTAATAATTTTTAAAAATTATCTCATTTCATGAAATTTGAGTTTATTTGGGAAAGTAGGACTGTTTTAACAATGGAAATTTTTGAAATTTTGTAAAATATTTGAAAGAATAAATACTTAACTGGGAAAATTTTACAATTATAAACCAGAGTCTGGAGCATGTATCTTAAACCACAAGTGTTGAAATGGCCCAAGAGAATGCAAAGAATCACAGGATACATCACAAGAAGACTCTCAGATTCCTTCTAAGTTTCCTTCATTTTCTGCTATACAGGATATTGGAGCTGTTTCTTTCCTGACCTACTGAATGGAGAAATAATTAAAATCACACTCATCTAAATAAAAAATGAAAATAATAATTACATAAGAGTTAATCATGTAGAAAATTATCTCCAAGACTACAGAACTGAGAAAATTCATAGAAAAAATAAGTGTAGGGTCCAAATATCGTATATTTATTTTAATGTATCACACTAATTTACTTTACAAAACCAATGTAAATGTTTCTCAGTCCATACTGAAAAATTTAGAGAATTGATTATGCTGCTAGTTGAAGATATTATGAACATGGTTTTGTAGAGCAAAATGATGTACATTGCCTACAAAATTATGGGCAAAATTTATGGAAGAATATATATCTTTATCCCAAAATAGGCTAAATGAACTGCCTAATAGTATGCTCAGTGAGAGAATAAAATTTTCATGACCTCTTACTTCTGTTTCACCTTTACTGTCACAAGGAGACTCTATTTTGACTCTTACCTAGTACTTGGATTCTATACCCTGTCTCTTACTCTGTTTTCACCATAGTAATTCTAAAATAATGTGATCACAAAGGATAGAGCAACTCCCTTTCAAGGCAATCTGAGTACAAATGTGAACATAAACAATAAAAGGCCAGCATGACTGAATCATTATAAGACTCAGGGGAGAGATGAAAAACTTCTAGTTACAGGGAAATAGGATGAGAATTGCCCTAAACTGGCCTTCATGAGCAAAAAAGTAAGTTCAATGTAACAGAAAATCTGAGGCTAATACTTCTGACATATAGACTTTGTGAATTTATGCAGAAAATCCCATCAATTCTCCCCATGTGCTCTAGAAATGATGTGTGAATGTATGTAAGGTAAAAAAAAAAAAAAAAAAGGCTCTTGCATTAAGTTCCAAAGTAACAATGACCATTGGGAAGCTGGAACTAAAACAAATAAGAATATAACTAAAAAAGACATTCAATCACTTTATAACAAAAAATGACATATACATGGGTAGATATATTTTTAAACTATAAGAAGATAATGTATTCTGAAGACTTCAAACTATTGATGAAAGAAGAGCCAAATAAAGGAGTAGGTAGCATTCTCTTTTATTCTCAAGCTGTTGCTTCTATAACATAAGAAATTAAATTTAAAAACTAATAAAATAAACTTTCATTTCTACTATTTATCTTATAGATGTTGTATCATAGATGTACTAATTAGGACTGTGTACCCCATAGTCCCTTATTTTCTGTACTTTGACCAGTTGAGGGTCTCTGTAATTGTCTCCATCTGTTGTTGAAAGGAACATGTTTAAGAAGTGAAATCTTCACTAATCTGCTTGTAGAAATATATATTTTAGAATACATTTAGACGCTATTTTGCTTCAGAAAAGTGGAAGTAGTAGATTATCTTCTGGGCCTATGAGCTCTTCAGCCATGAGTAGTTGGCTGCATTTTTAGTGCAAGGGGAGGATTTCCTCCTATTGAATGGACCTCAAGACCAATTAGAAAGTTATTGACTACTCCTTACATAAAATGCCCACTATTTAACCATTGGGTATATACTGCTGGGACAGTCATTGTCATGATTCCTAGAATTTTCCACTATTTTTCTGAAAATTGGCAACTTGCACAGTACTTTTCAACAATATTACAGCTTGCACTCAGAGAGGATGCTAACAAGTCATCTCCACACGATTCCTTCAAATCCTGTTTACAAACTGTAGTGTTGCATTAATGGTGTCTGGAACTCAAATTCTGGGAGTCAACCAAAGATGACAGAAATACCCTCAATTATTTTGGAAGTGTCCAAAATATTCTAAGAATTTAAAAGTAAATTTTCATGACAGGCAAACACTAATAATTTGTTATTTGTGTATATATATATATATATATATATATTCATTCTATGGCTCTTGTGGTGAGATTTATTCCTCTAAATGTTTTAAGTTCACATAAATTATGTATAATCTATCTATCTTTCTATCTCTATCTATCTATCTCAGTATATTTCCTATTTCTACCCATATCCTTATAGATTTATTAATTTTAATTTTCTTTAGAGTTAAATAGACCTATTATAAATATAACTATGATTTCATTATCCATTCTTCAGTTAAAAGACAGTTGGATTATTTACATTTTATTACAAATAGTATATTAATGAACAATGTTGAGCAAGTATCTTCTTAGTAGATAGAATCCTTTAGTTATTCACTGTCAATAGCTAGGTCATATAGCAAAAAGTTTGGTGGAGTCAGATGAAGAATCTGACTGTGATATGCTGTCTCTTGTGTATAATAAGGGAGTTACATTCATGAATTCTCAATAATGTGGTTGCCAACAAGTTATTATGCAACAAGTTCTGCATAATAACAATTCCAGGTTATATGCCAACAATGTTGGGGAAATTTTCACAAAGTTTCACCCCTAGATGAAGATCTATAGGCAATCAATTGCTATTGAGAAACGGTACCTTTATCTTGGTACTTTTCTTAAGCTCCCTGATAGGTTATCCAACCCCACATGGCCACATAGCCAATCATAAACAGACATGTGCACAGTAGCAACTCTAAATAAACTATAGGACATGTATATGTAAATAATATATAATTAAAATTATATAATTATTCAATTATAATTAAAAAGAAATCATGAAGAGGAAAGGAAGTTTTGGGAAGCAGATGAGAAGATAGAAGAGGAAATGACAGAGTTGAAGTAAATACAGAATTCATCTATAAGTTAAGAAAAATCAATTAAAATTCTAGAGAATAGACATAGATGAGACATACATGAATTTTATATCATAGTTTTCATAATGACTTGATTCATATTTTACTTTACCTGAAGTAAATTAAGTAATCATTCCAACATATCCATAAACTGGAAAATTACTCATCAAAAAATTATAAAGCACTGATTTATGAAATTAAATAGATGGCTTTTAAGGTTCAGTTTAATCCATTAGCATCAGTTTTAATCCTCTGTGTACATCAAGGAAACCAGTTTATTTTCAGTCCATTGTTGCATTTCTTTTTATTCACCCTATATTAGGATCAGTACTTTTAAAGTCATTCAATACCTTTGGACAAAATGTGAATGTTTGTTCATTTTTCTTTTATGCCTTCTTTTGTGTATTTAATACATCTTAAGTAGTAGCTTTTATTTTTTTCCAATTTTATTGAGTTTATCCAGATTTACTAACATAAAAATCATATTTTCTCTGTCAAAGGTAGATCTTAATTTGATCTTTATGTGTATGTTTAAAGGCATACAAGACTGAGTATATACTCTGATACTAAATAAGATATGACTAAGTGGAATAGATAACAGATATTGAGGAAGAGGGAAGCCAAAAGGACACAAGTAAGGTATAGGAAACTATTAAGTGTAGGGTAATAGAAGATGGGGAGGTGGAGATGAAGAAAATCCATGGAAGATTTATTTAAGAAATATCAATAAGATATCTAATATTTACATACTAATAAAACTCTTTATAGAATGTACATGATTGCATTTTAATACACTCTTTTTCAATGCCAACTCTCTGGCATTATAAGGTGGCTTCAGCACATTTGACTTCATGTGTTTAGTTGAGAATTCTACCATACCTTCACAGAAGACCTAATACCAATACTCCTCAAATTATTCCACAAAATAGGAACAGACAGAACACTATGCAATTAATTCTATGAAATTTAGGTATAATCTACGCTTATACCTAAACGACACAGACAAAACAAAGAATAAAAACACTTCAGAACAATTTCCCTTATGAATACTGATGCAAAAATACTCAATAAAATTCTTGCCAACCAAATCCAAGAACATATCAAAACCATCATTGAACACAGTCAAGTAGGCTTCATCCCAGGGATGTAGGGATGTTTCAATATACAGAAATCCATTAATATAATCCACTACATAAACAAACTCAAAGATAAATAACATATGATCATTTCATTAGATGCTGAAAAAGTTTTTGACAAAATTCAACATCGCTTCATGTTAAAAGACTTGGAAAGGTCAGAAATTCAAGGCCCATAATTAAACATACTAAAAGCAATATGCAGTAAACCAGTATCCAACATCAAACTAAATGGAGCAAAACTTGAAGCAATCCCACTAAAATCAGCGACTAGACAAGGTTACCATTTTCTCTCTATCTATTCAATACAATACTTGAAGGTCTAGCTAGAGAAATTAGATGAAAAAGGAGGTCAAATGGATACAAATTGGAAAGGAAAAAATCAAAATATCACTATTTGCCGATGATGTGATCTTATATTTAAGTGATCCCAAAAATTCCACCAGAGAACTCCTAAACCTGAAAAACAACTTCAGCAAAGTGGCTGAATATAAAATTAACTCAAAGAAATCAGTAGCCTTCCTCTACTCCAGTGATAAACAAGCTAAAAAAAGAAATTAGGAAAACGACACCCTTCACATAGTCACAAACAATAAAAAAAAATACCTTGGTGTGACTCTAACCAAGCAAGTGAAAGATCTTGTATGACAAGAATTTCAAGTCTCTGAAGAAAGAAATTGAAGATCTCAGAGGATGGAAAGACCTCCCATGCTCATGGATTGGCAGGATTAATATAGTAAAAATGGCCATCTTGCTGAAAGCAATCTACAGATTCAATGCAATCCCCTTCAAAATTCCAAATCAATTCTTCCTAAAGTTAGAAAGAGCAATTTGTAAATTCATCTGGAATAACAAAAAACCCAGGAAAGCAAAAACTATTCACAACAATAAAAGAACTTATGGGGGAATCACCATCTGTGACCTCAAGCTGTACTACAGAGCAATTGCAATAAAAAAAAACAAAACAAACAAACAAAAAAAAACTGTATGGTATTTGTATAAAGATGGGCAGAAAGATCAATGGAATAGAATTGAAGACCCAGAAATGAACCCACGCACCTATGGTCACTTGATATTTGACAAAGGCGCTCAAACCATCCAGTGGAAAAAAGACATCATTATTAATAAATGGTGCTCCTTCAACTGGTGGTCAGCATGTAGAAAAATGCAAACAGACACATTCTTTTTTTAAATAAATTTATTTTTTACACTCCATATTTTATTCCCCCGTCCCTTCTGATCTACGCTCTGACTGTTCCACATCCCATTCCTCCTCCCATCCCCCCCTGTCTCCACATGGATGTCCTCACTCCTCACCCCACCTGACCACTCATTCTTATCTCCATGTACCAAGCTCAAGTCCAAGTAGATCAAGGACCTCCTCATAAAACCAGATACACTGAAACTTATACAGAAGAAAGTGGGGAAGTGTCTCAAACACATGTGCACAGGGGAAAATTTCCTGAACAGACCAACAATGGCTTAGGTTCTATGATCAAAAATTGACAAATGGGAACTCATAAAATTGCAAAGCTTCTGTAAGTCAAAGGTCACTGTCAATAGAAGAAAACAGCAACCAGCAGATTGGGAAAATATCCTTACCAATCCTACATCTGATAGAGGGCGAGTATCCAATATATACAAAGAACTCAAGAAGGTAGACTCCAGAGAATCAAATTAACCCTATTTGGGGTACAGGGGAATATCACATGCCCGAGAAACACCTAAAGAAATGTTGAACTTATGAAGTGTCTCTATGTATATTATGGGAATTTATTGTAATTATTTACAGCCTGTAGTCCAACTAACCCAACAATGGGCAGCTGTGAATGGCAAGTCTAAGAATTTAGTAGTTGCTCAGTCCCATGAGGCTAGTTTAAGATGGTCTTCTATAGAAGTAGATTTCAACAGATGTGCTGTCAAAGAATCCAGCAGGTGTGGCTCATATACAGAGACACTCCATAATTATATGACTCTAAAGAACCCTGAGTAATATACCACTATACCCCAATTATCAAATGATTTTTAACACAGTAAGAGGAAACAAAACAACGCCACATCTACAAAATATTTTCACAGCAATACTTAGATTGATGCTCCCTTTAAAAAACAAAACAAAACAAAACAAAACAAAACAAAACACAAAAAACCTATGCATTGTAACCAAGCCATGATGACAAATGAAATCATCAATATATCTTTGCTAAATATAGCATAATAAAACTGAATGTGTGATATGAAGAAATGATGAAATAGTCACTTCTTTAGGAAAGGTCAGGCACCTTGTTAGTTTTCCCCACTGCGATGAAACACTTGAATTCAGCAGCTTTGAGCAGGGAGGTTCATTTTGATCAATTTTCCCAGATGCTTCAGTCCACAGTCCTTAGTCTCTTGTCACTGGGTCTGTGGAAGGTAGAACCACAGGATGAGGAGAGTGTGGTGCAGCCAAGTGTCTCTAGTGGGAATCAGAGAGAAAAACAAAGGAGCCAGGACACCAACATCCATTAGGAGGACAAACTGCAGAGACCTAAATTCCTATTAGTCCCTACTCACCCATTAAAAGTTCCACAGCTTCCTAAAAGAACTCCTCTTAAGACACCAAGCCTGAACACGCAGGGTTTTAGGGAGGAAAAAAGTTCAACATCCTTAGTCATTAGGGAACTGCAAATCAAATCAACCCTGAGATTCTACCTCACACCAGTCAGAATGACTAAAGTCAAAAACTCAGGTGACAGCAGATGCTGGAGATGTTGTGGAGAAAGAGGAACACCTTCCATTGTTGGTGGGATTATAAGTTGGTACAACCATTTTGGAAATCAGTCTACAGTTTCTCAGGAAATTGGACACAGTACTACCTGAAGACCCAGCTATACCACTCCTGGGCATATACCCAAAAGATTCTCCAACACATAACAAGGACACATGCACCACTATGTTCATGGCATACTTATTTATAATAGCCAGAAGCTAGAAAGAACCCAAATGTCCTTCAACAGAGGAATGGCTACAGAAATGTGATACATTAACATAATGGAGTACTACTCAGCTATTAAAAATGATGAAATCATGAATTCTTAGGCAAATGGATGTAACTAGAAAATATCCTGAGTGAGGTAATCCTATCACAAAAGAACACACATGTTATGCACTCACTGATAAGTGGATATTAATCCAAAAGTTCGGAATACCCAAGTTACAATTCACAGATCACATGAAGCTCAAGAAGAAGGAAGACCGAAGTGTGGGTCCTTCTGTCCTTAAAATGGGTAACAAAATACTCAGGGGAGCAAATATGAAGACAAAGTGTAGAGCAGAGCCTGGAGGAAAGGCCATCAGGAGATTGTCCCAGCTGGGGATTCATCCCATATACAGTCACCAAAACCTGACATTATTGTGAATACCAAGAAATGCTTGCTGAAAGGTGCTTGATATAGCTGCCTCCTAAGAGGCCCTGCCAGAGGCTTACATATACAGAGGTGGATGCTTGCAGCAAACAATTGAACTGAGCATGGGGTCCCCAAAGGAGGAGTTAGAAAAGGACTGAAGTAGCTGAAGGGGTTTGCAACTCCACAGAAAGGAAAACAGTATCAACAAACCAGACCCCACCACCCCCTAGCTCCCAGGGACTAAGCAACCAACCAGCTACGTATGAAGCAGAGGATGGCCTTGTTAGGCATCAATGGGAGAAAATGGTCCTATGAAGGTTTGATAGATGCTCCAGTGTAGGGGGATTGAGAACGAAGAGGCAGGAGTGGATGGGTGGGTGGATAAACACCCTCCTAGAAGTAGGGGGAAGAGGAATGGGATAGGAAGTCTCTAATAGGGAGGGAACCAGGAAAGGGGATAACATTTGAAATATAAATAAAGAAAATATCCAATAAAAAATGTATCTTTAAAAAAATACATTGAGCTTTCACAATTAACCTAAAACAGAGAAATAGGCTTGGGACAAATTTGTGATCAAGGAAAAACATTCAGTTTGTGTTGGTTCTGATGATGAAGCCACAGGTGTGCACTATGATAAAATGCGACCATGTGAAACTGTTGCTTTGAATTTATAATGAGCTTAAAGGAAGAAACACTTCTTTGAATTCACTGCATCCTATGAGATCCTTCTGCATCTCTCCTTTTGGGTAACATTTAATTTATGGGATAATTTTTCAAAGAAGTTTTGCCTAAGAAGGTATAAGAAGGCCAGAGAGAAGGAATAATGTGTGGCATTTGTGTCTCAGCCCATCTACCACATATATATTTTTTCTATACATACATGTGTAGGTATATGTGAATGTATGTAAGTATGCATGAACATTTGAAAAGTTGATGAAACAGGCTGTCAGTCCTGACCAGATTTTGTGTGTGTATGCATGTATGTGTGTTTGATCATTGTGTATGTAAATGTTTTTTCTTTTCCTTTTTTTTTTCTCTCTGATTCACAAAGGGTTAACTAGTTCTAAGCATCTTGCCTGGCCAGTGAGAGGTCCTTGAACTGGAAAGAAAAGAAACTAGCATTAGCATCCGGAAGTAATCCACTTTTAGCCCACAGAACTGTAAGAGAGATTTACAAGGCCATAGATCATCAGTCTTTGGCCTTCCTCCAATGCTGTGCCCCACCTCCTACAGTTCATTCTAAAAACTGGGCAAGGCCTCTGGCATCTTCTCACTGAGGAAGTATTACCTCTGGGCAGGTAGTCCTGAGGTTCTGGGTTGTATAATAAATCAGTTTAGCAAGTCTTTGGGAACAATTTGGTAAGAAGCATCCTTCCCATGTTCTGCACTTCTGTTCCTGCTACAAGGTTCATTCCTTTGTGAGTTCCCGCCTTGATTTCCCTTCAAGAAGAACTATATGTGGCAAAATAAAATATATACTGTTCCCTTCTATAAGTTACTTTTGGTCGTGTTTTATTCCAGCAATAGGAAAGATTGAACTTAACTTATAAAACGTTTATGTATTATCTCTCAATGGCCAGAAAGATTTTTCCAACGATTGTCAAAGTAAAATATTAACAGTCATATAAAAACCTGTTAAAATGACCACGTCTATAGGATATTTCTAATGTTACATAAACTAAGATAGGATTTTGTATATGCAAATAATCAATAGTTTCAAGAATAAGATTCCAGAAAGAAAAGTCTGGCATAAAGGATCATTTAGTCTGTAGACTTTATAAACCAATGAACAGCTACTGGACCAAGAAACCTGCCCAAATCAAATATTAATAAGTGCTACATTTTGAGATTTTTGTGACCATGATTACATGTTAATGTACTAGGAAAAGTCAGTTCTGTGTGAGAGTGGAAGGAGGAGAGTAATACTCTCATCACCGATTTGTTAACTAGGGAGGAGTTTGCATTTGGAACAAAAATCTCAAGTTACAGATTTCTTTTTAGGAAAAAAAAAAGAAAACTGCTACTATAAATGAAAACAAACACTGTAGAAGACATTTTGTGATGCCAGTCTTTTCCTAGAGTTTTCATCGGGAATATACAAAGTATACCTTCTAATATCAACTTTGTAATTATTCTTCACAGAATATTTGAGAGACTGTAGCTATAACACAAAGTCAAAATGATATTTGAGAGTGAATTTAGGTTGAAACTATATTGTGTGTAATGAACATGTATTACAAATATTCAAATACATACTTTTGGTGAGTAAACTTTAATATGATTTCCCAAATAGATCATTTAATCTAAGATTTTAAAATCTAGCTTCTGTTAAAATACAGAAAATGGGAAAAATCAAAAAGTTAACATTTTTTTTAATTACTGATTGCTTTCTTCTCCCTTCCAAGTGGGACTGAGGTATCCTCACTTGGACACTTCAGCTTTTTAAGCTTTTTGAGTTCTGTGGACTGTATCTTTTGTATTCTGTACTTTTTTTTCCTTTGGCTAATATCCACTTATTAGTGCATGTCCTTTTGGGTCTGAGTTACCTCACTCAGGATGATATTTTCTAGTTCCACCCATTTGCTTGCAAAACTCAGGATGTCCTTGTTCTTAAAAGCTGAGAAGTATTCTATTGTATGAATGAACCACATTGTCTGTATCCAGTCTTCATCATTGAAAATAGACAATTCTCTCATTCAATACATTCTAACCATATTCCACTCCCTCCACTCCTCCTAGATACACCCTACATGCAATTTTCCCATGTCCACTCCCTTCAGTTCCTCTTCAGAAAATAACACATGTACAAAAGAAGACTGCCAAACAAGACAAAACAAGATGCAATAAAGCAAGCCAAAGGCCCCTCATATCAAGGCTGGACAAGGCAACCCAATAGAAGGAAAAAAGTTGAAACAGCAGGCACAAGAGTGATACACTTACTCTCACTATAAGCTATTCCACAAAACCTCCAAGGTGATAGCCAAAACATATGCAGAGAACCTGGCCCATGCAAACTCCTTAATTGCTGCTTCAGTTTCTGTGAGCCCATTTGTGCCCTGCTGAGTTGAACAGTGGTCCATGTTTTCCTTTTGTCCTCCATCTTCTCTTAATCCTATAATCATTTCTTTCCATCTCCCACAGCATTTCCTAATATCCAAGAAGTAGGACCTGATAGACACCACCAATATAGGCTTTCTCTCTGCATAATGTCTGCCTGTGGGTCTCTGTACCTCCCCAGCTCTGTTGCCAGAGGAAACCTCTCTGATGAGGACTGGACAAGGCACTGATCTATGATTATAACATGATGTCATATGCATAATTTCATTGATATATTTTTCCACCTGTGTTTTGTTCTACCCTAGGTCTCTGAGCTATCCAGTCTCCATTTCCTGAACATCCAGGAAGTGTAGGTCATAGGCTCCCTCTCTTGGTGTGGGATTTAAGGTAAATCATACATTGGTTTCTACCAAAACTTTTCTACACCACCTTTGCCCCAGCACATCTTTTAAGTAGGTCTAACAAATTGTAGGTTTAAGGTTTTATGGCTTTAGCCTTAGAGTACCTTCTTCCATGCAGAAAAGAATATAACACAGGGATGGAGGTTCTATGCAGGCTCCATCTTGACCTCTCAACATTCAATGAGATATGTAGAAGTTGTCCATGGCAATGTCCTTTTTGAAGAGTAGCCCTCTGTCCTACCATCAGTCTGGGTTGTTTGAGGATCTCCATGGGACCCCCACATACAATAACTCAACAGAATGCAACCTAGTCTTACCATTTGAAGCGTTGCCTGGCTATAAAATATTGCCAGTTCAGACTGCATATGCTCCATTAACAGGAGACCTCACTAAGGATACCCTAAAATGTTCCAAGAAGTGCCTACTCTACTAGGTTTCCACACTACTACTAAATACCCCTCAATTACAGCTATCTCTTTTTTCACTCTATCCTGAATCCCTCCCTGACCTGATCCCTCTCACTGTCCCACCTGCCCCAGTCTATCTTCAAAAATCTATTCAATTTCTTTTTTCCAGGGAGATCCAGATAGCCTACCTAGAACCCTCATATTTACATAACCTTTGAGGACTGTGGATTGTTACTTGATTATCACTTACTCAACAGCTAATATCTACTTAAAACTGAATGCACACCATATTGTCTTTCTGAGTCTCCATTTCCTCACTCAGTGTGTTTTATTTCATTTTCTTTTTTTTTTTTTTTACTTTTTTACTTTTTTTTCCATTTTTTATTAGGTATTTAGCTCATTTATATTTCCAATGCTATACCAAAAGTCCCCCATAAACCCCCACTCCCCTACCTACCTACTCCCCCTTTTTGGCCCTGGCGTTCCCCTGTACTGGGGCATATAAAGTTTGCAAGTCCAATGGGCCTCTCTTTGCAGTGATGGCCAACTAGGCCATCTTTTGATACATATGCAGCTAGAAAAAAGAGCTCCGGGGTACTGGTTAGTTCATATTGTTGTTCCACCTAGAGGGTTGCAGTTCCCTTTAGCTCCTTGGGTGCTTTCTCTAGCTCCTCCATTGGGGGCCCTGTGATCCACTCAATAGCTGACTGTGAGCATCCACTTCTGTGTTTGCTAGGCCCTGGCATAGTCTCACAAGAGACAGCTATATCTGGGTCCTTTCAGCAAAATCTTGCTAGTGTATGCAATGGTGTCAGCGTTTGGAAGCTGATCATGGGATGGATCTCTGGATATGGCAATCACTAGATGGTCCAACCTTTCGTCACACTTCCAAATTTTGTCTCTGTAACTCCTTCCATGGGTGTTTTGTTCCCAATTCTAAGAAGGGGCAAAGTGTCCACACATTGGTCTTCGTTCTCTTGAGTTTAATGTGTTTATCAAATTGTATCTTATATCTTGGGTATCCTAAGTTTCTGGGCTAATATTCACTTATCAGTGAGTACATATTGTGAGAGTTCCTTTGTGATTGTGTTACCTCACTCAGGATGATGCCCTCCAGGTCCATCCATTTGCCTAGGAATTTCATAAATTCATTCTTTTTAATAGCGGAGTAGTACTCCATTGTGTAAATGTACCACATTTTCTGTATCCATTCCTCTGTTGAGGGGCATCTGGGTTCTTTCCAGCTTCTGGCTATTATAAATAAGGCTGCTATGAACATAGTGGAGCATGTGTCCTACTTACCAGTTGGGACATCTTCTGGATATATGCCCAGGAGAGGTATTGCAGGATCCTCTGGTAGTACTTTGTCCAATTTTCTGAGGAACCACCAGAATGATTTCCAGAGTGGTTGTACAAGCTTGCAATCCCACCAACAATGGAGGAGTGTTCCTCTTTCTCCACATCCTCGCCAGCATCTGCTGTCACCTGAATTTTTGATCTTAACCATTCTGACTGGTGTGAGGTGGAATCTCAGGGTTGTTTTGATTTGCATTTCCCTGATGATTAAGGGTGTTGAACATTTTTTCAGGTGCTTCTCTGCCGTTCAGTATTCCTCGGGTGAGAATTCTTTGTTCAGTTCTGAGCCCCATTTTTAATGGGGTTATTTGACTTTCTGGAGTCCACCTTCTTGAGTTCTTTATATATATTGGCTATTAGTCCCCTATCTGATTTGGGATAGGTAAAGATCCTTTCCCAATCTGTTGGTGGTCTTTTTGTCTTATTGACAGTGTCTTTTGCCTTGCAGAAGCTTTGCAATTTTATGAGGTCCCATTTATCGATTCTCGATCTTACAGCACAAGCCATTGCTGTTCTATTCAGGAATTTTCCCCCTGTACCCATATCTTCGAGGCTTTTCCCTACTTTCTCCTCTATAAGTTTCAGTGTCTCTGGTTTTATGTGGAGTTCCTTAATCCACTTAGATTTGACCTTAGTACAAGGAGATAGAAATGGATCAATTCGCATTTTTCTACATGATAACCGCCAGTTGTGCCAGCACCATTTGTTGAAAATGCTATCTTTTTTCCACTGGATGGTTTTAGCTCCCTTGTCAAAGATCAAGCGACCATAGGTGTGTGGGTTCATAGGTGTCTGGGTCTTCAATTCTGTTCCACTGGTCTACTTGTCTGTCACTATACCAGTACCATGCAGTTTTTATCACAATTGCTCTGTAGTACAAGTCAATGGCCTTACTCTACACACAGGACAAACAGGCTGAGAAAGAAATTAGGGAAACAACACCCTTCTCAATAGCCACAAATAATATAAAATAGCTAGGCGTGACTCTAACTAAGGAAGTGAAAGATCTCTATGACAAGAACTTCATGTCTCTGAAGAAAGAAATTAAAGAAGGTCTCAGAAGATGGAAAGATCTCCCATGCTCATGGATTGGCAGGATCAATAAAGTAAAAATGGCTATCTTGCCAAAAGCAATCTACAGATTCAATGCAATCCCCATCAAAATTCCAAATCAATTCTTCAACGAATTAGAAAGGGCAATCGGCAGATTCATCTGGAATAACAAAAAACCTAGGATAGCAAAAACTCTTCTCAAGGATAAAAGAACCTCTGGTGGAATCACCATGCCCGACCTAAAGCTGTAATACAGAGCAATTGTTATTTCATTTTCTTGATGCATTCATTTGCCTGAAAATTTCAAGCCATTGTTTTAACAGTTGAAAAGCACTCTGTGTAAATGTATCACATTTTGTTTATCTTCATGGATATGTTTCTGGATACTATGAATAAAGTTCCTGCAATGAACATAGTTGAACAAGTGCTACCTCTTAAAAAGACAATTTGGGAGTTCCCTGATTTCTTTTTGTTGTTGTTGTTGTCGTCGTTGTTTTGTTTTGTTTTGTTTCTTCAAGACAGGGTTTCTCTGTAGTCCTGGCTGTCCTGGAACTCACTCTGTAGACCCGACTGGCCTCGAACACAGAAATCCTCCTGCCTCTGCCTCTGCCTCTCAAATGCTGGGATTAAAGGCATGGGCCATCACTGTCCAGCTCCCTGGTTTCTTTCTCATCATGTTTAGCATTTGTATAAAGGAAAACTACTAAACCACTCCCTTCAAACTAGCCACAAATAATATAAAACACCTTGGGGTAACTCTAACCAAACAAGTGAAAGACCTGTATGACAATAAGTTCAACTCTCTCAAAAAAGAAATCAAAGAAGATCTCAGAAAATGGAGAGATCTTCTATGCTCATGGATTGGCATAATTAACATAGTAAAAATGGCCATCCTACCAAAGGTAATTTATAGATTCAACACAACCCCCATCAAATCCCAACACAATTCTTCAAGGACATGGAAAGAACAATTCTCAAATTCATCTGGAAAGGCAAAAACCCAGAATAGTAAAAACAATTTTTAACAATGAACAGCTGGAGGAAGCACCATCCCTGACCTCAAGCTTTGCTACAGAGCAATAATGATAAAAAAAAAACTGCATGGTATTGGTACAGAGACAGTCACATTGATCAATGGAATAGAATTGAAGACCTAGAATTAAGACCACACACTTACCTTGATCTTGACAAGGAAGCCAAAAATATACACTGGAACAAAAACAAAAACAAAAACAAACAAAAAAAAATAAACAAAAAAACCCAAACAAACTAAAAACAAACAAACAAAAAAACATTTTCAATAAATCATACTCTTCTAACTGGCTGTCTGTAGAAGTATGAAAACAGACCCATATTTGTCACCTTGTTCAAAGCTCAAGTCAAAGTGGATCAAGGACCTTGACTTAAAACCAAATACACTGAATCTAATAGAAGAGAAAATGGGAAAGAGCCTTGAACTCATTGGCACAGAGGGTGGGAGGTGATTTCCTAAACAGAACTCCAATGGCTTAAGCTCTAAGTTCAAGAATTGATAAATGGGACCTCATGAAACTAGAAAGATTCTGTAAGGTAAAGGACATAGTCAATAAGAAAAAATGACAACCTACAGATTGAGAAAAAAATCTTCAATAACTCTACATCTAATTGAAGTCTAATATCCAAAACATATAAAGAACTCAAGAAGCTATACCTCAAAAAATGAGGTATAGAGCTAAACCAAGAATTTACAACTGAGGAATATCAAATGGCTGAGAGACACCTAAAGAAATATTCAAAGCCCTTAGTGATCAGAGAAATGCAAATCAAAATGACTCTGAGATTCCACCTTCCACCAATTAGAATGGCTAAGATTAAAACCTCAGGTGACAACACATGTTGGAGAGGATGTGAAGAAAGAGGACCACTCCTCCATTGCTGGTGGAATTGCAAACTGGTGCAACCACTCTGGAAATCAATCTGGAGGTTCCTCAGAAAACTGGAAATACATCTGTCTGAAGATCTTGCAATTACACCCTTGGGAATATACCCAAAAGATGCTCCCACCATCCCACGGGGACACATGTTTCATTATGTTCATAGTGGCCTTGTTTGTGATAGCCAGAAGCTGGAAACAACCTCGTTGTCCCATAGCAGAAGAATGGATACAGAAAATGTGGGTCATTTACACAATGGAGTACTACTCAGCTATTAAGAATGAGGATATCCTGAGTTTTGCAGGTAAATGGATGGAACTAGAAAATATCATCCTGAGTAAGGTAACTCAGATCCAAAAAGACATGCATAGTATGTACTCACTAATAAGTGGATATTAGAAAACAAAACAAAACAAAACAAAAAACAAACAAACAAAAAACAAAATAAAACAAAACAAAAAAAAACCATATAGAAAACCCACGATGCAGTTCACAGAACTCAAAAAGGTCAACAAGCTGAAGGGCCCAAGTAAGGATGCCTCAGTCCTACCTGGGAGAGAGAAGAAAGCAATCACAAGTGGGAAGGAAGGGAGGGACTTAGGAGGGAACATGAGAAAGTGGAAGAAAGGGGAAGAGGGGAACCTGATCTGGTATAGGGTGAGGGAAAATGAATGAAGCTCTGAGGGCTAGCAGAAAGAATGAAAATAGGCAATCTCAGAAGGGGGGAGGCTGTGGAGACCCTCCAGAGTGCACCAGAAACCTGGAACTTGAGAGACTCTCAGGACTCAAAGGGAGGGACTTAGATGAAATGCCCAACAGTAGGGAGAGGGAACTTATAGAACCCACCTCCAGCAGGAAGATAGGGCATCAAATGAGGGAGAGGGGGGCCATCACACAGTCACAACTCTGACCCATAATTGTTCCTGTCTGAAAGAATTACAGGGATGTAAGTGTAGAGGAGCCTGAGGAAAAGAAGATCTAGCAACAGGCCCAAAGTGGAATCCAGCACAAGGGAGGCCCCAGGTCCTGACACTATGACTGAGGCTATGGTGAGCTCACAAAAATGGACCTAGAATGACAGCACTGTGGAAGACCCAACAAGCAGCTGAAAGAGTCATATACAGATATTTGTACCCAACCAATGGACAGAAACTGCTGGCCCCTGTTCTTGAATTAGGGAAAGGCTGAAAGAAGCTAAGGAGAAGGGTGATCTCATAGGAGGACCAGCAGTCTCAATTAAACTGGAGCCCCAAGATCTCTCAAACACTGGACCACCAAACAGGCATCATACAACAGCTGATATGATGCCCCCCAAAAAAATACAGTAGAGGACTTCCTGGCCTGTGTTCATTCAGAGATGATTTACCTAACCTTCAGGAGATTGTAGGCCCCAGGGAGTTTACAGGTCAGGTAGGGTAGGGGGTTAGTTCTTCCTGGCATTCATCTGTATTCTATGTATCTGAACTCTGATCTTCATGCTTGTACATGCTTTACCCGTTGAGCTGTTTCACTAGCCATATCCACTAATTATTTAGTTCTAAGAAAAAAAATGAAAATGATAATTATGGAATTATCTAACATTTCTTTTTACTCTTTATGATACAAAAGTCAGAAGACTAAATGGAGTCTAAAAGTCTTAAAAATAACCACAAACAGCATTTTAGTATTATACCTATCTTCATGCACAACTTATCATGAAGCTCAGAAATGGATAATAAATCGGATTCTCCCTTACAATAAGAGAATGAAGATTAAGGACCTAGAAAAAATATGGGCCTGAGAGATTGCTTAGTTATTAAGAATGCACACTGTGCTGGAAAATGTACTGAACTTGATTTAAAGGAGCCTTTCCTTGTGACTCACCACTGGCCATAACTCCATCTGCAGGAGATACACCAATTTTTGTGGGAACCTCTACTGATTTGCACATCCCTGCACATATGTATATATGCTTATGTATATATGCTTAATATCATATGTATATATGCTATGTATATATGCTATGTATATATGATATGTATATATGCTTAATATCATAAAACAAATGAAAATCATTTTAAAAGAATCTATGAGAAGACTGAATTACTTGAAAATATACCTTCTATCAAGAATTAGTAATGAAAAATAAGAGATTCATGTTCACATCCAATCTTGATCTTGAATAAAAATGTTCTCTGTATGAAGTTTACCTAACCACTTCTGAAAAAATTAAATAAATATTTGTTTCGTTTTTCTATGAAAAAGAAATAAAGCATTTGGACGAAATAAGTTCTTCCATAGAAGAAGATGTGGCTTTTTATATAGAGATGTGGCTTTTGCTATATATATATAGGTGACTTACTGCTTTGTTAAAAGTAGTTGGTTTAAATGGAATTTGATATAAGCCTTTGTTTTTGAGAGAGGTGTTTGAGGAAGCAGCTTTTGCTTTCTGAACATAGACTCTTCATATTTTTCATGATTGTCAAGAGAGTATTGAGCTAGATATCAAAAGATAGATCAACAAAATTTTTATTGGCTTTTAAAATTACTTTAGTCCCATGTTTTTGTTTTTTTTTAACAGTCCTGTTCCCCAGAGAGAGGGATTCTTCAGTTGTCATCTCTGTTGAAAACAACTAAACGTTTTTTATACTTTTCCCTCTCACCTAAACTACAGTATGCTGAACTTTCTCCTCTATTTTATTTTTATTTTCATCTTCTCACCATAATCACAAATATATAACATTCCACTGTAAATTTTCTCTTGAATATGTTTCCATCCCCCAAGTTCAGTAGTTCTGGAATCAAATTCTCGGTCTTTCCCTTGGCTTTCTCCTAAAACATTACAAGAACATTTTGTGCTCCAGTTTTAGAGAAAGCAGTAATGATTTACCCCTTTCAAGTTTTCATTATTTCATTAAGATTTAATCATCCAGGCTAGGAGGATGAAAGGATTTCTGTTGCCAAGTCTACATTTGGTCCTTGAAGACAAGTATCAGAAAGAAGGAAAAAAAACTCCCATATGCAAGTTTGTCTCTGACTGCCACATTTACTTTACAACACAGGTAGACAATCCTATCACGTAAATACACATACAAACTCCAACTTACAAGGAATTTTTCTTCTCAGAAATTTCACCGTATCACTGTGTGCAGGTGTGTGCATGTGTGTGTGTGTGTGTGTGTGTGTGTGTGTGTATGTGTGTGTACACATGTGTGTGTGTGTTCATATCAAATCCTCAGTAGAAATTGTAATTTCTGCTATACATATAGTTAAATGGTGTATAAGGATATTAATATATCTGTCTCAAAATCACAGGATGAAAGGTTAGTTTAATACTACTGTGATTTACATAATGTGTTTTTAAAAAGTCTGGAAAACACATTATTAAACTGCACCTCTGAAAATAATACATATATTAAATAAATGGCTATTGTTAATTATTGATGGATGTGAGGCTTGGAAAATGGAAATGATTCTACTGGACAATGAAGGAGATACCAGCCTGCATGGATAATAATCATTGTGCATTCATGAGTATACTCTGGGCTATTTCCAATCACAATTAAGAATTGTTGAATCATAAATAGTATGCAGAATGTAATAAAATATGAAATCACGAGATAGGTTGCCAAATGTCAACCTGTTAAAAGTCTATAAAACATGATATTGGAGAGGATGGTAAAGGACAACACCAATCAACTTTAAGTGTATACAATATTTGATGTAAGATATCAGTTAAATTCTCCATTTTAGTAAAGCGTGCAACATAACAGTTTTTACCTCAAACAGAGACATCCAGAGGAGAAAGCATTGTTTCTAGTATCTTAAAGTCCTTTCTGTTCAAGACCTTAGAGATAAGCACCATTTCAGAGAAGTCTCCTTTGAACTCAACAGCAACATTAACTGTAATGGATAGAGTAGCAGAGCTGTGAGGCAAGCAGAATGGGCAGAATTCTCAGTAAGTCCTTCCTGGACCTTTAGCATGGTTGGGGCAAGCAGAATGGGCAGCATTCTCAGTAAGTCCTTCCTGGACCTTTAGCATGGTTGGGGCAGGCAGAATGGGCAGCATTCTCAGTAAGTCCTTCCTGGACCTTTAGCATGGTTGGGGCAAGCAGAATGGGCAGCATTCTCAGTAAGTCCTTCCTGGACCTTTAGCATGGTTGGGGCAAGCAGAATGGGCAGAATTCTCACTAAGTCCTTCCTGGACCTGTAGCATGGTTGGGGCAAGCAGAATGGTCAGCATTCTCAGTAAGTCCTTCCTGGACCTTTAGCATGGTTGTATCAAACACTAATCAAGCTACTCTGGAACCAACTATTGCCCCAATTTTCCATTCATAAAAACAACTGAACTAGTGCCTGTTAAAGACTCCATGTAAAAGCTGTCTTTGAGATCTAAGTACGTGTGCATAATACCAATGTTAAAGCAATATGGAAAATTTTGCATAACAGAAAGACATTCATCCCATATGATGTGTCAAGTTCTCAATGTGACTTCAGAGTTAATACTAAAATTTTACAGGGCGTTCAATCTATCAAAAAATATATTTATATTTAAATGTATTAAATTATACTGAAAATTAGTCTTTTATCTAATATTTCATTGAACGTGACATTCTTTTTGTAATCCACATCACTGTCTAGTTTAGTTACTTCAGCAATCATAGTTTCAAAGATTCCTTAAAATAGCCACAAATGAGATATGAAGCTCCATGGTTACTGGAATCACATAATGTAATTCCCAGTGAGGAGAGTTATAGAACATAACACACATTGGACTTCAATGTCGATGTTTTAGTAAATCAGGGAAGTTAGAAGTCCATATTAGACATATAAAAGTTAGAAAAAAACAGCTCACTTAATAATAGTTACCAAGTGCCTTCTGGTTTATGATTCAGACTCCAAGTGGTACCAGATGTGTATGGTGGACAGGGTGGCAGATAAATAGACAAGCAAGTGAATAGGGAGGGTACTGACTTTGGGTGTCTGTAATTAGAGGTCTAAATCAGGGTCCATATGATACTACAGCCTAGTTGTGCTGGAAGTAGCTAATGTAGGGGAGGTAAACTGGCCCTGGGAACTCCAAATTCTTGTTAAAATTCCTAATCAGACTCCATGAAGTCTCAGATCAGTACATTTTAAAAAGAATGAATGAATAAATAAGTAAATAAAAATACCTGTTAGGGTAAATATAAACAACTTACCTGTTATTTGTACCAGATGGGAGAGGGAAAATCAATTTTTTTCCAACAGAATGACATTGAGTATTTCAACCACTTCAGGAGTAGTTGTTCAAAATATAATAGACTGCACAGTTATTTGTGTGTGCTTTTATTTGGTTACAGTTTGGTGGGTTATTTGTTTCTTTGTTTCATCTGTTTGTGGGTTTGTTTGGGTTTTTTTTTGTTTGTTTTTTTGTCACAGTAAAATTTTTTCTTTTGTATGCAACTTTTTAATAATTTTCAACATAAGCCAAGTGTGGGCACAAGCTTGTTGGTCCAGGTCTTAAGAGGTCGATGAAAAGTCAAGAAATTAAAATCTTCCTTGTGCTACCCAAGCCACAACTGACTTAACAAATAATGCCCATGCCAAGCAGAAACAAGACAGTATTAGAATATACTTCCTCTCTTTTATTACCTGGCTTTTCAAGAAGTTATTTAATGAAAGTATGCGCATTTAGCACTGCTAGGGTGATAGCATAAGGAATGTCCTATGTTTGGTAATACAAGGTAGCAAAGGCACATTAGTGTTAGAGAATTATAGCAGATGAAGCTATAACATGGACAATGGAAAAACACAAGAATTGGCTTAATGGTTAATGCAATAAAATTTTTAAATAAATTATGATCATATTTTAATCTTCAGAAGCTATAAAACAGAGATTTATATGAAATAATGATTATTTAAGATAGAAAACTTTATATGCCCCAGTACAGGGGAATGCCAGGGCCAAAAAGTGGGAATGGGTGGGTAGGGGAGTCGGGGGGAGGGTATGGGGGACTTTTGGGATAGCACTGGAAATGTAATTGAGGAAAATATGTAATAAAAAATATTTTAAAAAGATAGAAAACTATTATTGACTTCTAGAATCCACATATTCACACATGGGCAAAAATGTCTGCATTCATGTTCATAGACACACATAGAGCTGACACATAGAGGAATACTTCCACATTGTTGGTGGGAGTGCAAGCTGGTAAAACCACTTTGGAAATCTCTCCGCTGGTTCCTCAAAATATTGGAAATAGTTCTACCAGAAGACCCAGGTACCACTACTGGGCATATACCCAAAAGATGCTCCAACATATAACAAGAATACATATTCCACTATGTTTATAGCAGCCTTATTTATAATAGCCAGAAGCTGAAAAGAACTCAGATATCTCTCAACAGAGGAATGGATACAGGAAATTTGGTACATTTACACAATTTACTACTCAGCTATTAAAAACAATGAATTCGTGAAATTTGCAGGCAAATAGGTGTAACTGAAAGATACCATTCTGAATGAGATAACCCAGTCACAAAGAACATACATGGTATGTACTCACTGATAAGTAGATATTAGCCCAAAAGCTAAGAATACCCACTATACCATCCACAAATCATATAGAGATTAAGAAGAAGGAAGACCAAAGTGTGGATACTTCAATCCTACAAAATAATGACAGGAGGTAGAGGAAGGGAGGGATCTGGGAGGTAGAGAGGATGCAGAGGGGAAAAAAGGTGCAGGATCAGATATTGGAAGGGACAGGAGAGAAATACAGAAAATCAGAAAATCTAATTATCAGTGTGGGATGAGGAACTGGGGGTAGCCACTAGAAAGTCCCATGCCAGTGGAGCAAGAGGCTCCCAGAACTCAACTGGGATGACTTTTGCCCAAACACCCAAAAAAGTGTAGATAGAAGCTGTAGAAACCATGTCCAGTAATGAGGCATCATCTCCATTTGAGGGCCACACACCTATCTCAGAAAACTTAACCCAGAAATGTTTCTGTCCAAAGGAAAGACATGGACAAAAAATGGAACAGAGACTGAAGGCAAGGCCATCCATAGACTGCCCCACCTAGGCTATCATTTACATTTCAAATGATATTCCCCCTTATGGTTTCCAATCCAAAAATCCTCCATCCCACCCCTTCTCCTCTTTGCCTCTATGAGAGTATTTACTTACTGATGGTATTTATTCCTCCACCCACTCATCTACTCCTGCTTCACTGCTCTAGCATCCCTCTATGCTACAGCATCAAGTCTCCATAGGACCAAGGACCCTTCTCTCATTGATGCCAGATAAGCCCATCCTCTTCTACATATGTAGCTGGAGCCATGGATCGCTCCATGTATACTCCTTGGTTGGTAGTTTAGTCCCTGGAATCTCTGGGTGGGCAGGTTAGTTGATACTTTTCTTCCTATGAGGTTGCAATCCCCTTCAGCTCCTAAAGGACTAACATCCTTCTCCTAGCTCTTCCATTGGGGTGCTCGGGCTCAGTCTGATGGTTATCTGTGAGTATCTACATCTGTATTAGTCAGGTGCTAGTAGAACCTCTAAGAAGACAGCCATACCATACTCCTGTTAGCAAGTTCTTCTTGGCATTAGCAATAGTGTCAGGGTTTGATGTATATATTTCTAAAGCCAGAGCAAATTTGGGATAGTTTTAAGTCTATGGGAATTGGTTATTCTAGTCAGTTAACTGACCTGGAGATAGGTGATGTTGTTCTGCAACTGAGTCCTTACATTTGAGACTGAGCAACTCATTTCAGAAAAAAAATCTCTGTTTTTGAGTTGATATGCTAAGTTCTAGTTTTAATGAAGGTCTGTCAGCTTAATGCATGCAAAAGAAACAAAAACAAAACTACTATATTCTTCTCACTTTTTACTCTATACCCAAGGACAGGGGTAGACAGAGATATAGGATGTGAAAAGTAGAGAAAGAAAAGAATTCTGTAACTAAAAATTTGTATTAATTTAGCACGTGTTCAGCACCTCTATAGTTCAATGTCCATAGTCAACAGAAATGTTATAAACATATCTCCAAAGGCAATGTTCTTTACTTCAATTATGAGCAACATTGGAATTTAACCTGTCATATATTTCCAATAATAATTGTAGATTCATGTACTCTATCAATATTAGAAAGCTCCTTGGCTCTATTTGAATAACCTGGGTAAAGTTCCAAAGTTCCCTAAGTCACATTTACGTAGAAGAAGCCTTTATCTTGATGAGATAACTCACATGCAGGAAGCACGTGCTATGATGGACTAGTTTCCAACCAAGCTATCTTCCAAGACAACTAAGTTTCATTTCCCCTTTCTCATAGTGCTTGAACTACTGAAAAGGGTGATAGTTTAGACTTAAGCAAAGATGACTGAAACAGCATTTAAATCACAGGTGTGTTGGGCCAGTGATCTGTTTTAGTTGGTAGAGTACCTAGCTCTCATGCATGATGCCCTGGTTTAATACCTAGCACCATTAAAAACAAGGCATGACAGCAGGAATAGAAGAACCACGAGGTCTTCATCAGCTTCTTAGCTAATCGGTGATCAGCCTGGGAAATAAAGAAACTGCCTAACACAAAACTAAAATTAAATAATATAACTTACTATATACTCAGGAGTGTCATATACCCTAAGTTCATGAAATACTACCAGCAGATATTTGTTATACTAGAGAAGCCTAGAAAGTTTATATTTGTTCATGTTATTTTATTTGAGGTTATGAAATTGTGGCCCAGCTTTGTTGTTGTTTTGATTTTGTTTTTGGTTTTATGGTAGCCTGCCACTTTCTGTATATTCCAGGCTGGCTTCACAGTCAAAAATACCTTTTCTCTTAGCTCCCCATGGTATGGAAAACGGTCATACACCACCACATTGCCTAATTTAAAAGTTAGTGTTTTATGAAGTTTAAATTTCAATGAACCTTATCTAGCAAAATAAATGTAATGAGTTCAATCCATGAATTGCTTACAAAAATAATTTCTAAGGAATAATGAAATGATTCAGTAGGTAAAGGTGCTTATTACCAAGTCAGAAGACCTGAGTTCAATTCACAGAACACAAAAGGCAAGAGAAAAGAATTGACTTCTGGAGTTTGTCCTCTGACTTCCTTGAATGTACAGTGGCATTTATGCCCCCACCAACAAAAATTAAAAATAATAAATTTAATATATCCTTAAAATTTTCCCAGGTTGAAAAGGCATCAAGATTATTAAACTATAAATGCATAGAAAACTATCGAAACACAATCTTTCTTACATTTTACTTTATTAAAGCAAACACTTGATCAGGAATGTATCTAAATGTGCCTCAGAACTAAGGTCCTATAAAGAAAAACATTGATAAATAGATTAAAAACAGATCTTCATTATTCAAAATACTGCAAGTCAATAGACAATTAACTGAAAAGCTGAAAAAATTCTCGTATCACAATTCTCCCATGAATTTTCCTGGTTTAGTTACTTAAGCTGTGCCTCCTTAGGTTTTCAAATCTCTTATAACATTAAGATACAATAGTATCTATTTGAAAGCATTTCTAAGAAAAAACACAAAGACTCAGAAGGTCTAAATACATTTTCCTAAAGGAGATTGTTACAAGCGTATCTCTAACATCATAGAATATGCATTCAAACACAGTATACATTCTGGTATTAGAAAGAGATTATGTGCATACATACAATTAGTTATGTTGCTTTTGACATGATACTTATAGCTAGTATGTAATTTAAAATGCTTTTAAGGACTGTAATATTATCAGTATATTGACTTTAGAGTTTCTTATTAACTATTGATTGTGATAAACAGGGTAGGCTAAAACATCTTGTCCTTGTTTTTATTACACATTTTTCCTTAAGGTAATGAGTAAAATTTGGTTTTGTCTTATGTTTTGGATTGTGGAAGGGATAGAATTTGAAGCTAAGTTATAGGACAATAGCACAAAATCATGAGTTTAAAATTAAGAGCTTGAAGATTTGTATTAATATTGACTGAATTTATGCTCCTCCTATGTCTTATTTAGTTCTATCCTGGATGTATATAGTTTGGAATACTTTCATGATAATTCCCTTTAAGTTAATCTGAAATAAACTACTGAGATCATTCAAGCAAGACTAATTAAATCTATGTGATAGACTAATAAATATAATCTTTCAGAGGAACCCTCTCTGGACATCATGAGCAATTATTTACTTGACTAAAAATCTATGCATTAAACACAGTCATAGTTTCCTAATGAATTTGTATCTGTTACTGTACAATATTATTGATGTGCTGTCCAAACTTTAGTCCACCAAATAAATGTATCTTTAAATTTTCCTCTTTAAACTGGCTAACGTTTTACCAATTTTGTAGATTTTTTTTCTCAAAAAAATCAACTATAATTTCATTGATTCTTTGTAAAAATTTTGTTTCTATTTTATTGATTTCTACCCAAAAATTGATCTTTTGTTCCTATCAACCCATTTTGAGTATAATCTCAAATGAGTTTTTCTAGAACTTTCAACTGTTCCATAAAGCTATTTACATGATATTTGTGTAGTGATTTTTGGTAAGCACTTAATGTGATAAACTTGTCTCAAGAACATCTTCATTGTGTCCCAAAGGACTGATGATTTCATTTCGGCTTAAGTATAACAAGGTCTTTATTCATTTTTTATTACTTTTATTTTTTACAGTCCAGCATTTACCCCATCCTGGTCTGCCCTCCCACAGTTCAACATCCCATTCCTCTTCCCCCAGTCTTTAAGAGAATGGCCTATATCCACACCATGCCTGCTTCTCACTGGGGCCTCACTTCTCTCATGAGTTAGGCACATCTATCTTCTCTCACTGAGGCTAGATCAGGCAGTCTTCTGTTGTACATGTGTCAGGGGTCCTCGGACCAGATCATGTATGCTGCCTGGTTGATAGCTCAGTGTCTGAGAGACCATGGGTGTCAGGGTTAGTTGAGATTGCTGGTCTTCCTATGGGGTCACACTCCTCCTCAGCTTCTTCCAGCCTTCTCAGAATTCAACCACAGGGTTCCCCAACTTCAGTCCATTGGTTGGATGTAAGTATCTGCTCTGCATCTTTCTCAGTCAGCTTATTGTTGAACCTCTCAGAGGACAGTCATACTAGGCTCCTGTCTGTAAGCACACCATAGCTTCAGTAATAGTGTCAGCCTTGGAGCCTCCCCTTGAGATGGATCACAGGTTGGACCAGTCACTGGTCCTCCTTTCACTCATTTCTTCTGTTTTTGTCCTTGCAGTTCTTTTAGACGGGAACAATTCTGGTCAGTGTTTTTGACTGTGGAATGGCAACCTCATCTCTTCACCTGATATCCTGTCTTTCCACCAGAGGTGGAAAGTTTCCTCTCCGCACTGTAGGGCATTTCATCTAAGGTTCCTCCCTTTGACAGTTGCTCACCTCCCAGGTTTCTGGTACATTCTAAAGGGACTCCCCACCTTTAAACCTCCCCCCATTAGGTAGCGAAATTCCACTGTTTCTGCTGACCCTCAGGGCTCCTCTTCTGTTCTGCCCCAATACCTGATCATGTTCCCCTTTCTTCTCCCCATTACCCTCCTCCCTCCCACCCAGGTCACTCCCTCCTGCTGTCTCATGTAATTGCTTTCTTCTCCCTCCCAAGTGGGACTGAAGAATCCTCACTTGGGAGCTTCTGCTTGTTAACCTTCCTGAGTTCTGTGTATTCTTGGTATTCTGTACTTTTTTTGGATAATAACCACTTATTAGTGAATACATATCATCAATATCTGTTTAGATCTGTTACCCCACTCAGAATATTTTTTCTAGTTCCATCCATTTGGAAAACTCATGATGACCTTGTTCTTAATAGGTGAATAGTATTCCACTGTGTAAATGAACCACAGCCATACCAGTTTATATCCTGTTTACACTACTTGGGATAATTTTTTTCCATTTTTTTACCTTACGATGATATTTGTCTTTGATAGTAAGGTAATGTTTCTTGGAACCCAAAAGAAGATGGATTCTGTTTCCTAACTCAGTCTGATATTATCTGTTTTTATTTGAGAATTGAGACCACTAATATTGAGTTATTGATGAGTGGTTTTCATTAGTTCCTATTGTTTTGTTGTGGTTGTGTGGGTTTTTTCTTCTCTTCTGGTTGTCTGTTCTTTGACTATTTGTTCTTTCTGTTCTCTAGTAGTGTTATAAAAAGTGCACTTCTCATTGTCAGTATATCTTTCAGTCAGAGTCACCTTATGCCTAACTCTTTATATTTTGAAAAGATTATCTACATTTCTGTGTATGTAAATGTTAATCAAACATCAGATTTAGGTCATAAAATGTTATCCAATTAGAAATGAGTAAAGGGAATGTATATCAATATCTGAAGCATATTTAAAAAAAATACGGCCGGGCGTTGGTGGCTCACACCTTTAATCCCAGCACTCAGGAGGCAGAGGCAGGCGGATTTCTGAGTTCGAGGTCTACAGAGTGAGTTCCAGGATAGCCAGGGCTACACAGAGAAACCCTGTCTCGAAAAACAAAAAAAAAAAAAAAAAAAATACTTCCCAGCTTCTCTGATAATCAATTAAGTGCAGCTTATTAATAATAGAGTTACTCAAGATTAGGATGGAGTTAGTAAAAAGTCTTCAAAAGAACATGAAATAAAGTAAAAATTGTATTCTTTCCATTCCTATAAAAGTTGAGGCGGCTGGTAATGGTGGCTTACACCACTAAGTAATCTGAAGGCAGAGGCAAATATATTTTGTTAGTGCAAAGAAAAAGTCAACTTTATAAACATAGTGAGCTCAAATCTAGCCAGGACTATTTAGAGAAGATCAGCCTGGCCCCAGAAGAAAACCTACCACTATTATTCTCTTAAAGGAACAAGGCAATACAATGACTTCCAGTGACATTTCTATACCCATATATTGAAAGCTCTTCATCAGAAAACCATCTGCTTGCAGTGGAAATTAAAACAGTGACTCACAACTAGACAATATCACATGAGTAAGGGAGTTTGGAGTACTTAGCCCTAAACAGGGTGTTTTTATTAAATCCCTCCCTTCAGATCTCTGAGATTTAGGTAGAAGATGAGGCAAAAAATTTGTAAGATGAAGAGGTGATGGCTGACTCTATAGAAAGTGTCTTTCAGGAACTTGTTAAACAAATATTCACCTAAGACTAATTCAGTCCATGTCTGTCAACAATATCAACTGATTCCTAGATTAAGTTTATTTACAAAACTATTTTCTTTTAGTCACTCCCTCTTAAACATCAATTATTAAGCACCGGTTTTGAAATAAAATCATCTTGCTCCAGTTTCTATTACCTTTCAAATTAACCATCATTACCTGGACCTGTTTTCTGAATTTCACATAAAGCCTTATACATAGATCCATTGTAATCAGAAATTCAAGAAATAAATAAATAAAAGGAGAGAATAAATATGAGGAAAGACTAAAGATCTCCTTTTTTGGTTCATTACATCAGGTAATGGAGTGAAAGAAGAGAAAAATGTGACACCGGCACTTCCAATGTCACCTTCCTAAGCTTAACAGAGCAGTAATAGTGGCCTTCCTACCTCTCAACTTATAATATAGTTTGCCAGAAAAAGTTAAGAACAGACGTAAAACACCTTGAAGGTGAATTACTATCTGTACAGGAAATTGAGGATAATAAGCACAGTGCGATGATGTTTTAGTATTGCACTGGTCATTAGGAAATGAATATTTTGCAGGGATGAGAATTTGTCTCAGTAGTAGCATGTACAAGGCACTGTGCTGGATCATAAAGAGTGAATATTTATAAATTCAAAATTGTAATCTAATGATGCCAGACTGTTTACTTGTGTCTCAATTTAAGGTGACTTACTGTGGTTATAAACAATTATTACAGTTATATATGCAAGAATATGACTATCATAATAATGATAGTAGCCATTAAATTTTTGTCAATATTTATCATTTTGACAGATTCCAAATAGTTTGGGAAATTTAATTGCAGTTAAGAAAATATCTAGTCTGATTACAAAGGGTAAGAAATACCTGAAGTTTTGGGTTCCTGAATCATTAATTGACAAGCAACCTCCATGTTTATAGGCAGCAAGTCGTTAAGATTTGCTTAAAATAGACCAAATATACTATGTCAGAACTGTCTATGATTTCATCAAAACCAGCCTTCCAGGCACCAACCATAATGTTTCAAAACCATGAAGCCAGCACATCCCAGATCTGCATCTTCGTCAGATTCCTAGGCAAGTTTTGTTGCAAAACCCCAGGAGACTCTCTCTACTTAGAAAATTCCGGTGCTTGTCCAGTTAAGAGTCTGTTAAGGCCACTTAGCTCTCAGTGACAATGCCAGTGACTGTCATCTACAAAGAAAACTGTGTGACAAAGTAATGCACACTGTCTTCAAAGATATCTCTCTCTTTCATAACTAAATTATGAAAACTTACCTGGGAATCATTTAACATTGATTTTTTAAAAATTTAATTGTATTTTTTGCTATGACTTCGAAGGACTTACTGAAAAAACTGAGAGAAGAAACAATTCCTTCTTGAAACCTCACAGTAATATATGTTTCCTATTCGACACCTTTCAAAGTCCTCTTTCCCCATAACTTTCTGACTCTGTTTTACTGTATGCTGTACGAGTTTCTCATTTTTTTGTATTTCCTACATTGTTGCAAAATGATCAATCCAATTTCACGTGATAACCTTATCAAACTTTATGACATAACTTTCATTCCTGTTTTGTAGAAAAGGATTGGAGCTAAGTCTGTCTTCTTTTTATAACAATCCACACTGTAACATTTTCCTGGGCTGGTTTTAAATTGATCTTTGACCAGCTGGCAAATTGTATGATAATTGCTATCATAAAACTCTCTAGATAGCACAGACAACTGTGGGGCAGCCTTTCTCCACGTGAGGCAAAACGTGCTTTCAGGTAACATAAGTGCTAATTCAAACAAAAGTATCAGAACAAAATACAAAATCACATGACAAGTATGGTATCTACTCACCAGGTCTACTAAGCGAAAATCAATTTAGTTCCTTATTCTATCCTTTCTTTCTTTCTTTAATAGCAAAGAAAAGCACTAAACACTGGTATGCACAGTAAAATTGATACCACAAGATGATACCATTTACTGAAAAGCACATTAATGACCCAAGACAGCTAGTGTATTTCAGATGGAGAGTGTTCCAGGAAGTAGCAAAGGGTCACCAGGATATTTATGTGGTGCTATTTTAAAATGGACTAAATTATTGATATGACCTAATTTCTTTCAAAATATTTTAGAAACAAAATGCTTTCAAAACTGTAGAATTGTTGCAGTAAGCTAAATTCTTTAATGATAATGGAAATAATTAAACACCTATAATTAAAATATGACAAAGCTACTAACTAAAACTAGCATATATAATTGAGTATAATTTCAAAAATAAAAACATTATTTATACAGAATCATTACTAAATCAGATAGGCTTACTATTTTATTTTTACTTGTAGATAATGAGTTTACAGTTATGCTATTTGTATTATAAAAGTACTTTCCAATCCCAAAAGGGTTTTTTTTTTATCTTTGAGATTTTTATGTAATTACTTTATTTCCCACTTCTATTTCCTTCTTTTAATCCCTCCCTCACACATACCTCTCCTTAATCTTTTTTATAGTCATGTTCTCTTTTTCCTTAATTTTTGTTACATACATATGCATGTTTATCTATTTTGAAAGTATATATGTATATTCCCAAATGAATAAATACACCTTGCTAGGTCTGTATGTTACTTAAATGTATATGTTCTCAGGTTGGATAAATAGGCATTATGTAACCAAATGGTGTATTCTTCCTTCAGGAAAACTATTACTCTTCCTTCCGCATTCCATATTTGTCCTGTCTGTAGTTCTTTGTGGAGGGATGATACATCCTGGGTCTTTACCCTTCCACTTTAGCACATCTATTGTTACTGTTTTTGTACAGTTCATGTTTGGTCAGTTGTGTTGATGAGGCTTCATGAGTGTGTATTCTGATATTACTAGGTGACACAGTCTCCCAATCCTCTGATTTTTAGAATCTTTCTGCTCCATGTTCCATAATGAACCCTGAGCTTTACATGTAGAAGTTAAGAGTAGATGGGCTGAACTCTACAACTTTCTGTTTTGGTTGGTTGTCCTTTTCTTTAATGGTGTCTGTTGTAAAGAGAAAGCTTCATGATTAAGAGTGAGGACTACATTTATCTGTGTGTACAAGAAGAAATATTTAGTTAGGGATTATGTCCTTAGTAAAGAGGCAGATGCTTTTGTTTGTTCAGCGTAGTTAATTTTGTTTTGAGGCATTATCTCACACAGCTCAATATGACTTCCAATTCACTCTGTAGATAAGACGAGTTCTGCTCTCCAATCCTCCAATAAAGTGCTTGGAATTGAGGATGTCCCCAACACACCTGGCTTCAAAGCACAAAGACATGTTTCCCATGTTTATTCATTATGATTTTGTTCCTTTTAAATAACCTGCAATACATATGTGTAAATAACTGCATATGTAACTGGGGTGTAGCTGATATAGTTACAGTCTCCTTTAGAAAAACTTACTTGGTCAGATCAGGCAAAGGCAGGCACAGGTATATGTTTTATTCAAATTTAGGACTCAGTTTTCCCTTCTTCAGCATTCATTTCCTGGTGTAAAAGTTCTAATGGAATGTGAATAATCACATGTCCTCCCTTCTAGACCATATCTTTTAATTCACCAGTGAACCAGTTCTTTAGTCATACCTTCCTGCAGTCAAATTTAGTTTCCTCTGCTTCTGCTGTAACACCCAAAGGTACCTGAGAAAGATATAGTCACTCTTCAGGCTTAAAGAGAATAAAATATCTTCACTTTCTATGGTTTTAAAATGTACAACAGCAAGAATTCTCTGTCATAGTTTAAAGTCATCAGAAGGCCAGGAGACCTAAATGGTGGCAGGTAAATCATAACAGGATCTGGATAGCTCCATTTAGGGGCTTATTCCTTTTGTATTGATGTGTCATTGGCTACGGTGGTATGAGTACAGAAAGAAAATGCATAGTTGAAATCAGCTTTTAATTAATTAGTGGTTATCATTGATTTTTAACACTGGTTTATATTGAAGAATTGTGTCATAATAATTGTAATCAAAACCAATTTAGGGTATTGCCATTGCCCTGAGTTTCCTCCAACTATTTGAAAGCTAATTTTATTTGCTGACAACACCATAAACTTCATATTCTTCAGACACAGGCTTTGGAAGAATTAAACTGGATCAGTTATGGAAGCCTCCACCCAAAGAGGTGACTCTAACAGAATTTGAAGATGTTATGCAAGATGAAGGAGAAGAAAATCAATCAATATATCTTGTACAGATATAAGATTCCAAAACCACAAAGCTGACCATTAGTGCAAGGTATCCTAAAAGATGGAGAGGAATCACTTACTAGCATTGGAATAACCAATAGACATGTATTTAGACTTACAGTCTGGTCTGCTAAACAGAATGGAATTCTTGCTTAGTACCTAACCACCTCCCTATGGTCAGTGAACTCACTCTTCCATCCTTTATAAACCATTATCATTCCTAACTGAATTCTAAATTTAAACATAAATATCTTTTTACAAATGTAGCTCTCACCCTTATTAAAAGCACTTTAATTGCAGCATGCAAACTGTTCAAAATGCAGTGAATTTTTAGATGTCAAGCCCCAAATAATACATCTAAATACAATCTTTACAACTATGGCTCAAGGAATATCCTAGAATAGGATGCCGAAAGATTGTAAGAGCCAGAGGAACAGGAAGTTTGCTGAAAGATTGTGTGTTCTAGAAATGACAGGGAAGCTGCACCCATGATTGCCACTATATGCTTGCCTAAATCAGAACTAGACAAACATCACTCAATAAGCCAACATAAAATGTGAAGATCTCACGAGGAACCATTACTAGATTAAGAACTTCAGGGATTCATGGGTTATGAGAAACAGAGAAATAGTCTTTTCGAAGGAAGAGCCCTTAATTGATCATCATACCACCAAACACCAAGAAATCATCCTTATAAACATACATGTATAATGCAAAATGGACTCAGCAGCAGCTAGTATTTAGCACGTGTGTGTGTGTGTGTGTACAAGTAAAGAAGAGGTCATCAACTGGAGAAGGAATTGGGTAGAACACGGATGAAGTTCAGAAGGGAAAAATGATATAAATTCAGTATTTATTTAATTAAAAATAATATATAACATTTTTAAAAAATAAATACAGAAATACTGGTCTTATACATGCTACTATAACTGCTTTTATTTCATGTGTTACTTCTCTGTTCTATTTTTTTTCTTGAGATTAAATCTTCACTACTGTTCATATTTGAAATTTTATTTTTAGTCCAATTTCCACTTTTATATCTTCAATCTCTGATCCTCTAGTCACTGAAACTTTCATTTTTTTTCTCCTTATATTAAACATTTTCCATTTTCTGGTTTTGTTTTATGGGTAGAATTTTCAATGTGTTGGTAAAGAGGAGTTTTCATGTCTTTTTTTTATCTTTCAAGGTTTATGAGTGCCTCTGTGAGCATTATTTTTCATGCCAACTTTGTCATAAAATTAAACCATTCCATTTCTCTTGCTTGAATGCTGACCACCATTTATAACATTCTTACATTCAGTCTCAAAATTTTTCTCGTCTTTTGATGTTGAATGGTTTACATTTGTCACCTAAACATTTTATATCATATCACATCTCAAATAATATCAACGTATCACTATGTTAGAAGGGAGTATTTCATTAAAATTGTCTTTTCCTGATACTGTTGATTTCTTGGAGAAGAATGGAAACTATTCTCCCTCCAACAGGGTAGAGGTAGGGGTTCAACTTATCCATAGGTTCTCCATTGTAGCCTAGATTGAACATAAATTCATGGTCATGTTCTCAACTTCCTATGCTACAACAGACACATAACAATGTAATTCTCCAATTTGTTTTTGTGATTCTATAGAGAAGATCAAATTGAAATAATATCCCAAGGAATTAATGAAGCTAATTCAACAAATATCAGTAAAATTTACCAAGAATTCAATGTTAACTAAAGAAAAATTTGGGATATATTTTTCTCCTTGTACATTGTCATTAAAATATCAATTCAAAATAGTGATACAATATTTTGAACCACTCAAAAATATATAATACATATCACTGTATTTTTTTCTGCTGGAATTTTTGTTATCAAAAAGTAAACCATTACCAATACATTGAGTACTGGAGAACAAAGGATTAAAAAGACTCATCTCAGTTGAAAGGACAAAGCCCAAAGATAACTTTCACATGTCAGAAAGTACCCCTTAAATGTCAGTAAGATACGATGTTTGAATCATTTGAAGCCAAATACCAAATTACTTTTGTAAATTTGGCTTTGTTACTCATATACAATTTGACCTTAGATAACCTAAATTTCTCTACTTCCTGAGTTGTAACATAATGTACTATTAACAACTCTATCTCAACTATCAAGTTCGCTTTAAAAACTTTATGATTTTATGATCCAGGTCTACTTATTATAACTTACCTCTTTGTGTTAAATTCCAAGGGTCAAACATCTACCACTCATAGAACATGTTAGACTGCCATATCGCAATCATATGTAGTTCTATTTACCACGCTGCTACTTCACCTTAATGCTACTTCCAGCACCTTTGCTTTACAGCTCTAGCAGCACCAAACACTCACAATTCACATGCACAGTTGTCTCTTTGACCTGACTCCAAACTACCTTACTCATAGTGAAGTAAACTCATAGTTCTTTTCCCCACTTTCATCTTCCCAGCATTCTTTGGCCCACAACTACAGACTATGTAATTTCTTTTTATGTTACTTTACCTATTAGCACACTAAAGGTCCAAATCAACAATTCCTGAACGGCAGTGGTGTGTGTGTGTGTGTGTGTGTGTTTCCCGTACCACTAAATTTGTTGAGAATACAAGAATGTCAATCAATCACTCAACCTGTCACATTTTTATGAATTTCTCTTAAGTAATTATGTTTGATTTCTCCTGCTATCCTTACCCTAAGACAAAATTTCAAAGGTCAGAAACTCAATGTTTAATAAATTAGTGAAATAAACTAGTTTAATAAACTAGTCAGGCAAAGACCAGTAAGTTTTTTCAAAAATTTAATACTGTTGGAAAAGGATTAGGATACATGGTTATTCTCTGCAAATTATAACTAAAAAAACAGTTCATATAATTTGAGCCTATCAAAGAATATTTATTACACAAATGTTTTCTCTTGGACTTCTTTTCTTCTGTTTGACTCTTCTAACTTCGAAGTGTTGGGTTTTATTTTTTCTTGTTTTGCTATGTTTGGTTTACTCTTAGAATCTTAGAAATCTGGTTTGTTTGTTTGTTTGTTTGTTTTTTGGTTTTTTTATTGTTTTGTTCTGTTTTGTTTTATGAGAGACAGAAAGAGAGTCAACCCAAATGGAAGCGGTTGGTGGTGGGGAGGAACTGGGAAGCATAGATGAAGGGCAAAATGAAATCAGGATATATTATATGAGAAAGGAATTTCTTTTCAATAAAATTTTAAAAAATATATGCCAAATGGAAATTGCATTATATCTGTCTTTAAAGTCACTGCCAATCACCAAGTTCTTCTAGGCATAAAATTTCCACTGAGTCACATAAATGTAGGTCCTCAGAGTTCTGGTTCATCGACTTTTTATTGGTTTGAATCTTTTAGAGATTTCTAATTTAAAATGAGCCGTTAAAAATGCTCCTTCTTCTTTACTGTGAAAGTCTTGGACGATATTCCCCTAACTATATACTGTTTACTTACTTCCCATCCAAATTTACTACTGACCCTTGAAATATAATATTCCCAAATTTAATTTCTTTTCTTAAGTTAGCTCATTCTCCCATAAGCCCTTGTTACTATAATTCTCGTGAAAGTAATAATTCATTCCTTTCCTGTTATTTAACACAAAA
Source organism: Mus caroli (assembly GCF_978045245.1). NCBI lineage: Eukaryota > Metazoa > Chordata > Mammalia > Rodentia > Muridae > Mus > Mus caroli. The sequence continues at coordinate 89,357,971 of NW_028227258.1, read as the reverse complement.
TATTTCCTCCAATAGTCCAATATAATATCTTCCTGTATTTCTACTGCTATTCAACACCGATCAAAACATTCATAAAAGAAAAGCAAACATCAATCAAAAACTCAAGAGGAAGTGGATTTGAAATAAGGTCATAAGGAACTGGTATTAGAGAAGCTTGCCCAGAGAATTAAGATGGAAGGAACTAAACTAAATATATTTTACATTTATTTTAAGATAAAGAATTTGGGGAATACAGTGACAGTTTCAGAAGTAAAGATCATCGCTATTGACTTATTCTGCTTGGGGCATATGTCTCATGTTGACAGAACTGAGCAAAAACAAACAAACAAACAAACAAACAAACAGAAAAACATGGAACTTCAGAGACACCATCTATCTAAATTTCTGAAGCTCCTAGTTGATGTGAAACTTGTTTGGACCTCATTTTCATAAAGCTAGATTAGATAGATAGATAGATAGATAGATAGATAGATAGATAGATAGATAGATAGATAGATAGATAGATGATAGAGGCATATTCTTTACTCTCTATATATGTATGAATATACATATAATCAGTATATAAGTACATGCCACATGCTTTAGGTGCCAGCAGAGGTCAAAGAATGATATTTTATCAACTGGAGCTGGAGTTCTAGATATTGGTCATCCAACTGTCTTAGGTGCTGGTAATGTCATTTGTGTCCTCTGGAAAAGAAGAGGATACTCTTATCTACTAAAACATCTCTACAGCCTATTAATAAGTGATTATAGTTATCTTTAAAATTATCATAATTGTATTAAATGAAATAAATATGCTCTGAACAGAATTTAATTCAATCTAGATAAATACCAAACCACATAAAGATGAATAAGTATTTATTTATACCCACCTCCCCTCCTATCTGAATTCACTATCAGTCTCCCATTAGAAAAGAACAGATTTCTAAGAGCTAACAACCAAGCATAATAAAAATAAGATAAAACAAAAAAACTATCACATCAATGTTAGACAAGATAGAAAAACAAAATAAATGACCAAAAAGAATGACCCAAAGAATCAGATTTGTACTAGTTTACACACTCAGGAGCCCCTCCTCCACCCCCCCCCCAAAAAAAAACCCACTAAACTGGAGAAGTCATAATACATGTGCAGAGGCCCTGCATGTTGGCTCAGTGTCTATGAGCTCATAATACACTTTGACAGGTTGATTTAGAGACTGCTTTTTCTTGTTTTACTCCTTCCCTTCTAGCTTTTAATTCCTTCTCATGCTTTTCCTCCTGGCAGTTTCCCCTTCCTCCTCTCCTCCCACTTTCTACAGATGCCCCACCTACTTTCTCCCACAGACCCACTAAGCCTTCCTTTTCTTTTCCAGAAGAGAGATGGCCTCCCAGGAATCCCAAACTCTGCATAACAATAACCAGGCCCCTTAACTCAGTCTGCCACCTCTTTTGGGAGAGTGGGTGTGTGCTGGGGGGGGGGGGGGGGGCTTTAGCCCTGCGAGAAGGAAGAATTTGATGGAGGCATCCCATTTAGACCTGAATATTAAGGAAGTTTCTCACCCTCTGTACATTGTAGGTTTGATGGTCTCTGTATTTAATCTTCATGAATAAATTCACCAGTTAATTGAATACTTCTTTGTATGATTTTCTTCCAACTTGTGAAATAATCTTTAAGATGAAATAGCTTTAAACATGTATGTTTACTAAATCTCAACTATTTTCCAAATATATGCTATATGAAAATCAAAGTCAAATAAAATAATTTCTGTGGGCTTCAAAACTCAGTATCTAACATAAGAAAATAGCCAGATCCCTTCACCTCTGCTATGGCCGTATTCACAAAGCTATATGAGCTCCATTGGATTCAAAGCTATAATACAAAAATATTATCCATGCAAAAGTGAGATTATCCACTCATTCCCTAACAAAATAAACAATGGTATTTGAAAACTTGCTGAGTTACAGTAAACCAAAGGCATATATTTCATATTTTTATAAATTATTTTCTTCTTTTTTTAAATTAAAATTTCTGATTAAATTATAAATATATCAGCCCTCTTCCATGCCCTCCCTCCAACTCCTCACATATCTCCCTCTCACTTCCCCTAAAACTGGTGGTAGCCTCTTTTGATTATTATTTTCACATAAATATAAGTACATGAATATATAAATACAACATGCTGAGTATACCTATTGATAATATACCTATTGATAATATACTTTTGAGGTCTCGTTTAGGCACAGTGTCTAGAATGGCATGATACCTCGAAAGAAGGAAGAGTGGAACTCATGACTTGGCAGAAACTACAGTAGATAGGGTCAGGATCATGTGTCAGCCTATATTGCTGCTTGCAGTGTGATCATGGTGCACCATTGAGAAAACACACGGCCTTGCAACTACAAGATTCAGCCTATTATTGCCAAGATTATTGTCTAGTGTTACTCTGCGTGTATGATTTCAGGGCTGAAAACTGTGCTTTTAGTAGCTAATAAGAGGATTCATCCATAAAAGAAGCTAATTATTCTTCTCTCAATAGTCATTAGTTGCCTATAGTTCCTTGTCTGGGTAAGGGGGCCAATGAGATTTTCTCCTTCTGCATTAGTATACCTATTGATAATATAATTTTCAGGTCTTGCTTAGGCGCAATGTCTAGCATGGCATGATAACTCTAACTTTGGAAGAGTGGAACTCATGTCTTGGCAGCAACAAACAGCTGTCTAATTGCATATTGGGGGAGGGGTGGCATATTGGGGGAGGGGTGGCATATTGGGGGAGGGGTGGCATATTGGGGGAGGGGTGGGATTTGTAGATACACAGAATTGTGCATCTTAGAAGAGACTCTACTACCATCACTTTACTAAACCAGAATAATTCCTAACTGAACTTTAAGACATATTCGCCCACAGAGAAGTGGAGGTCATACGCCTCTACAAAGAAAGTTTTGTTTACAGCAAACAGCAACCATAACAAAAAAAATTAAAAATCACAGAAATTCATAATGCAGATAATGGGTTGTCCAGAGCCATTCCCAATGAATATATCCTTAATACAGGTTGTGTATGCTATTTTGCAGTAGTACCAAGTGGAAGAGTTTTCCTGCATGAAGTCATCTATTGAAACTTATGTTTCCCTGTGTTTTAATAAACTATTTCATAAAAAGAAAAGTAAAAAATAAAAATGTAGTTAATAATAAACCCTATCCACTTGAAATATAATCCAAGTTCTTTATTTATATGCAGACTTTTTAAGAGATGCTATTAATACTCTATAATATTCTGCTGAACAAAGTCCTTGTTTTATATGATCATCATACCTTTTAGGCTTTTCACATCGTATATTTAATTAATAGTTAATTAGGTGATAAACTTAAGTACAAGGGTATATACCTGCTGATGCAGAAAAAATGATTTTAATTTGCCTAAAGAAATTTGCTAAGAAAGATGGTGGCTGCATAAAATCCTCCAGAAATTAATCTCTATAGACATACAAAGATGAAATCACTTACCATATTACCACCAAAACAGTGGAGGAAAATAGATGAGAGACACCATGCTTGATATTAGGAAAAGACTATTTAAGAATATATGACTGATAGAGCACTCTCCATTAAATCATTCATCCATAAACAAGCAAATTCCACTTTGGGTAAAAGACGCCTAACAAATTTTCAAGTTGAAATCTAGTATAGGACATATGATGTACAACCAGTAACCAGCAATAATCTCACAATTCCCATCTCCAGATTAGTATCTACAGACTGGATCGATAGAACACAGGTAGATTAATCAGCAGGGAGAAAGAACTTTAATCCTCACCAAACTGAGGCACCATTGTAAAATATGGAAAGTGCCCTCTTATGAGCAGGGCAGAAGAAATGGCCTACAGCTTTGTTTCAGAGCCCAATGTCAAGCCCTGCAGTGAAGAAATTAAATATCTAAAAGAAACACAAGAAAGAAGCACAAAAATAGCACATGGTCATCTCCCTGGCTAGGACAAGAAGATATGAACAGAGAATATGGGCCGTCTATTGGTTCAGCCCATAGTAACCTAGAAAATTAGATAGGCTCACATTACACCAATCTCTGTCCAGTTTTTTCCATGTCTATACTTAAAAGAAATCTAGACAAAGGACATAGATTTTTCTAACGTGGTAACCACTCACAATCTCTGGAGTCTTTCTCTCTTTCTCTCTCTCTCTTTCTCTACCCTCCCCCAATTTTCCAGTATGCTTTATATTTTCTTAATAAAGGCTAATTCCACTTTAAATACTCTCGGCTAACTCTGTATCTTTACATTTCATTGAAATAAAAAAAAAAAAACAAACTCAGATTCACACTCTCAGTTTATTGTTTGGTTACATTTGAATATGACATATTTTAGGTCAGCTGAGTCTCTGAAAAAAGAAAAAACTCATCCTTCTAAAACTTCTAAGCAACTACCTGATTAATATATTATGTATAGTACACATGTTTCAAATATCAGTACATGGTACCCCAATGAAATATTAATTTTTATCTTTTCTGTAAAATTAAATACAATATAAAAAATCAAAATTGTCACTATAGTAATAATTTTTTTCATTTTCTATAAAGTTTTTAATTATTTCATTCTGTCTTTGGTTATGGTGATCAACATATTTTTTTGAGTTTAATAGTCACAAGTTCTATAAGTTATATGTTAGTATTTCACATGTATTATAGTGCTAAATGTTGCCGTGGAAAACACAATCTATTATTTCACTTTCTTCCTCAAAAAACAATGAAGTCTATTCAGTTTTTTAAATACGTATGTATTTATGTCTGCCTGTATGTATGTATGTATGTGTATGTATGTATGCATGTAATGTATATCTTAGGACTTCTCAATTGTCATAATGCTGTGCTCTTTAATGTCTTGTGATCATCCCCAACAGTTAAATTAATTTCATTGTTACTTCATAAATAAATTTAATTTTGCTATTGTTGTAAATAACAATTATTTGAACCCCCATATGTGTGTGTGTGTATACACACACATTATATATATATATATATATATATATATATATATATATGTATATATGTATTCCAAAAATAAACAACTAAAACATTTAAGTTATACAACAATTTTTTCTCATTTTCTTCTATTTCTCCCTCCTTCCTCCTACTCTTCTCCCTTTCCATTCTTCTTCATGATTATCTAAAGTTACATACTTCCACAGACAAAACTTTGGATTAAAAAAATCAGCGTGGACTCTGCATATAGTTACTTTTTCATAAAGTGTGTGGAAAAGGTGTGGTGGTTTAAATGAGAATGGCCAACAAAGGCTGATATATTTAAATGCTTATTTACAAGTTGGTTGACCTTATAAGAAGAATTAAGATGTGAGCTTTGTTAGAAGAATGTCACTAGGAGTGGGCTTTGTGGTTTCAGAAGCCTAACTCAGACACCATCTCATTTATTATCTTCTTTCATCTTTCAGATACAATAAAAACCATAATCTACCCTTCTAGTGCCATGCTCACATGTCTGGCACCATGCTCCCTATGATGAGCCTGGACTAACTAATCATATGAAAGCAAGCAAGGCACACATTAAATGCTTTCTTTTAAGTGTTGCATTGCAATGGTGCCACAAAGCTTTTGGGAATAACCAAGTTGAGTAAAGACCCACTCCAAGAGATGGAATACATATTCAACATCACCCAAGTGTCCAAGAATTTGAGAATAGACAGTCCTGAGACCTAAAGTAAAATGAAACACTACGGCTTTGCTGAAGAATCATAGCAGTATAATAACTCCTAGTGATTTTCTTCTGTACCTAAAAATCTGCGCCTTGCTCAGTCACCATCAGAGAATCATCTTATGGCTGATGGGAACAAATACAAAGACCTACAGCAAGACAATAAAGAGAGAGTAAGAGAGCTTGGAACACTCAGCCTTGAAGAGAGGTCTCCAACAAATCTCTCCACTCAAGTATCAGGAACCCTGCAGAAGAGGAGAAAAGAATGTAAGAATGTGGGAGAGGGGCTGGAGGACACCAAGGAAACAAGGCCTTCTCAATACAGCACAACCTATACTCATGAACTCATAGAGACTGTGGCAACCTGCACAGTTCAGCAGCAGATGGTATTCTACAGATAAAAGCAGAAGTGGACACATGTGCCCATCCCTAATCTAGGTGCTATCGCCAATGGTTAACCACTTGAAACCAAAAAATTAGTTTTCTCTATGCAAGTTTCACTGGAGAAACAAAAACTCAGAAGGGTAGTCCTATACCCAGCAGTAGATGGCCAACACAGAACAAACTCAAATGAATATTCAGAAGTTCATTGTCTCCTAATGTTAAGTTGGAACTTTTTCCCCCCATATAGGCCTTTTAAGTATGTATGGTGGCTTCTGGTTTTGTATGAGATTCCTGTGTGGGGGAACATGTGTATCTCTGTGTCTATATGTATTGAGTATTTTCTTTGTCTCTTCTTGTTTGGTTGTTTTAACATACTCTGATTTAACTTATTTTATTTTAGTATTATTATTGATAGGCCTGTTTTATTTCTAACTAGAGTCAGAAAAGTCATGGTTCCAGATGCAAGGGGAGGTATAGAGGAACTGTGAGGAGTAGGGGGACAGAAAACTGTAATCAGAATATATTGCATGAAAATTTCTATTCTAAATAAAAAAATAACTCAAAAAAAAGAAATGTGTTGCCTTGGTTATAATTTAATTTTTATTCTCTAGATGTAATTGTCATCTCAGAGGCTTATTGGTGAATAAGCTCATACTTTCTAGTTCTTTCTGAACTGTGTCTGGGTGGTTCAACTCAGCCGTTCTGGCTTCACCTTTCTAAAATGACTGATTCAACCTGGCTGCTCTTAGTTTCTTATGGATTTGCTCTGCTTGGCCTCAAACTAATTCTGGCAATTTGTTCAGATCTGGCTCTTTTTTTTCTATGGCTTCAATTGCCTTTGCTGATCTTCACTGAACTGCCTGAACTAGGAAAGAAACTCAGCTCCATTGGACTGCACTCACTGTAGGGACTCCTTTCTCATTCTCTCTCTCTCTCCCCCCTCCCCCCTCCTCCCTTCCCTTCTCCCCTCTCTCCCCCCTCTTTCTTCTCTCCCCTCTGTCCCCTCTCCCCTCTGTCCCCTCTTCCATCTCCCCCCCCTCTCTCTCTCAAATAGCTTCTCTTTTTCTGTGCTGTTCATGTGAGAGTTGGGAGTATCCTATCTCTGACTTATTCTGACAATTTTTTCTCTGATTCATCACCTTGTCTGCTTATCATTTAGACATCACTTTCACTCAAATGGCTGCTTCCTTCTACAAATTAATTATACTTTCACTGGGATTAAAGATATGTAAAAGTGTCCATGTTCTATCCAGAAGAATTAATAGTGTGTGGCAAATCTGTATTCCAGCTGGACAACACAAATCTTGATCTTTTTATAGGATCCCTTGTTAGAGCAGCTGTGTTGCTGGATTAAAATTTCCCTTCATGGTACAATAGCTAATACAAATGGAGAGAAAAATAAATGTACATGAGGTATCCCTGTGACATGTGATGTGAACATGACACTTACTAATCTTTCAGTGTTACATCTTATATTGCAAGGATAAGCAAATTCTTGCTTGTCTCCAACTACCTAAAATAATAATAACAATGTATAACATGAGCAAGGGGAAATGGCTGCTCTCTATGTTCTATTATAAACTTCATACCTTCATACTGATTGCAATAAGTTGGCTCATATATTCTCACCCAAATCCTGTGAGAAGAGGAAAGTTTTCTTGTAAGGTCTGTTATGAACTGTTAACTAATATTTCACAGAAGTTGTTAAAAGTGGTTTGAACCAAGCCATACGGCCTCAGAGGCTGGGTGCATAAAAAAAATTCTACTGACTTGCTCCCATTCCAGCTGTCTTTTATAACACATTAATAAATATTAATAGTGTCAGCTATATATCTATGCATTTATGCTTATGTATAAATAATACATGCTTATATATCAATGAGATGTACAGCCTGGAACTGAGATCAGTGTTGTCTTGTGATTAGTTCTGTTATAAACTCAGTGTAATTTCCAAAGAATAACATTGGAAAATGCCCCTCTTCTGTGTTTTGTAGAATTGCCTCCAAAATTATCCTCAGCACAGCCTTTACAGGAGTGTGTATTGGACTCTTACTGATTGTAAATGCTACAAAACTTATTCTTCTGACACTAGTTATCTTTATGAAGCCCATGTTTCTCTTCTACTTAATGTACTCTTAATTCTATTTTTAGATACAAAATAGCTCACTTATCACAATTTCAAAATGAGATTTCTCAATTATTTTTAATTATTTTTTTATTTAAACAGATGTAAATAGAAAGTGAGTCAGCCACTACAATCATGACAGTAAGTTTGAATGCCTTTTTGCAAGTTTTAAATGAATTGTCCGTTTCTATTTCTAGGAAAGGAAATAAGTGCCCTCAATTGAAGTAACTTAATTTCCAGCAATGTTTGCTTGCATGACTCCCATCAATATAGGTGTGTGGTAGAAGCATAAGAAACATTTACAAGGTGTTAACCTTTCATGGTTAGAAATGAAACTATAACTAAGCATAGATCTATACTACATTCACTGCAGGTCTAGTCTTCCCTTGTTCACCTGGAAGTTTTTCTTTGTTCTTTTCTTTGGTTTTGCAAATTTGTTCTGTTAAGTTTAGTATCTATAAGCAGAAATAATTGGAAGTAAGTGTAAAAAGTATTTCTTTTTTACTGGTTATTTTATTTATTTACATTTCAAATGTTATCCTCCTTCCCAGTTTCCCCTCCACAAACCCCTATCCCCTCACCCCTGACCTCTTCCTGTGTGAGGGTGCTTGGGCTCCCGCCTGCCCATTCCTGCTTCAGTGCCCTAACATTCCCCTACCCTGTGTCATCAAACCTCCACAGGACCAAGATGCTCCCCTCCCACTGTTGTCAGATAAACAATCATCTGTTACATATCCAGCCAGAGTCATCGGTTCCCCTCCCTGTGTACTTTTTAGATGGCAGTTTAGTCCCTGGTAGCTTTGGGGATGGGGGTCAGGGGGTTGTCTGGGTGGTTGATATTATTGCTCTTCCTATGCAGTTTCAAACCCCTTCAGCTCCTTCAGGCCTTGCCCTAACTTCTCCATTGTGGTGCCTGTGCTCAGCCAGATGTTTGACTGCCTGCATCTGCATCTGTATTGATCAGGCTCTGACAGAGCCTCTCAGGAGACAGCTATACCAGGTTCCTGTCAGGATATGCTCTTGACATCACCAGTTTGGGTTTGGTGTAGGCAGATGGGATGGAACCCTAAATGGGGAAGTCTCTGGATGGCCTTTCCTTCAGTCTATGCTCCACTTTCTAATTCTAGAGCCCTGATTTAGCTCATGTGCCATCTTTGAAATTCTTAATTGAATTATTTTACCCACACCAAAGTTTAAAACAACCTCTTTTACCTTATTTTATGTTATTGTAATTCATTAATATCATGCAGATTTTCTTCTCTCTGATTTAACAAATATCATACTTCTATCTATTTAAAAGTTACATCAGTTTGCCCAGATCCATTTAGTCATCCTCTTGGAATAACAGGTGTACTTTTCTCAACTAATCCAGGAAAATATTGCTTTCTTAGTCTTCTCTCTTGTTCTACTCAACTCTTCCTATTTTATCTATCTATCTATCTATCTATCTATCTATCTATCTATCTATCTATCTATCTATCTATCTATCTATCTATCTTTGTTTTTCTGACTGTCCTGGAACTCACTCTGTAGACCAGTCTGGCCTCGAACTCAGAAATCTACCTGCCTCTGCCTCCCAAGTGCTGGGATTAAAGGAGTGCGCCACCACTGCCCGGCTAACTCTTCCCATTTTCAATGACTAGGATATTATTGAATTCTTAGATCTATATGATGCCTCTAATACAAATGTGTGTGTTCTCTGTATAAAGTCCTCTGTACATAGTTTTAATTCTTTCTTTTGTTTTCGATGTAATAATTACAGCATTCCCCCTCCATTTTCTTCATCTCCCTTCAAACCCTCCCATATATGACTACTTACTATATATATTTTCAGTGATGAACACTTAATACTGAATAATTGATTGGTGTGCTCCTCCCTGGAAAAGGCTATTTCTCCTGCCCTAAGCATTTCTTAGTTGGCTATAGTTTTGTGTCATTTTGCTGTTGTTGTTTCTCTCTCTCTCTCTCTCTCTCTCTCACACACACACACACACACACACACACACATACACACACATACACACACACACACACATACAAACACACACACACACAAACACATGCCCTGTGTTTGTGTGTGTGTGTGTATGTGTGTACTTGTCGAAGGGTGGGGGTGAAAGACATGGTCTTTTCTCCATGAACTTTGGCATGGTGATGTTTATCCTTGTTTAGCTCATGGGTAGGCAGAGATGGTGATAAGAGTATCTGGATGTAGCTTTGAAAACATCTTTTAAAAGCCTGTACTAGAACCTAGATTGCCATTTACGTGGCTGTGGCTATGTATTTTAGGTTGGTTGCAGTCTTCAGTGGTTTGTGTTCTTCAACAACTACTCCTGGCAATCCTTTTGTACTCTCTGTTCAGAAAACTTGTATGTAAACTTGGGGGCACTGATGGCAATCGGTTAGAACAAGAAAGGAGTGATCTATAAACCAAAATATTAATGTTTTTATTTGTAGTGAGAACTGAGAGATTTATTTTCAATGAGGTATGAGAAAGTATTCTAACTTGACAGAGACCTTTAAATAACTGGTACAAGTTAGAAAGAGACTGTAGCTTGAGGAAAATAGAAAGGAAAAGTTAACCAGCTGTGTATGATTATTTGCATCAGGCACCAGACCTCATGGCCTCATTGAGAAAAATAAGACTCCTTAGGGTGTCTGGAAAGTGTTCTTCCTCTAGGGCTACTAAGTTGGTCTCTGAGTTTAACACGATTCCTAAATTTATCACAGAGCGTTTATTTAGGCCTTAAAACTCGTATATTAATTAATCAATTCAAAAATATTTATTAGGCAGAGACAATGTGCTAAACACTGAGCAAATCAATTAAGACATCACATTAACATTTAAAGGGTACTACCATCAGAGATTTCAAGTATAGAACCACTCAAAACCTAGCATCATTGTTATCGTTTTGAGAAGGGATCAAACAAACAATGCCTTGCAATTGTCATTATTCTAAAGAGATATTAAGTGGTGGTATGTGATAGCCATACAAAAGACCCATATTTCCATGAGAAGTCAGAGAAGACATTCCTGTGGAAGTGACTCTCAGGCTGAAACTTGAAGAATGAAGAGCTGAATAATAATAAGAGCTGATGAAGGGGGCTTTGGCAATGTGGATCAGGCTCTCTAACATATTACTTTAATGCCCTTTAAATGATCGAGAGAAAGCAAACTATGTCAGTTAGCACCCACAATCCTGCTTTCCAGACACAGAGTCAGAAGTGTCACTTGAAGCCAGAATTTTGAGAGAACACCCAAGTGAAATAGAGAAATACTGTGCAAGCAAGTAAATAGCCTGAAACTTAATCAGTGGCTTGGAAAGTAATCAATAAAAAGAGGGAAGGACTTAATAGATGGGTTTTTGTTGTTAATTTACAGATTTTAGAATTGCTAAGAAGATAAATGAATGATTGTGGAAGGGTTTTGATGGAAATAGGAAACAGCACTTTGAAATGATCACTTTGTCTGCTGTGAAAAAAAAACAATATGGGTTCAAGACTGAGTAGAAAATAAATAGTTATTACAAAAGTTCAGGAAGAAAATACTGTGGCTTGTACTAGATGGACATAGTTATGTAAATAGAACTAAGATTAAGACACTGTAGAAAAATGTCCCAGTTATAGACTTCAGAAACAGCAGTTGCTGTACTGGATATTCTAAAGATGGTTATAAATTTCCTTTGTAAAGTATCTGCGTTATGTACCTGATATTTTTTCTTTAAGACTATGGTATTTTATCTTCTAAATTTCTAGGAATCTAACCCCCACAGATTTACTCTAGAAGTCAATAATTTTGTTGTATCAACAGCCTTATCTACCTGTGAACCATATGAACCACAAAATAACTAGAATGCTAATATATGTCCAAGAGTGCAATACAGGCATGAATGTTCTACTATGTCCCAACTGTGTTCTTATTGGATTTAAAGCCCACTGCACAGAAGAAAACACAAAACAGTTCTACAAACACAACTAAGGAATGATGGTCAGAATTCCCAGGCCCATAATTAAACTTATTACTACTATTTTGCTAAATGGACATATTGCCACACTGACCTCTAACTTCATATCTCTATGCCCATGGATCAATTTGGTTCTTCAGACCCAAGCAAAGAACTATATTTTCACAGTGGATGATGGTTAATACAGAAACTCACAAAAAGTGAATGTGCAAAAAAAATTGTCTATGAAATACTCAGCCAAGAATGGGGCATCTACCGCACAGTCCCCTCTCTAAGTGTCAGGGACCACTCTAGAAGAGGAAGTGGGAAGATTGTAAGAGCTAGGAATTGGGGAGGATGAGAAAAAATACTCAGCATCTTTCTAACGTAACTGAGCTGATGTACTCCTGTAAACAGAAGCTACAACAGTCACCCAATGTAACAGCTCAGAGAGTCAAAGTTCTAGAATTGTGAAGAAAGATAAACCTCATACCTAATTAAGAAGATGTAGGTGCTATGGGAAACTGATGTTTTCTGGGAAAAGAAAAGCGGTTTTCTGTAAGATTTTGGCTCCTTGTGGTTTGCCCATACTCAAGTAGTTGGCTACACACCCAGAAGTATGTGGACAATACAATTTGGAGTTGGTAGACTATTTAAAAAGAGGTTTAATATATAGGGAGTTGGGTGGATGTGGGAGGATTGAGAGGAATAAGTTCAGGTTATTATCAAAATGCATTGTATAACTTTCAAAAAATTAATAAAATATTTTAAAAATAACAGTTTTGTTGAAATTCATGGAATACATGTAGGATGAAAGCAGAGACAGCAAGCAGTAGAACTTAAGGAATTCTTAACCCATGTTGTAGAACTGTCATAATCTCCATTAACCTAACTTAGCAGCACATTTTCTTCTATCATAGAATATATAATTTTAATCGCATTCAGAGAAATATATAAAGCTGGCAATAAAATCAAGTTCAAGGCAGTACAATCAAGTTCAGGTTATCAGAACTTCTCACAATAAAATAGGCAGTGTCATTTTAAAATGTAATTGCATGTGATGCTTTTGTTCTTAGTAGAAGGAGTGCTTCATAATTTTAGATGTTATTTGAATAAGTCAGCAACTTTCTAAATTGGGAGTCCTTTTAAAAATCTACAGAAGTCTGAATAATTACAATCGAGTCACTAAGTGGTTCTCCTGTTAAGGGCTCTAACGTGCAGGAATTTAGCTAAAGCTTTTCTCCAAATAACATCCAGACTTTTCTATTGTTGTATACAAAGAATAGTTTATTTTAGTTGAGGAAGTTTGGATCAAAATGTCATGTAAAGGGGTACATGCATGGTGTTTGGTGTTAGAAGCTTCGTGCTCAGGCATGGGTTGAGCTGTCTCACTGGGATCAAGAAAAGTTAAGTGCAGAGAAAATACTGTGGAAAAGAAAGGATTTATCTAACTAAGAAGATATATGTATAGGTATCTGGTATCATGGACAACTATGGTAAAGACATTCAGAGTTAAGACTGTAAAATTACTATTCTTAAGGAAGAAGCCGGTACAAGCTTATTCAGAAGGTGTCTGAACATACATATATTATTGAGGGGTTCTTCCCCATTTACACCATAGGTAAATTATGAAAAATAAATAAACTTGGAAGCACAAAACTGTAATGCTTGGTTTACTATAGATAAAACATTGTGGTGTGGGCCACTATTGAAAAGAACACCATCAAAATTAAATACACTCTTTAAAGGGAAGGACTGGGGACGTTTATATCACCAACATGGTTATCTGACATTCATTTATCCACATGAGGTCACTCTTCATTGCCATTTTGTCTATCCCCTGGGGCTGCAGTTAAAGAGCAAATTCTTCTAATGGGATTCATGTCTGGTTCTGCCATGCTAGTTCTAAACGAAAACACTCATTTTCTTAATAGCATTCTCTTGTTTGTGAATGCTTTAAACATTGTTTGTTATGCTTACTGCTTAGCATGTGAAATTTTTCAGAAAAGCAACATGTAAACAGATCGAATAAATCAACGATGTATGTGGGAGCCAGTAGAGTATACCACATTTACTGTATTACCACAAACAGGACTAAGTGAAATCCGTTCCAGTGTTCTCTGTACTATTCAGTTAAAGTCTATTGGAAGTTATTGAGCCTGATTACCTGTGTCTTCACCAGGAAATTATTTGAATGCAATGTATACCGTACCTCATGATGCCAGTACTCTTGAAAATGTAATTAATATCAGGAGGATTATGGTACCATTTGAAAGAAACTTAATCATTTGTTTGAATTCCTTCTACCAAATGACATGCATCTGCTTTCCATCTTAGGAATAGATAGGTAACATATTTTATAATGTGCTGTTATCCCTGTAGTGGGCTTTCCATTTTCAAATCCAGTATGATACCCTCACTGCCTTATTGACCCATTGTGATAGACAGAGAATATATAAATTGAATGTCTCCCATTATACAACTTTCCTAAGAAAATCTTATTGACATAAAAGCCAAGTGCATGCTGACACCTGTAAAACCAGGTAATTGTCAAGAGCTGGGTCATTTGATTATGTGCAATACCGAGAAGAATTCTAGAGCATTGTGACAAGATTCCTACCCTCAGCATTGCAACTGCTCCTCTTTGACTGAGTCAACATAAGTCCATTCTTAAAAGCCTTCTTTCAGTACTTGCAGTAAAGCACAGATTTAAAATTTCTACCATTCTTTCATGAGAAATAAAGAGATAACAACCTCTCACTTTTATTCACAAGTCTTTTCATCCTCTTTGAGTTAGAAGAAATAGTTCAACATTAGCAAACATGGTAAGGCACAAAAAATTAAATATTAAAGTACATTGGATTTTTTCAGAATAGAATTATACTAAAGATATTCTATATTTATAAAGATTAACTAATTTTGATACAGTGTCATTATACTCAAGACATCTAATTTTACTTCTATAAAGATGACAGAGCTAAAAATGGACTGAACATTCAGAGGCATGTTATTCAAGATTCTTGACATTCAAATTCTGTTATGTCCCTAGAAAAGCTTTTCTATTGACTGTACATTGACATTGCAAAACAGTATCTTTCTTTCCTCTACAACCCTGGTTCTCAACCTTCCTCATGCTCCCTTTAATAAAACATGGTTGTGCTGATCCCAACCATAAAATTATTTTTATTACCTCATAACTGTAATTTTGCCATGCCTATAAAACATTACATAGATCTCCATTTTCCCATGGTGTTAGGTAAGCACTGAGAAAAGGATCATTAGGTCCTCAAAAGAATTGAGACTCATGGATTGAGAATCAGTGATCTACATAGAAACATGTTAAAAGTCTTTGCTTACATGTATGCCCTTGTCAGGTTAGTACCAATATGCCTTATCAATTTTATTCCAACCATTCCTTGAAATTAACTAAATATTTTTTTACTTTCTTAATATACCTTGCCTTACACAATTCTTTGCCATTGTCTAATTTGTATAGATGACTACACAAGCTTGGCTCCTTATGGTGATGCTTCTTGCATTCTGAGGTAAGATTAAATAAAGGTTCAGGGATGCTGAGGATGCCATGAGCTTACTACACAGCCACACAGAGGCCTGATAGATCACAGACAGATTCTTCACCATCTGAAGACACATTAAAACTCTTTCTTAATAAGAATGACAAGGATAATCATATCTTAACAGCTATCATTTAGTGAGCACTTAACATGTAGCAGCCATTAACATCAATGTTACACATTCATTATTGTTTCTTTATATTCTTACCTTTAAACAAAGCCAAGGTGAACTTGCAATCTCCCCATCTAGTTCCGAAGTTATCATGTTTCAACAAAACTTATCATTATTTATTGAATTCTTCTTTAGTCTGCTTCAAAATTTACAAACTATTTATTTAGTTATTTAAATATTGGAATAACAACTGAGAGATCATTCAGTAATAAAGAGTATATACAGCTCTTTCAGAAGACCTGAGTTCAATTCTCATCACCTATATTAAGTGGTACACACACATACATACATATACACACACACACACACACACACACACATACACACTAACAGAGATAGAAGACACATAGATAGATAGATAGATAGATAGATAGATAGATAGATAGATAGATAGAAAGTTATAATAGATAAAAATCTTTAAAATCAACCAATAGATATGGGAAATTAATTTAAAAGGTAAAACATATTGAAAAGTTAAAAAGAATATATATAGCAAAGATTGTGTAAGAATTCCCCTGTGTGTAAATGGATATAGCGAATTCTATTGCTGACCCTCAGTGTGTTGAAATCAGCAGTTAATCAGAAATAAGACAATGTCTACCAGCTTCACATAGATCCCTCTCATGGCTTTGGCCCAATTTGATGCCTCAAATAATTCATAAATACATAATACATATATAACTTCATAATACATACCAAAACTGTTATAGCTTTCATAAAACATATAGAAATGATTTTAATCACTAGTTTGGGAAACAAATATATGACAGAGTTGAATTTATATGTATTCAGACATTATAGTTTAGGTTGATTTCAAATGTAGCAAAATGATTTCATAATATATAGTTTTAGTATCTCTGCCACATATACATATTAAATAACAAAACCCAGGTCATTTGGACATTAGTACTTAGAATGATCTTCAAATTTTAGAATTGTCTAAAAGAAACTCTCAAAGAGTTGTTTAGTTGATTCATTAATGCACAAAGACAATTAATAATCTAGTTTCTAAGACACCTACATCTAAAACATAAAATTCTAGGTGAAAATGTAAAACATTGCTCATGTAATACTCAAATACACATCTACTTTCTTATTCCTCCAATTTCCACCACCTTCCATTATTTTATGTTTTTTCATTGAAACACTCCATTACCCAGGAGCTCCCCTGTGAGCTCAACAATGGCACATATCATTATTCTAAAACACATATAAATGATTTAAATTGCTATTTGATGTAAAAGACTAACTTTAAAACATTCAACAAATCATGTGTTTCTCTTTTGTGGCACTTAAGATTTAGGCAAGGGAAATTAAAGCTTTGAGAGAAAAGAAAAAAAGGCATACACATCCAGACAAGTACACAAACTTTCCATTGCATCCTCCTTCCTTCCCATTCTTTGAACATGAGGGATCACACACAGAGATCCATCTGTCCCTGGCTCAGGAATGGCAGTGGAGAAATATATGATATATTACACTAGTGTTCACTTTTTATACATGCCTAAACTCTTACCTCCTCAAACAAACAAACAAACAAACAAACAAAAAGGTCTTTAAATATCAATTGAAGTAACAGATCATGAGTATAACAAAGGTGTTTATGACTGTTTTGACAATCTACTTTAAATGATTCCAAGTGTGGGGAGGTCTGAGACTTTGCCATGTAAGGAATAAAAGACCTTCCTTTGTAGCCATTGACACAGGAATATCGAAACATTGACTACAAGGTCTTCCAGAGCTGAGATTGACAGGGAAGCACTCACACAATGTTCACTAGCAAATGCCAGACACTCTCAATGTTTATTTTCATCCTCTTCCTTTAATGGATATAATAAGCATTGAGTCATGAAATTTGGACTTTCTTCACATTACAAGTATAGCTTAGAATTGGAACTCAAGAATTTTCAACCCATACTTTGTTGACTCTACTCATTTTAATTTTAGGATAAGGCTGTGTGACAGAGCTCTTGATACACATGCTTGAGGCACAGAGTCCCACACGTAACACGGGAACCAACAAAAAATTAAAGTAAAGAGCACCATTACTGAAGTGTTGAGGAACTTTAGTCTCTTAAATCCTTTTTTTATGGCAGGGTTTATTATGCTGAGATGCAATATCTGCGATTAGCTGTGGAATCTTCGTTCTGTGAAGACTTGTCTCTTTATTCTAGCTTCAGCCAAGGAGGACAGACAAAGGGATGACACTTCATTACTACTGTAGTGTTGTTACCTGATAATAGCAAGAAAGAGAAGGGATCCAATCCTTCAAAGAATCACTTAAACGTTAGTAGATATTCAAAATTTATTTTTCTCATTTCATTAGTCTTCTTTCATTTTCTTTTATTATTGAACAGGGATACATTATATTCTAATCACAGTTTCCCTTTCCCATACCCTTCCATGTCCTCCCTACCTCCATACACTTCTAAGTCCATGCCTTCTCTCTCTCTCCCTCCCTCTCTCTTTCTCAAAAATAGACAAATGCAAAATGCAAAATAAAATAAAACAAATAAATAACTTAAAAAATAGAAAAAAACAAGGAAACACACACACCACATGTGTGCATCCACATACACATGAACAAAACCTGGAAACACACAATTGGAAATCAAAACATATAAGAGAAAGAGGAGTAGGTGTTAAAAAGAAGCCAAAATAAGGCAACATGAGACAAACTTTTTTTTTTTTTTTTTTTTTTTTTTTTTTTTAGAGAAGAAGGGAAAAGGATTTTTATTCTGAATATTGAAACCAAATTAAGTCCCCTCTCCCTACTCTTTTAGATTGGCTATCTACTGCTGATCATGAAGCCTGTCTTTAAAAGTAGTTTATGTACCCAGTGAAACACTACTGAAGAAAACAAATCTTTCCTTTGAATTGTAGCTAGTTTCTTAGCTGGGAATGAGAGATCAACCATTGTCAGACATGAGTTTCCTCTTAAGGAGTAAGCCTTAAATCCAATCAGAAAGTGGTTAGCTATCTCCTCCATACTTATGCCACTGTTGCACAGGTGCATTTGCAGAAAGTCGTCACTATAAACCACTGGATTTGCAGCTGGGTTGGGTGTTTAGGATTCTCTTCTAGTAGAGTCCAGTACACCTTCCAGGATCCTGAACCCTGGTTAACAGGCAGGAAGAATCTAGTTAGCAATCATCTGGACTTTTTTGTTCAATGAGATATGGAAGTGTTGTTTTCAGTAATAGGACCTTACCATCAGTTTGAAAACAGAAACCAAGAGCTTTGACAATAGTTGGTGTTGTTTGGGGGTTTCCATTAGATGCCCTTGGCCAAAAACTCAATTAGATGTAAACCATTCCTGATACTGGAGGTTTCACTTGCTGTCAGAAGATGTCTAGTAGGCATGTTGTCTTTCCTGATACATTATAACTCTGCTTAGATTTCTTTCATATACATATATATGTTTTAAAGATTCTACAGGAGTTACATTCCAGATGACTCATCAAATGGCCTTCAGAGTTCATTGTAGTTTCTCTTTTATTGCTGTGAAGAGGCATCATGACTAAGGTAGTTCATCAAAGTCAACGTTTAATTAGAGGCTTGCTTACAGTTCTAGAGGGATATTCCCTGACAATCATTGTGGGAAGCAAACAGGTATGATGCTGGAGCAGAGGCTAAAAGTTTTACATGCTACTCTGCTGGCAGTAGGCAGACAGTGATAGATAGACAGACAGACAGACAGACAGACAGACAGACAGACAGACAGACAGATAGATAGATAGATAGATAGATAGATAGATAGATAGATAGATGATAGATAGATAGACTGACAGATGATAGATTCACACATACATACATACATACATGCATACATACATAGAACATGCTCTTTGAAACCTCAAAACCCCCTCTTATCTCCATCCATCAAGTTCACACCTCTCAATCTTTCCAAACGACTTCCATTAACTGGAGAGCATGAATTAAAAAACATGAGCTTATGAGGCCCATTCTCATTGAGAACAGCAGTGTTAGTTGTCCTCATCCTCACCCTCACCCCCTGCTAGCTCTCTCATCTCCATTTAATCCTTCCATTTAAGTCTGCCTCCTATAACTGCCACTATAACTGTGTATTACATGTTTTTTCTTCCATGAAAGTCACCCTCTACCATCTAGTCCTTTACACTAACTAACTTGTGTGGTTATAAAGACTGTAGTATTGCTATTAAAGCCTCAAAAGCTAACATTGACATATAACAGAATAAAGACCATCGTTTTCTTTTTGGGTCAGGATTACGTCACTTCAAATAAATACTTGCCTGCCTCCATCTTGCAAGTACATAATTTTTTAAACAGCTGAGTTGTCATCAATTGATTAAATGTACCACATTAGAATTCATCTGTTGATAGACACCTAGATGCTTTTCTTTCTGGCTATTTTGAAAGAATTTATTTTACTAATCTTCTTTTTGTTACTGTTTCTTTTTGTAGATAACACAGTCTTCTACTTGACATAATGTCAACTAATCAAAACAAAAGCCATGCTATGATGGAAAATATTCAACTACTGTAAACAATTCTGATATTCCAAAATATACATAATCTCCAAACTATAAACAATGAGGAACATATATTTTAATGCAACATGCACTTTATTTGATCCCTACCTTTCATAGGGATCAATACTTCATAACCTCTGATTAAAACTTTGTTAGCATCTCAAATGTATGGGAATAAAACCTTTCCTTGGAACTTCCTCTCAACCTATCAGTACTCTAAAACCTACATAAAATCATTTATAAATTTTTAAGTTAAATTACTATTTTTGTCATAGGTTAAAATTAAAATTTATAGATACCTTTTGTAAGTTGCAAATCAACATTTTATATACTGCCATAGCATTTTTATTAATGGAAATATTAAAGACACTGTGAAATACTGATGTGTACATCTGCATATGTATACATTTTGTATTCAAATGTTAATAAATTCTCACATTATTAAAATCCTATTATTGAGATTTTCATATTTTACTTTAATTTTATTCAAATCTAATCCATAGTGATGAATTTATTATCTGATTTATTTCCTGGTTCTGTTTACGGTACTTTTGTATAACAGATTTGTGATTATTTACTTTAACACAAGTTTTAAATTTTTCAATGCATTTGGCACAAATTCTAAAATAATGAAAGTACATGTTCAATTCAATTAAAAGTATTGAACAGTTTAGGATTATTAAACATGATATGGAAATTTCTAATATTTGTATGTTTCTGCTAAAAATTTTGTTACTTTTGAATTATACAACTAAAGTGTAGGAACATGGTGAAAAAGAATATTCTGAAGATATGCATATTTAAACATATCTAAACCTTGCTGCAAAAGAATAGCAGAAGTTTTAACAAACAGATATATTTTTCCACATCTTCCTTAAATATTTCTTGTTTGCAAAATATCACTGCTAAACAGTGCATAATAATATCCTTTAGGAATATAGGGGAGAACATAACTGCAGTCTTTCAACATTCAGATTTCAATAAGAGTAGAGATGGCATGTCTTCTTTTAAGGCTTCATGTTACCTTAGAATGAAGCTGTGATCACATAGGTGTTAACATTTGTATTTTTCAAAAATATATTTCAGATATTCATATATATGATCATTGGTATGATAATTTTGTTATAATTGCATCTCCTATAGCTGAGGAGAAATTGAAATAAAGTAAGAGACATACTCTACCTTGTCATTTCAAGTGTGAAACTTCATAATTTTTGCCATGAACTCAACAGGTAAAATAATTGATATGACATTTACCTCAAGGCACATGGCTTATGTAGAGTGTGTGTGTGTGTGTGTGTGTGTGTGTGTGTGTGTGTGTGTTCCTGTTTATTTCACTCTGGTGCTTAACTGCATTGATACAGTAGAATTCTCAATGAGATGAGACTATGGAGATTGTAAATCTAGAGCCAACTAGATCATAGTTCTTACTTGTAAGAATTTAAACAATAGAAAAAACATTTACAAATACCAAGATGAGTATTAGATTTTATATTCTGAGACATTTTTAGCACTTCCATTTCATTGAATATGCAAATATGTTTCTCTCTACTTAAATGTGGATCTCATTTCAGTACTCCAAAGAAGAACAAATTTGAAGTTGTGGATCTCTATGCTCCTCTTGAGAATGTGGCCACATTGGACATCTTATTTTCCTGATTTCTACTATTAAAATACAAACTCTTAAAATATTTGTATTTGTTATTTGGAATAGTCATGTTTCTTAAATTTTCTACCTGACAAATTACAGACATTTAAGCAGTAATGTCTTCTAAGTCTATATTAGCAATTAAGTGTTGCTTCTCAAATGAACTTGGGGATGGAGTTCATGAAAAAGTTGTGTTAAACTGACCCCCCAAAACACTATGTTAATACAAGAAAAAAGCTAAATTCTTTGCTTTTACAGGTAATGCTAATTGGATTTAGTCGTTTATTTCATAAAAATAAGAATACATGAAGTTGGGACAGCATATTGCTATTGTAGATCCAGAAGAAGTACAGGGCAGTAATGTTGAATAGATGTGATTAAACAGATTGTAAGCATATATGAAAATGATAAGTGTATAAAGAAATATAAAATAGCATAGTTGTTCTTTTTATATATTTAGAACATAAAATAAGTTAAATTATTTAATCTGCATTAGTGTGTTTCTCCAATGATATTCTTACATTAGAAATTATTTTAATTACAGTTATTTTGGATTCAAGTTGACTTGCATGTCAGTCAGTAAATATATTAACAGATGGTAATTAAAATGGCTTAGAACCAAGTGAAAATACACAATAACCTCCTGTGGATTTAAACTCTCCAAAATTAGGCTCTCAAGAGGTTAATGCAAAAGTCTACTTCAAACTTAGTCTACTAAACCTAGATTAAATGCTTCTCAGAGAAGACATTTTCCTTTTCCTCCTGTTCCATTAGTCTTGTTGTTCAAATGGGTATTGTGAAGACAAATGGAGAGGTTCATGAACTCGAGTTTTTTTCCACGTACTAATGGCAGTTCATCAAAATTAACATAGTCTATGCTTGCTTAAAAAGAGCTGTCTAGTGTA